>NC_068370.1:18707931-19033473 GCF_020536995.1 Dreissena polymorpha | reverse complement strand
CGAATATTGTTATAGCGTCGTCGGCATTCCGGACATTTGCGCTTGGTACCGATTTTATTTATTGATTTCTGATTGGTAAGCGGCTGGCACTAACATGAGCAGTAACTGGCTAAGTAAAGCACTGCAATATCATATTTTAAAACAATATGTTAATCAAATTATATATTGACTGCGTATTTGCTAGGTTACTGGTTACTGGTTTTCATTTTCTGCAGTCAAACGATATGCATATTTTATTTCATTTGCAAATGATGTATCGCGACATGTTTTCGGACAGTCGTTTTCGGATACGCTGGTTTGTCGATTTAAATTTAATTTGGAAGTTCTTAATATCATTTGTTTAGAATGAAATATACGCCTGCGGTGTTACGGATGGTTTGGTTTATAATATTTCGCATTGTACTCACCAGAAATTGCACCTAGAAAGACTATTAAAAACAAGCAAATTCGTAGAATTGATATCCCCCGCAACATATGCTTTGTTTGAGGATGGGTGCAAATCGGACGGATGAACAAACTTGACAGATTTTTTCAAGATACAAAGGGCCATAACTCTGGTTTTAACAGATGGTGTACACTGCTATTTGGCATGAATCATCCTCTTATGCATATATATACTCATACCAAGTTTCAATGAAATCCGCCAAAGCACTTCCAAGATATGGCTCCGGACACAAAAGTGCCTATAGTAGCATTTTATCAAGATACAAAGGGCCATAACTCTGTTTTTAACAGATGGTGTACAATGCCATTTGGCGTGCATCATCCTCTTATGCATATATATACTCATACCAAGTTTCAATGAAATCCGCCAAAGCACTTCCAAGATATGGCTCCGGACACAAAAGTGCCTATAGTAAAAAGCATTTTTTCAAGATACAAAGGGCCATAACTCTGTTTTTAACAGATGGTGTACAATGCCATTTGGCGTGCATAATCCTCTTATGCATATATATACTCATACGAAGTTTCAATGAAATCCGCCAAAGCACTTCCAAGATATGGCTCCGGACACAAAAGTGCCGGACGGACGGACAACGCCAAAACAATATCCCTCCGCCTCTGGCGGGGGATAAAAAGAACAATAAGCTAGGGCTCAGGGGGTTGGGCCCTCTCTTCCCTTTATCCTACGGCTTAATTTTCCGGATTTCAAATTTGGGACAATTGACACCCCTGTTTTGGCATGTTTTGAAGTTTGTCATTTAATGCTTTATATCGATCAATGTAAACATTGGATCTAAAAAGCTCCAGTAAAAAATCAAGAATAGAATTTAAAAAACGAAAAAAAAGGTAACCCTCAGCAGGACTGGAACCACTGACCCCTGCAGTCCTGGAGAAAAAAGTCTGCACATTAGACCAATCGACCATCTTTCCTTTTGCAATATGTGAAGTATTTTATACTTCATATAAGCGATCCTCATAGTTTTGCAAAATATAACGACAACAACAGAACTCTCCAAATTATTCAATCATTTCGTGTTGCAACGCTTTATTATGTTCAGGTTTTTAAATCGTCAAACGATGCATATAAAGGCTATTTTAGAGCATGGTAAATGTTCAGTATTACAGTTTTCTCGCAAATATCATTACAAAAACAAAGATTTGCGAATATGAAACAACTTTTTTCCATTTTGTCAATTAACCAAACCGTGAAAAGGCCTCTTTAATGTTTGTGATCACTTATTAATGTTATATAAGGTATACAATGCGTGGGGTTATTACAGTCCAGATAGCCTAGTGTTTAAGGTGACCGGCTTTATCGGTAATTCCAAAGGACGCTGGTTGGAGCCCCAATTGTTTGCAAGCTTTTCTTATTATCCCCCGCAATAGGCAGAGGGATATTTTTTTGGCGTTGTATTTCCGTCCGTCTGTCCGTGTGGAGCCATTTCTTGGAAGTGTTTGGCTGATTTCATTGAAACTTTGTATGAGTATAAATATGGATAAGAGGATGATGCATGCAAAATGGCATTGTACACCATATGTTAATAAAGGAGTTATGGCCCTTAGTACCTTGAAAAAAATGCTTTTTAATTTTAGCTTGGATCTTTATCTCCATTAACACATGAGCCAGAGCCATGAAACTTGCCATAGTTGTTCTCTATCATCTGGGGGTGCTTCACATTCAACACCCATAATCATAGGGGCAAAAGTCAATGTCACACATTGAGGTCAAAGGTCACAAATTTGATGAATTATTCATTATTTAGTCAATCCTTTACTATTCATCAAGGGATTTTGTAATAACTGTCCACAATTGTTCTCAATTATCTAGCTGCATGTCAAATATAAGATCCTTGTTGCTAGGGTAATAATCAAAGTCACACTCAAAGGTCAAAATCACACATTTTGATTAAATATGCCTTATTTGGTAAGGATTCTACCATTTTAAAATGGATTCTCAAAATGTCCTGATTTAATTATTCTCAATTATCAGGCACAAGCCATCACTTATACCTTTTCTTTTAGTTGTACACCCATCCATAAACAAAATTTATTTTGCGGGGGTTATCAATTCAACGAATTTCTTGTTCCTTCTCTCTTTAATTCTGATTTTGTTATGAACTTGAGCTACATGTATGTAGATCATATGTTTACATCTAGATGATTTTTCTAACAGATTTTAAGATGCATTAAAAAAATGATGCTGTGGGGCAAGCCTATTTATTAGCTAAAAATTGTTTACAAATTATTATTATTATAATATCAAGGGCTCTCTCTACCTTGACAGCGTTTACCACTATACTATGAGAATAACTTTGTTGAATCTTAAATTAAATAGTTACTATGTTTACTATGAATATGACATTTTATCATGACATTTATGTGACATAAGTGGATGTTACCTAAATATGACATAATATTGTCATAATAATTATATAAATATGACAAGTTGTCATGACATAAATATTACATTGTAATGATGTAAATATGACATTAGTCATCATGACATCAATAAAGATATTCATGATCCATGTTTCAAAGTAAATCTCAGCATTTGTATTTGAGAAGTCCTACAGTTACTATTGCTAGAAGGTAAAATCTATGGGAAAACATGAACGTTTCGTTAAGATTATATTCAGTGTTGTTATCAATGATCAAAATGTAGTTTTGTGACATGCTCAGAAACAAGACAATTGTTCCGCTCAGCTGAACAAGAAGCTTATAGGTATTGCATTGACCTTTTAACTTCTTTGTCTAGCACAGGTAACACAGAAAAGACAAGTGTATGGCCATGAAATATTCAAATGACATTGGACCACGATGCTTACATCATGCAAGAAGAAATAATGTGATTAGTTGTATATAAATGGTCCCTACCAGTTTTGAAGGTGAAAGGTTGAGACAGTGATTGAACAAGCAAATTGTTCTTTCTGCGTCCATTAAATTCTATGCCAATTTATGCAAAGAAGTTGCTCAGGCAATATAAGATACCTTACAGATTTGCCTCTGTTGCCACAGTTTGACATTCAGTTGATCAGACACTTTCAGTTTTTATGGAATTGTTTAGGTTAAAGACGTGACACGAATTCTTTCTATAGTGCTTCTCATGTTCTGTCTGTGACCAACATTTGATTATGGTTGGAAAGGGGGCATTAACAGAATTTATTGTTACACCCAATATGCACTTGTTGTGGAGTAAAATAAAAAGAAATATATGTGTGATAACGAATTTTTATCACTATAATAAAGTTTGGGACTGGCAACATGTGCCTGTAATTCTGTACATTCAGTGATTGCAGCCATTCATGTAGAACGATAATGTATTAAATCACCCTCGGGCAACTTCCATCATTGCTTATAGTGAAGATTAAACTATATGTAGGTACAAATGGTTGAGTTTAAATGAAAATAGGCCATTACTTTTTGTGTTCAGTACAAATTCAAAATTTACTCAAATCATTTTTTGGCCTCTTTTGTAGTACTAGTACCAGTTGATTTCTTATCACAAGAACACTGGTCCCATATTTATCAGTTTATCGATGCATTCATTGTTTAAATATGTCTACCTCCATCCCCTGCTTGCAAACAAGTTACACAATATGTTTCATGAAGTCTATGTTTTCCTTGTATGGGTCAAAACTAGTAGCAACTATGATCTGTTTGAAGATATGAACATAAATTCAATCTCACTGTTATCAGTAAAAGCTCTTGTGCTTATCACTATTTGAGACCATTGCTAACTTAAATGACTGTAAAATAGCACTTTATTTGAGACTAACAATTGCTAACTTTAATGACTGTAAAATAGCACTTTATTTGAGACTAACCATTGTAAACTTAAATGACTGTAAAATAGCACTTTATTTGAGACTAACCATTGCTAACTTAAATGACTGTAAAATAGCACTTTATTTGAGACTAACCATTGCTAACTTAAATGACTGTAAAATAGCACTTTATTTGAGACTAACCATTGCTAACTTAAATGACTGTAAAATAGCACTTTATTTGAGACTAACCATTGCTAACTTAAATGACTGTAAAATATCACTTCATTTGAGACTAACCATTGCTAACTTAAATGACTGTAAAATAGCACTTCATTTGAGACTAACCATTGCAAACTTAAATGACTGTAAAATAGCACTTCATTTGAGACTAACCATTGCTAACTTAAATGACTGTAAAATAGCACTTTATTTGAGACTAACCATTGCTAACTTAAATGACTGTAAAATAGCACTTCATTTGAGACTAACCATTGCTAACTTAAATGACTGTAAAATAGCACTTCATTTGAGACAACCATTGCTAACTTAAATGACTATAAATAGAACTTCATTTGAGACAACCATTGCTAACTTAAATGACTGTAAAAAATCACTTCATTTGAGACTAACCATTGCTAACTTAAATGACTGTAAAATAGCACTTCATTTGAGACTAACCATTGCTAACTTAAAATGACTGTATAATAGCACTTCATTTGAGACTAACCATTGCTAACTTAAATGACTGTAAAATAGCACTTTATTTGAGACTAACCATTGCTAACTTAAATGACTGTAAAATAGCACTTTATTTGAGACTAACCATTGCTAACTTAAATGACTGTAAAATAGCACTTCATTTGAGACTAACCATTGCTAACTTAAATGACTGTAAAATAGCACTTCATTTGAGACTAACCATTGCAAACTTAAATGACTGTAAAATAGCACTTTATTTGAGACTAATCATTGCTAACTTAAATGACTGTAAAATAGCACTTTATTTGAGACTAACCATTGCTAACTTAAATGACTGTGAAATAGCACTTCATTTGAGACTAACCATTGCTAACTTAAATGACTGTAAAATAGCACTTTATTTGAGACTAACCATTGCTAACTTAAATGACTGTGAAATAGCACTTCATTTGAGACTAACCATTGCTAACTTAAATGACTGTAAAATAGCACTTCATTTGAGACTTACCATTGCTAACTTAAATGACTGTAAAATAGCACTTCATTTTAGACTAACTATTGCTAACTTAAATGACTGTAAAATATCACTTCATTGGAGACAACCATTGCTAACTTAAATGACTGTAAAATAGCACTTCATTTGAGACTAACCATTGCTAACTTATATGACTGTAAAATAGCACTTCATTTGAGACAACCATTGCTAACTTAAATGACTGTAAAATAGCACTTTATTTGAGACAACCATTGCTAACTTAAATGACTGTAAAATAGCACTTCATTTGAGACGACCATTGATAACTTAAATGACTGTAAAATAGCACTAATATTTAGACAACCATTGCTAACTTAAATGACTGTAAAATAGCATTTTATTTGAGACTAACCATTGCTAACTTAAATGACTGTAAAATAGCACTTCATTTGAGACTAACCATTGCTAACTTAAATGACTGTAAAATAGCACTTCATTTGAGACTAACCATTGCTAACTTAAATGACTGTAAAATAGCACTTCATTTGAGACAACCATTGCTAACTTAAATGACTATAAATAGAACTTCATTTGAGACAACCATTGCTAACTTAAATGACTGTAAAAAAGCACTTCATTTGAGACTAACCATTGCTAACTTAAATGACTGTAAAATAGCACTTCATTTGAGACTAACCATTGCTAACTTAAAATGACTGTATAATAGCACTTCATTTGAGACTAACCATTGCTAACTTAAATGACTGTAAAATAGCACTTTATTTGAGACTAACCATTGCTAACTTAAATGACTGTAAAATAGCACTTCATTTGAGACTAACCATTGCTTACTTAAATGACTGTAAAATAGCACTTCATCAAAAACATGCTTTTATGTTTTATTATTAAAATTGATCTTAACTCATTTTTTTCTAGTTTCTTTGCAGACTTGTGATAGATATGGAAACCATTGACATGTGTTCACATAAACATCATTGTTATTCAATATCCCTCCATACTAACTTGAATTGTTCAAACTGGTAGGTGGAGAGGTAATATTGACCCAGATTTTCACAGATCGATTTTAGTCAGTAACATTTAAGGCCAAGAAAAATTATGCCCAGTGTATTGATTTAAATGTTGCTTTTGCATTTTTGTTTATAGTGTTCTGTTATAAATTAGTGGATTAGAACAATAATTTCTCTCCTGACTATACTGCAGGAGTTGGGCTATTTTGTTCTTTGAAGAACTGGAGATTATTTTTTTTTTAAATGTACCTAAACTTTGAGTATTGGGTTTGGTCCAGCGTCTAACTTTCTTTATGTCTTACCATATTAACTGTCAGGTTCTTCTGCTTTTAACATAACCCATCAACCAGAACAAGTCCACTTTGTGGTAGATTGATTTGATACCCATTTTGATTATGTACATTTTGTGTGAACCTTTCAAGATTGTTGGACTATGGTGGTGTGTATGTTACATGGTATATTAACCAAAATGTAACAATTCTTTATTACTGATCAATATTAACCTATTTATGCCTAGTGGACTCTCCCATCCTTCTAAATTGGAGCATTTTATTTCCAAAATTAGGGATGTATAATATATATATTTCTATATTTAGAATATTTCTTACAGAAATTCCTTTAAGCAAACAGCGCAGACCCAGATGAGACGCCGCATCATCATCTGGGTCTCCGCTGTTTGCCTGGGCCTTTTTTCTAGACGCTAGGCATAAATGGGTTAAAAACATAAGAATGCTAGGTATCAAATGTATAGCTAACATTTGAGTATGAGAAACATATTGACTCGAGTACTACACAATATTATAACAAGATTTAATACATAATTTTCTTTTCTGTATCAATCTTTATATATTATTTTTGTTTCCATTTAAAAAGAGTGCTAAGTATGTAAAGGCATGCAAAGTAAATTTTGTCAATTTGATAACTTGTGTGTTTACATTTATGTTTTTAACATAATAATTTGATTTGCCTTGGATAATAATTTGACTTGCCTATGAAACAATTGATTGTACTACCTTGGCCTAATATAAGAAGAAAACCTGTTTGTTATTGTGCAAAGTGCTGTATCTAATATCTGATCAAAACCAGAGCTAGTATTGTATTGCACAAGATAGGTGGGTGGGGGTTATGTTATTGATTTAGAGTAAAATGTGTACAGGCTCTGTGTTTATACTTGAAGTGTTATTGTTCTTCAATACACTTCTGTCTAGTTCACATTATAATTAAGAAAGTTTGCTGTTATTTTTGGGGTTGTTCCAATTTTGTTTAGAGAAAATACATAAGAATACATGGACGTCTCACAATTTATTCTGCGTGCATCAGTACCCTAAATATTTTTGCTTTTAAACATATGTGTATCTATCAGAAAAAGTTGTATCCTTTTCTGTAATTTACTTCTGAAATAAATTTATTTCATGCTATGCACAAAAACATCACCATTGAATACTTGTTTTAAAATGTGTTATTTACATGACTGTGAACATTAAAAATTCAAAATAGTCTTTGGATTTGTAGTTTTAGAAGCCACTTTTCATTAATAAATGTAGTAATCATTGTTTCAAACAGTTTGTGAAGTATAACACTTCAATTATATTATTGTTATTGAGTTTTTATGCCCCCCCCCCCAAAGAGGGTCACACCAAAAGACCACGGCTCAATGTGAATGTTATGTAGGAAAAGGTGCTTAGATATACCCAAGGTTTTCATGTTATGGACCTTCAATAAGGACAGAAAATACACAGAATTTTCATCATCTGTGTGAAAACAATGAGTTTGCTGTTTGGGTCACTGACCTTGCTTAATAGTTCTGACCATCGACCTACATGTATTTGAACATCCAAAGGTGAATTCTTTTGGTGTAGTGTAGGGCAGTGTTCTGAATGTTTCCTTGGCAACTTTTTAAGTAAACATTGGAAAAGAAAGTGAGTTATTTATCAACAATATGCCAAAATAAGGAAGGGTTCCTTAAGAAATTTTGGTTAAGTGCAAAACTGTTGTAGTCATTTGAAGGGCATTTAAATACAGGTTTGGCGATTGAATCTGTAGGAAATGTTAGTGACATATTGGTATATGTAGCTTAAGGTAAACAAGCACAGGTTGATAAAATTAGATCAGACAACCTAAATTCAGCCAATTTCGGTATGTTGTGGAACCAAAATCAAGTTTTTTCATGTTTTCATCAAAAGGATTATGCTCTCATTATCAAGTAAACTTTGTAGTCTGTGTTTTTCATGGAGTTCTTCTTAAAAAAGAATCATACACTTGTGTATGGATGTCTTAGTATTTGTCTAATAATAGAAAGAAAAAGTCATTAAAACAAGCATATTTCACAGGTTTTTAATCTCAATAATAATTTTAACAGAAAAGTAATCAAGGATATAATGGTTTGATCAAAGTTGAGTGAGGCCTTCAGTTATAGATGATTAACTTAAACCTTCCTGCTGGCATGACATGTATATTGTCTTTGTTTCTGCCTGTCTGGGGAATGTGACCTTGTCCTTATTTGGTTGAGTGTGTTTTTGCAGCATTCTGGTGTACATTCATGTATTGGTGGTGTTTTACTGGTAAAATAACTTCACATTAGTCTGCCAGATATTAAATAACTCTGAAAAGATGATCGTAAACAAGTATTATATCCTCCAGTTAAACAAGTTACAAAATATCAGCAGTACTTTGTATGTTCTTGTTTACCACACTATTAAAGTACACTGCCACAGGGATATGATGTCCTGAAACATTTTTGAAACACTTGTATTCTTGCTGAAATAATTTATGATTTGAATGACCTTAAATGTCACTCATTTCACAATCATGTGAATAAGTTCAAGGAAGCCAGTTGTCAATACTTGTTAAAGACATCATATTCTTTGGTTGCAAATGTGGGCTACTGACAATACTCTTTGCTCATAATTCTGTGCATACGGTTTGTTGGTGCTTTGTACTCTACACATAACACTCCATATTGGTGTTATTTGGCAGTGTTTCTGCAATTTATCTCCCTTTGCATAACACATTTTGTGAACAAGTAGTGATTAAATGTGCAGAATCTTTGTAGAAATTCAAGTATTGGTGATAAGGCATGCCTTAAAAACTATTATTAAACAGAAATTGTATTCTCAATAACTTTTCATGAGAGTATTCATAAGATTGTTTTATTGTCTCATTTCAGGCTAGCATTATATGTCTATGAATACTTATTACACGTGGGGGCCCAAAAAAGTGCACAGACCTTCTTGTCAGAGGTGAGTCCATCAAATGTATGAGCTTTCTGATAATTTTCTAATATTTTGTCTCTTTTACCCAACAATTTTAGTTGTGATAATTTTCTATGACTATTAATAAACTGAACAATTACAATTCATATGGGTAAAACACAATGTAATGTTAAGTTGGAATATGACCTGAATCTTGGAAAATATTTATATTTTTCAATTATGCAAATTCATGCAATATATGCAGTTTTATTTTGTACAAATTATAAGTTAAAAGTAATTACCGGTAATTTATTCCACATGGTTACATTTATCATGTTTAAAAAGAAATACAGTTTCCCAATCTGTGTGGATGCTGGGACTTTCCGTGTTAGTTGGACAATTGGACAGTTGTTTCACCAATACAATGAAGAGTACTTGACAAATGTGTTGTTGCAGTTTTTAGGTCACCTGAGCACAATGTGACGTTTTGTGGTTCAAATCATTCCCTTGTGTCTAAAATGGCCACACCCCAGGGAGGCATATAGACCTGTATAATAAATAGTCTTTTGTGGAACTGCCAGGATCAGGGGTTTATCATCAGGAGTGTATCGTCGTCCAGTTGTCCTGAACTAAGTTTGCTCAAAACTCCAGGCCATGTTCCAGTGATCACAGGATTAACATAGACTCGTATAGAAAGTTGCTTAATTTGTTTTTCTGAAACCAAAGTCCAAGAGCTTTGTTATTTGGTTAGAAACATCAGATACTGCTTGAAAACATTAACCTGGCACTTCGGAACTCCTTTTATAATTAAATTATATGCTAGGGTTGTTTCCTTTATTTGTATTTGGTTTTGTTTCGTGCACATTAACACAACTTAAATGTGACCATATTAGTATACTTAGTATGATATTTAATGTTTAAAGTTCAAATATATTCAAATCGTGTCCCTGGGCCAAAACTTGGCCACGGACCAGTCGTCACATGATTTATTTATAAACTTACAGAGTAAATAACTTAAAAAGTCTTCTCCTCTGAAACCGCAAGAATTAGAGGTTTAATATTTAGTGTTTCAAAACTGGTCTTGCTCTAGGGTCACATAATTTATACAGAAGTATAGTGAAATAAGATTTTGGTCCCTTCCATAGATTGTTCAAACCATAACCATGGCTCAAAACATTACACGCAAAGGTGAGAAAAAGATGGCCCTCTTGTTTGATGTTCTTTTTAGCTCACCTGATCATAATGTGCTCATGGTGAGCTTATGTGATCACCTTTTGTTCTTCGACCATTGTATGTTGTGCGTCGTAAACATGGCTGCCTTATATTGTTAAAGTAAAACCTTGTTAACACTCTAGAAGTCACATTTATTGTCCAATCTTTATGAAATTTGGTCAGAACATTTGTTCTAATGATAGCTTTAATGAGTTAAAAAATGATTCTGGTCTGTTGAAAAAACATGGCAACCAGGGGGCGGGCATTTTTCCTTGGCTATAGACTAGTAGAACCTTGTTAACACTCACGAAAATGGTTCTGGTCAGTTGAAAAATATGGCTGCCAGGGGATGGGGCATTTTTTCTTATATGGCTATAATAAAGCATTTTTAACACTCTAGAAGTCACATTTTAAGTCCAATCTTCATGAAACTTGGTCAGAACATTTGTTCTAATAATATCTGGGCTACCGATTATTTTGAAAATGGTCTCCGTCCGTTGAAAAACATGGCCGCCAGGGGGGCTGGGCCTTTTTACCTTTAATGGCTATAGAAAAACCAGTTTACTCTCTAGTTGACAATTTTTACAATGGTTTCAGAAACATCTCAAAAGTTCCTGAGAGCAGTTCAGTTTCTTGAAGTCTGAGGTGAGAGACGATGGGCCTCTGGCCCTCTTGTTGAATATTTGTGGTTTGTATTGCAGATAAGATGGGAGAAAAACATAACACTCGGGGAGCCTCCAGGGTTTCTACATTCATGGTGGTGGTGAGTGGAACACAACATGGACAAACACTTTTATGAACACTTTGCCAGGCACTTTAATGCATTTGTAGTCCCTTATAAAATCAAATTAGATTACAGACCTTTCTTACTAGATTCAAATTTGTAAAAGCTTCATGTCCACCCCTACGATACTTATAAGCTGCAAAGAGCATAAAACCTGAACCCTTTTCAACTCAGAAGCAAACGGGAAATTGATTTTGAAACCAGCATACATGTACAACCAGAACAGCCTGCAAACAACTTGCAAGCTGTTCAGATTTTATGCTGTTTACTGCTCATACATATCTTTTTGTTGGAAATGGAGGTTTTAAATAAACTTGAATTTTGTAAGAAAGTTCTTTAACTTAATTTGCTTTCTAAGGTACTTCAAATGTGTCAAAGTGCATTTCTAAGTGGTTAATGCTTTACAGACTGAATATTACTCGCAGGCTGTTTTGGTTTTATGCTGATTTCATACAGACATTTTAGGCTTTTATGCTGTGCCAGAAAGATTTAAAAAGGAAGCAGACAGCGAGTTTTTCTGGAAAATTTACAAGAGATGTCAGATTGTGAAAGAGAATGTTTTTCTAAGTAGTATGACTGGTAAAACTGAACTACAAGGAGTAACAAATTAGCATAATTTGTGTGTGTGTATTTTTGTCATTTTACAAAGTGTTGTTAGCTCACCTGAGCTCAACGTTCTCATGGTGAGGTTTTGTGATTGCCTTTTGTCCATCGTCCGTTGTCCGTTGTGCGGCATCAACATTTGCCTTGTTAACTCTCTAGAGGCCCCATTTATTGTCCAAGCTTCATGAAATTTTGTCACAAGATTGGTCTCAATGATATTTTGGATTAGTTTGAAAATGGTTACGTTTGCTTAAAAAACATGGCTGCCAAGGGGCGGGGCATTTTTCCTCAAATGGCTATGTATGGCTATAGTAAAATCTTGTTAACACTCTAGAGGCCACATTTATTGTCTGATCTTCATGAAACTTGGTCAGAAGATTCATTCTAATAATATCTTGGACCAGTTCGAAAATAATGACGGTTGGTTAAAAAACATGGCCGCCAGGGGGCGGGGCATTTTCCTTATAATTTTGTTATGGCTATAGTAAAACCTTGTTAACACTCTAGAGGACACATTTATTTTCCGATCATCATGAAACTTGCTCTGATGATTTGTCCCAATGATATCTTGGATGAGTTCAAAAATGGTAACCTTTGCTTGAAAAACATGGCTGCCAAGGGGCGGGGCATTTTTCCTTATATGGCTATAGTATAGTT
Organism: Dreissena polymorpha; assembly: GCF_020536995.1. Lineage (NCBI taxonomy): Eukaryota > Metazoa > Mollusca > Bivalvia > Myida > Dreissenidae > Dreissena > Dreissena polymorpha. The sequence goes on along the minus strand of NC_068370.1, from coordinate 19,020,613 downwards.
TAAAAATGATGCTTGTTGGTAGAAAAACATGGCCGCCAGGGGGCAGGGTATTTTTCCTTATATGGCTATAGTAAAACCTTGTTAACACTCTAGAGGCTACATTAATTTTCCGATCTTCATGAAACTTGGTCAAAAGATTTTTCCCAATAATATCTCAGGTGAGCAACTTTGGGCCTTTCAGGCACTCTTGTTGAAAATTATAATGAATATATTATGAAACAAAATAATTTTAAAGTTACCAATTACATGTATACATATTGAGTGTTTTCCAACACCACCTTTCACGTGATCAACCCTCGTACACTCTCCTGTTGCAGTGTGTTTTGGGACCTGTATTGTGCAGCACCAGAGAGACGGGACACGTGTGATCACTCAAGCGAGGCAAAGGCCTTCCACGATTATGTATGTACCGGTAGTAGTGGTTAAATACGCGCACCTCACGGCATGACACAAATGTGTTGTTTATGTCGAATGGCTTTGTGTGGACATGACAGTGGGCAGAGTTTTCCACACGCATATCAGTATAATCAATGATTGGCTGAATTTAGATTCCTTTATCTATATTTATGCCCCCTTTCGAAGAAGAGGGGGTATATTGCTTTGCTCATATCGGTCGGTCTGTCGGTCGGTCCGTCCACCAGGTGGTTGTCAGACGATAACTCAAGAACGCTTAGGCCTACGATCATGAAACTTCATAGGTACATTGATCATGACTCACAGATGACCCCTATTGATTTTGAGGTCACTAGGTCAAAGGTCAAGGTCACTGTGACCCGAAATAGTAAAATGGTTTCCGGATGATAATTCAAGAACGCTAATGCCTAGGATCATGAAACTTCATAGGTAGATTGATCATGACTAGCAGATGACCCCTATAGATTTTCAGGTCACTAGGTCAAAGGTCAAGGTCACGGTGACCCGAAATAGTAAAATGGTTTCCGGATGATAATTCAAGAACCCTTATGCCTAGGATCATGAAACTTGATAGGTAGATTGATCATGACTAGCAGATGACCCCTATTGATTTTCAGGTCACTAGGTCAAAGGTCAAGGTCACGGTGACCCGAAATAGTAAAATGGTTTCCGGATGATAACTCAAGAACGCTTATGCCTAGGATCATGAAACTTGATAGGTACATTGATCATGACTGGCAGATGACCCCTATTGATTTTCAGGTCACTAGGTCAAAGGTCAAGGTCACAGTGACCCGAAATAGTAAAATGGTTTCCTGATGATAACTCAGGAAAGCTTATGGCTAGGATCATGAAACTTCATAGGTACATTGATCATGACTCGCAGATGACCCCTATTGATTTTCAGGTCACTAGGTCAAAGGTCAAGGTCACAGTGACAAAAAACATATTTACAAAATGGCTGTCACTACAACTTAGAGCCCATATGGGGGGCATGCATGTTTAACAAACAGCCCTTGTTAGGGGTATGATATGAGCCTTGCTCTGGGATAACAGAGCTTGTGTGCTTTAAGTATTGTCTGAGATATGGCTGTGCAGTCTGCACAGGCTAATCAGGGAGGACAATTTCTTCTTTAACTGGATTTTTGCCAACAAGATACTTCTTATGAAAACCAACAAATCTGATGAAAGTGGAAAGTGCCGTCTCAGATTTGCTCATGCTGACAGCCAGGGCTTTCCACAGGCCATTTAACGATCCCTTGCCGGGGCGCTTGAATTTCGAAATATGAGTCCCCGGGGCACTTGCAATTTTTCGATCAGTGTATTTTTCAGTAAAAGAAAGTGGAGATTGTCAAACAAAATCAATGTTTCTCTATCAGTGTATCAATATTCCCTGTTTTAAAAGAGCACTCGGTACCTACTTTCACAAGTAATCTCCATAAACATCACATGGGGTAATGGATAATCCACTGATAAGATAAGATGCGCGTATTGATTATTGTAGCCACATTACACAATCATTTAAATGCTGACAAGGATGTATCAGGTAACTTTGCAGTCGTCAAACTGTGATGTTCATCGTCCAATCGGTTACGCGATTGCTTATGAGGGCGGAGTTAACTAGCGACCATTATTTTTGATTGACGTCTGGCACGAAGTAAGAGTTTATCGCAGCTTGATTAGCAAGAAGTTAAACCATTTACGTAATATAAAACCGGTACTAGTACAGTACAGTACATTAAAGACGGTTTCGGGCATCATCATCACAGCTCTTTACTGCAAACAAGTGTTACCTATGACTCATAATTAATACGAGAAATTAATTGCAAGTGGTAAACAATTAATAACTTATAGCGAGTAAGTTGTGCAAATAACTACCGGGTACAATTATGCGATAAGAATTTTATTCCAGTACATGTATATTTCATCATGTCCATTTATAGAACTGATTCACCTCGTTTTTCTGACATTTATTCGACACATAATGCGCTTTAACAAATTTTCGTTGAATTAATTACGCACACTTGTAAATGTTTCATCCGATAATCGATACTTAGAAGACTGATGATGGCAACCGGCGGTAATCCTCATTGACAACGTGAATTTAATGCATAATTCCGTCAAAACATTTATTCGACTCGTAAAGTATTTAAACAAATTATCGTTGAATTCATAACGCAACTGTTAATATTTGTTGAAATCTCTGACTCAAATGGGAATCATTCAATTTGTAATCCGAAACCCATTCCGTAGGTCGATGTTAACACGTTTTTAATCCGAAACACACTTCCGAATACAAATGTTACCGCAACGTTAAAATATTCTTGCTACAAATTAGCAGTGCACATTTATTTTGTGTCGAATCTTTTTCTCAATTAAAAAGAGCGCGAAAATTATGCAGCATGTACAACGTCGCGTCATGTGTATTGTGCATGTATTGAGCGTTTTAACAAGCACACAACACGTCAGGGGATTGACGCATGTTCAGAGGCAATATTTCATCAAATCTCTAAATAGTCACTTAAAATTTATTTGATACTATAGAAAAATGGCAAGGTTTGTGTAAAAAAATAATTGAGAGCTTTTTATCGTAAATATTTACCAGAAAGTGATTTATAAAAATGGAATAAACGGGATTATCGGGTAATAAATAGAAACTTGAAAAGTAGTAAGTATACAGTAATAAAGTCGGGTTGAAACGGATGTTTTGGTGAATCGTTCGAGTCGGGATTTTACTATCTGTGCGGGAAAGTTTTAAAACAATTAAACAATATATAAAACAAATTTTTTTGTTTAAATGACTGGGGATTTTCTTGAAGAGTCATGGCGCACCAAATGACGTCTTTTGACGCTGTTTTTCTTTGAGTTATAACGCACCACGAAACGTCAATTTACACGTTAAATTTAAAAAAATCAACGTCAGGAGGGGTTTCCCGAACCACCCCTATCAGCCCCGGGGCGCCTGACAAAAATTCTGTGGAAAGCACTGCTGACAGCACAGGCTTATCTGAGATAACACTTCTTGCACATGTATTACACCCTGTTACCCCAGAGCCAGGCTCCAGTGTTTGTCTCTGTTACAGAGTATGATATGCTTCTATGACAGTCATTTGATTTTGATGCATGGCTACAATATCTTGTGAAGAGTACTGAAGTGTCAACCAATTTTCTGAATCAAAATTGCAAATCTTTCAATTTTGCTTGTAATTTGTGTTTCAAATTTGAACTTTGCACTTATGTAATGATGTTTATAACACAAACTGCAATTGCTGTACATTTAAGAATGACATTTTTTCGTCTTGCCAAGTGTTAAATTTAATTTCCTTAACAATTAATTCTAATTAAAATGAAAAGTGTGATTACAGATATACTGCCAACCAAAATGTATTGTACTGCTTTGTTGGTAAAAAGTTTTTCCTGAAGCTTAATATTCTGATATATTTTAGCTCACCTGAGCACAACGTGCTCATGGTGAGCTTTTGTGATCGCCTTATGTCTGCTGTCCGTCGTTCGTTGCGTGACGTCAACATTTGCCTTGTTCACTCTCTAGAGGCCACATTTATTGTCCAATCTTCATGAAATTTGGTCAGAAGATTGGTTTCAATGATATCTTGGATGAGTTCAAAAAGGGTTACGTTTGCTTGAAAAACATGGCTGCCAAGGGGCAGGGCATTTTTCCTTATATGGCTATAACAAAATCTTGTTAACACTCTAGAGGCCACATTTATTGTCCGATCCTCATAAAACTTGGTCAGAAGATTCATCCCAATAATATCTTGGACGAGTTTGAAAATGATGTCGGTTGGTTGAAAAACATGGCCGCCAAGGGGCGGGGCATTTTTCCTTATATGGCTATAGTAAAACCTTGTTAAAACTCTAGAGGCCACATTTATTTTCCAATCTTCATGAAACTTGCTCAGAAGATTTGTCCCAATGATATCTTGGATGAGTTCAGAAATGGTAACCTTTGCTTGAAAAACATGGCTGCCAAGGGGGGGGGGGGTAGTTTTCTCTATATGTATATAGTGAAAACAGTTTAGTTGTGATAAGCCATAATGTTAAAGAAAGATAACCTGTACATACTTTCTAATAATTAAGTAATAGTTAACTCCCTTGTATAAACCTGGGACTTCTTTCATAAAATGTGGTGTACATAAAGACATTAGTTTGCATGCAATTTAATAAACCTATCTCATAAAATAAATGTACATGTACTAATGCACTGTAGAGCCTTATCTTTGAACTTTACTGATAAGCCAAGTTAACCAACCGTATACTTTTGCTTGTAAGACGCCCTCGCTTATAAGACGCATCCTGACTTCGGACTTTATAAACGCGGTCAAATTTTGCCGTTTTCATCGGCCGAAAAACGGCAGAAAGTTGAAGAAAATCATCAATCAGTAACACATTGAGAATTTTTCAAACTCGGGCTGCATACAATTAGTAATTCATGCAAGTCTGAAAAATAAATAATTAAACAACAAAGTAAATAATATTTGTTATGCCCCCCTTTGAAGAAGAGGGGGTATATTGCTTTGCTCATGTCGGTCGGTCCGTCCGTCCACCAGGTGGTTTCCGGATGATAACTCAAGAACGCTTGGGGCTAGGATCATGAAACTTATTTTCAATAGCATCGTATGGCGATAACACAGTCCGCATTTTCTTAACAGATAGAGACTCAACGTTAAACAACTTATTTTCCTTTGACTTCCAGTCTCTCACCATTTTCTCGGTTATTCCGAATTCACACTCGGTTGCACGATTCGAATGTGTTTTTGCATTTCGTTTTATTACCTTGATTTTGCAAATTTTACACCCATTGTCTATCAACAAAAGGTAATGCCTACTTTCACAAAATTAGCCAATCGCAACAGTAGGTAATGCCTACTTTCATAAAATTAGCCAATCGCGTGATAGAGTGATAGACTCCGAAGCGCAGATCGAAATCACGTGTCAAGAAGAAAGCCATATGCGGATAATTGCATGTGGTCGCTCTTTGCTACCGCCGTCGTTGGCCCCTTATAAATAAGGTGTCATAGGCATTAGGGGGTCGTCTGAATAAACATGTTTATTTAACAATTGCCAGTTGCAAACTGGTAATGTTCTTCAGAGGATACCCTAATTGCCAATTATGTCTTAATTGACAATTAACGATGTCGAACAAAGACGATCAGGTGATACAAACTTCTCAAGTAGCACTAGTAATCGGCAGCGTATTTATTTAACAATTGACCGTTTCAAACTGAGAATTGATTTTGCTGTTGTTTTTGGCATGTTAATTTGGCATCGTGTTGCCGCTTACACACATATACTATAATGGCCAATTATTATGACATTTAACCACGTTTCGTGCAGACAATTAGGTGATACAAACTTTTCAAGTATAATCACGGACAATATAATGTCTTACGCCCCAAAAATAACAAAATTCAAATTAATAATAAAAGACAACAAAATCAATAACAATACATTTTATTACAAGTAAATCGGTAACTGAACATAGTGTTCCGATACACGGTACGGGCCAATACACAGTTTAGAGAAAATGCAAATGGCTGCCGCGATGATTCAAATCAAATGACAAGTGTCCAACTTGGCTAGAGTATGCCCAGTAAACTGGATATTTTGAAGAAAAAAATGTTTATTTTCACCAGTACCTCGCTTATAAGCCCCAACCCCCACTGTAACTTATAAATTTGAGTCTCAAAAATGCGTCTTACAAACGAAAGTTTACGGTACTGTGTTTTGATGTATTTAGCAGACTACTGTGCTATGAAACTGTTTCCATGGCAACCTTGTTATTTGGCATTTTCTAAATTATCAAGACTCTTTTGATTGAAATAACTTTTGTTAATTCTTCCTACTTTTTACATTTGAGTAACTGGAGTTTTCCACTCTCCAAAAATTGTGTTCTTTAGATTAAGTTAGACTTATTTTATAAACTTAATTTTTGTAGCAACTTCTAGACTAACAGAAACTAATATATCAGTTTTTTTGACAGATTGTGAACTTCTTGGATAAGACGGTTGAGTTCGAAAATGGTTTGGACCTGTAAAAAAACTTGGCCGCCAGGGGAGGGGGTCATTTTCCTTATATTTATTTAGTAAAAAATGCTTGTGAACACTATAGAAGAATTTTTTGCCTAATCATCATATTATTTTTTTTAAACATCGATTTTATAAATATCTCGGACGAGTTGGAAATGGTCATGATAGGTGGAAAAACATGGGGGGGGGGGCAGTTTTCTTTATATGTATTGTAACGCCTGCCTTGTAATTGTTTACTTTGTTTTTATTCTTACAAAAATAATTCTTTAAATTACAACTTTTAATAACTTTTAAATTCATTGATGATAGTTAATAACTTATAAATTCATTAATGATAGATCATATTTTCATTGTATGATAATTCTTAAGAAATGAAATAAATGCTTTAAACTCTCTGTAAGTGCAGATAGTTTACATCAGTGGTCAGTGATGATCTTTGATCAGTGCTTATCTTTACCTGGATGCTAAGAATAGCAGTGCTCTCATTTGATTGGATGTTTACCTATGTTACTATGCCTGCTACACTTCAGAATCAGGGCACTGGCACATTGTTGACCTCTCCCATAAGAACTAATCAACCAAAACATCTGGGTATACATGAGAAAGACTAATGCTAGACCCCCTGGCTCTAAGTTGAAAGAGTTAGTCCACTAATTGAAAGATTGGGGTTAGTGAATGACTAATCTGCCAGACCTGTTTAATGTAGTAACTGTTAGTTTTATCATGGAGGTGAGTTTAATGTTCTAAGTTGAAATTTCACCAAGTAAAAGTGACTTAGTCTTATTTTTCTCTAAATGAAAATTTTGAATTAATGATTTACTGTGTTTCACTAACTGGGAATGTTAAGTTAGTGGAGTTAGTTTAGTTCTTTTAACTAAGTGCAATTATTAGTTAAGTAATTACTAAGGCAAAGTGATTTAGTATTTTTTTCTCTAAGTGAAAATATTGAGTTAGTGATTTAATAAAAGAACAGGACTTAGTGAATTTATGCAACAACAAGTTAGTGTTTTTAATAAGTGATGAGCGAACATAGTGAATTTATTAAATGACAAATCTCAGCTAATCTTTTAATTAAAGTGACTTAATGTGTTGTGATTAACGCAAGTTATAAGTGATTAATCCGAAGAAATGGATTTAAACTGTTTGTTTTCTGAAAGTGTCTTACTTTAGACTTAAGTGAATACTACAATGAAAGCAATTTCTTAATTATTTGTTCAGTGGAGTGAATTCAATTATAGTGATCACGGGTGTTTGTTTATCCTAGTGCTTTATACAGGCATTTGCCTCATACTGAACACAAACTGTTGACCAAGTTTAGACATGAAAGTGTATAATTGTTTTCGAAACCTTTTAACTTTGATTAACTTTTGAAAGTTTATGAACTGTATTTCTATATGAATTGTTTGTATTGTTTGCATTATTGCTTAAGTATAAATGATGAATGTTTGGAAATAATAAAAATAGTTTAGTCACATTGTTGTTGAAGAACAGGTCATTTCTTTTTATCTCAGGTGAGCGACTTTGGGCCTTTCAGGCCCTCTTGTTAAGAGTTGCTTACTGGTGTAGCAAGGTTCAGGTGTATATTTTGAAAGATATGCTGGTGAAAACACTGCAAACTAGTTGGCACAAACTGTTTGTGAAGTCTGTTTTCTGTTTGGTCATATGAGTGTTACATATTGCCTTTCTAGTCTTGTATTTAACAGTAACACGTGTTAACACCTTTGCTGATAACAAAATTTATTGTGAACAATAATTTGTATAGAAATAATGAAAATTATGTATTTCGAGACATAAATAATGTATGTTTTGTCCATTGCTGTTATTTGTTTTTATTTAATACAAAAGGTGGCATTTAAACAAAACATCCTATTCAGTATATTGGAAATATTCACAGTATGTTCAAACATGTTTCAAATGTTAAAGAAAGTGATTAATAAGGTTGTAATTCATGACCAGATTGTGTTTTCTGATCAAGATAATGAACAAACAGAGTATGTAACAGGTTAGTTAGAGAAATTAAGACATTGTTTTTGTGATGAAAAATGTTTGATGGACCCATTTCTAAATTGTGAACAAAACTCACTTATTGGTTAATTAATACAATAAGAAATAAATAATCTAGAATATGCTATATTAACTAAACTTCAATGTGATTGCTATGAACAAAAGCATAAAGAGACCAAATACTGGTGTAAACTTTGAAAGTTTCAAAAAAGTTCCCGTAATGGTCTATTGTTCTCTTATCATAAATCGGATAATATTTTCAAGCAGTAACCATTGTTCAAGACTGCATAAACTAGAAATGTTGAAATTCCGCTATCATCAACCACCAAAAAAATTGATACACACATTTTAAGTGCTTTCAACTATGAACTATAAAGTAGCTTTTTGTTGTCTGATTAAAAAGCTTTTGAGGCAAAACATCATTGTGATATTTGAAGTCATTACATTGAATTTACAATAATTTAAATTCCATTTTGCTTACTTTTAAACAACGTGTTATCTGATGTTATGCTTCACAAGATATGAAGTATGTAAAAGGTCCAGTTGAAAGAAATATATACACATTTTTGTTTCTATATTACATTTTGTCCTTTTCTAAGAAATACATAAATTAAACCAAGCAAGTAGTTTAAATATTTATTTAATGAATTAATTTTGTTTTCTCAGTTTTACTTTCACAAATGATAATTAAATTATGATATTGCAAACCATTATAAATTTTCAACCCATTTACATTTTATGTAGGACCATTATTATGCTTTTAACTAATAGTGTGTTCTAACACTTAATGTTGTGGCTTACTATTAACTGCTCATACACTGTCATCCTTTTCCTTACATACACAGGGGTGTGATTCTTTATTCTGCTATTTAAGATAGTTTTTAATCAGGATTTTGGCCAGATATATGTACATGTTTTAGGAAAATAATGAATTATTCAGAACACTGGCTCTTGTGTCAATTGTGGAATTGGTAATTTTCCCACTTATAATCTTATAGTTGGTTAATATATCTTGTATTTAAAGTAATGCAATATGTGGGTCAGGGATATCTCGAGTTAACAGCTATAAGACCTTGTTGTTGGCCAGAAATGGCTTCTTGTTACCAAGATAACGCAAGTTTTCAAACTCAAAATTACATGTCTCAACTAAAATGTTGAAAAATGAGGATAGTGAACGGTTAAACCATTTGTAATATATATTTAAAAACAAAAAAAAACAAACACTTTTTATAATTAAGGTTTTCTGATCTCACAGTACATGGGCTTCTTTATTGGCTACTCAGGTTCTATAATTTCCAATCATGTGATATGTTGGTGGTCACCATACCGGACAGGCAGGGTTTCCTCCAGGTACTCTGTTTGATTCCAGCACAAAGTCTCGGCAAAATTGAAAATCCTTCAATAGAAACTTTATTGCTGGAAATAGTACCTATAATTTAAAATGCATCCCAAATTTCTAGTACGTTAATTGGTTGGGAGTTCTGGATATACTATGTGTCCTCACATAATGCAGCACAGATGGACTTAATAAACGAAATACACACACAGCTTTTAGTATTTGTAGTTTTGGGGCTGTTGTTTTTTCTAGAGATTGGGGTAGGGTAGGTAAATCCTCATGATTTGTAGCTGAGGTCACACCCCTGTACAGTAACAGTTGAGCATGTTTAGTCTGTTAAGCCCAAGTCTCACTATTGACGGTAGATCCCTGGTCCATCCCGGGATGATTAATCGAAACATTTTAATGCAGTCACGCTATTTCCCGGTACTGCCCCGTATTAGGCCGGTCAACAACCGGGCAGAGTCCCGGACTAGCTACCGTTTATCCCGGTGAAGCTTTGGTTGTCGCCGGTAATGCCCAGGTTGAGCCCTGGTGAAAGTCGGCAGAGCCCCGGTCTACTGTGACTCCGCCGGCAATCACAGGGGCTATACCAGCATCAGACCCCCGGCAGAGCTACGGCAACGCCCCGGTTTAATCGCGGTCGTCACCAGTAATGCCCAGGTGGGGCCCCAGTGAATGTTGGTGGGGTTCGGGCAGAGGGCCGGTTGACTGATATACCATAGCTATACCGGAACTCTGCCAGCATTCACTGGGGCTTCACCTGGGCACCACCGGCGATGCTATGCCGGGGTCTGTATGGGCTACGGTGCTGTCCCGGTGCAGCGCCAGTCGTTGACAGTCCTTCCCAGTGACTTTCGGTTCATCCCGGAGGTGTTTAACATTTTAATACTTACCCGGTGGAGCCCCGGTTGTTCCCGGTCATCCTAGGTTCATCCTGGTCGTCCTTGACGGAGCCCGGATTCATCCCGGTAGATCCCGGATCACGCACCAGGGCTCCACCGGCATCATAGTGAGACTGGGCCTTTACATTCTATAATCTCATCATCAGTGCCCTGTCAGTCCTGATCCAGTCTATTTAATCTTCCTGTCTTTCTATTGTCCCTCTTTTGAATCTTCATCTTAGGTTGTTTTTACTTACAGGTAGTGCTTGGAATACCCATATCTCCATTTTAAACGAAAGGCCTATACCCTACATACATTCGCTGTTTTATTAGTGCAAAGTCTGTTACCAGGAATATGTGAATAGCTGGCAATTTAAAAGCCAGATGTTTCTCTCAGTTCATTAAATTTGTATTATTAACATGGCTTGATTAAGAAACATAATAGTCTATAAATACTGTTAAAAGCATTGAGACACAATATATTTTTCTCACCAAGGTATGACTATGATCAAGATTTGGTGCCTTGTGATTGTTGATTATCTGTAAGGAAATCTGATTGCTGTCCGACCAATCATAATCTCTGAACTAGTGATGGTGTTCGAGCCCTTAGGCCTTGGTGATTGACATTCTCAGAGTTATGATGTGTGGTATGTTTCCCCAGTTCTGGGAAGGAAGTTAATTTTAGGCAGACACATTGACTTGTGATATAAATAGAGAAAATAAATACACATTTACATTTGTAGATCAAATAAAATCACCCGTATAGAGTTTGAGTTTGTATCAATTAAACAACTGTCTTATTCTGGTCGTTTGTAAGATTTGTTGTATTTTCGTTCAAGGCTACTTCAACTTAAACTGCAACTTAAAATGCCTTCAACCCATTTCTATATCAGATATAATTGTTTCATGACAAACTCTTATCATTCATAAGACCATAATCCTCATACCCTTGCTTGCTCCATCAACAAATGCTTGTACTTCATCTGAAATTATGATGAAGGATTTCACTGCCTGTAACCAGTAGGCTTGCCATCATCATCTTTGCAGTCCCATCTGTTGACCGCGTCCAATCATTGGTCTGCAGTCCCATCAGTTGACCATGTCTAATCATTGGTCTGCAGTCCCATCAGTTGACCATGTCCAATCATTGGTCTGCAGTCTCATCAGTTGACCATGTCCAATCATTGGTCTGCAGTCTCATCAGTTGACCATGTCCAATCATTGGTCTGCAGTCCTATCAGTTGACCATGTCCAATCATTGGTCTGCAGTCCCATCAGTTGACCGCCTCCAATCATTGGTCTGCAGTCCCATCAGTTGACCATGTCCAATCATTGGTCTGCAGTCCCATCAGTTGACCGCCTCCAATCATTGGTCTGCAGTCCCATCAGTTGACCGCCTCCAATCATTGGTCTGCAGTCCCATCAGTTGACCATGTCCAATCATTGGTCTGCAGTCCCATCAGTTGACTGCCTCCAATCATTGGTCTTCAGTCCCATCAGTTGACCGCGTCGAATCATAGGTATGCAGTCCCATCAGTTGACTGTGTCCAATCATTGGTCTGCAGTCCCATCAGTTGACCGTGTCCAATCATTGGTCTGCAGTCCCATCATTTGACCGCCTCCAATCATTGGTCTGCAAGTCCATCAGTTGACCATGTCCAATCATTGGTCTGCAGTCCCATCAGTTGACCGCCTCCAATCATTGGTCTGCAGTCCCATCAGTTGACCGCGTCCAATCATTGGTCTGCAGTCCCATCAGTTGACCATGTCCAATCATTGGTCTGCAGTCCCATCAGTTGACCGCCTCCAATCATTGGTCTGCAGTCTCATCAGTTGACCGCGTCCAATCATTGGTCTGCAGTCCCATCAGTTGACCATGTCTAATCATTGGTCTGCAGTCCCATCAGTTGACTGCCTCCAATCATTGGTCTGCAGTCCCATCAGTTGACCGCGTCCAATCATTGGTCTGCAGTCCCATCAGTTGACCGTGTCCAATCATTGGTCTGCAGTCCCATCAGTTGACCATGATCAATCATTGGTCTGCAGTCCCATCAGTTGACCACCTCCAATCATTGGCCTGCAGTCCCATCAGTTGACCGCCTCCAATCATTGGTCTGCAGTCCCATCAGTTGACAGCGTCCAATCATTGGTCTAGCTGCATGCATCATCAAGCAGCATGCAGTTATAATAAGTTGTTCTTATTCATTAGCCATATTTCTTTGATAATGCTGATTTTAATTTTGTTTTAAATTTATTGTTCTCTTGTTCTCTTGCTAATTATTTGTTTGTCAAACACATCTAGTGACGTTGACACAAGTTGACGTAGGTTATTAAATACTTTAGACAGTTGCTACTTTTTTTTTACAATTTTTCAAGACTTCCCAATGTAAGTGGGCAAGCTTTTTTGAAGTCATTTTTCTCAAAAATGCTCTTTCTTCAGTTTCAATCTTAAATCATTCCCACAATGTTATGCAATCTGAGAAAAAGCCAAAGTGTAACTAACTTAGCCTCAAGACAAATTAATGTGCCACAAGGAGAAAATTGTTGCAAATCTCTCTGGCTCATTTCAGGGCTTTGTAAATTCAGGGTATGGCCTAAACGGTATAGCTCATGTAAGTACACCAGTGTTTCTATATTTCTTTCCTTGACAGGTACTTTTGATTCCCTTTTTGGTTGCATAACCCATTCTTTATTTCCCTTTATGTATACATTTCCTGTCTTAAAACTATTTGATTTTATGATACATGTACATTTCCTGGTATCCAAGTTTATGTTTTCATTACAATATATCTTTTGTTTCTGAATATTTCAGCAATGCTTTTAATTATATTAACAATTTACATTGCCTTTGCTTTACTTGTTTTCGTAATCGGTGAAGGGAACTTCATGTAGAGCAATGTAGAGGAGCACACACGTTAAAAACATGTCAGCATGATGTAAAATACATGTACATGTTTCTGTATATTGGCTATGATAAGAGTTAATTCAGAACAAAGGTCATAAACATTAAAATAATTTTTATTTAAGTTAAGCTTACTCAGATGGTAAAGCACTAGCCCATCAAATATTAAGATCGCGGGTTTGATCCTTGGAGTGGATTCATAAATTGTGGTAAAATTGGTCATGAAATCCTTTCTTCAGCCATTCTCTCCCAACCTCTGATTTAAGTAGGACGGTTATCAGTTTCTGTGAGTGAGTGCACTTAGTACTGGTCAACCAGCTATTCCAAGAAAAGTGAGTTATTTAACTGCCTGCTGTGGCTTCACTGAAATAATGTTGAAAATGGAATAGCATCAGACATTACAAATAATTTTAAGATAGATTTATTGAGTTAATGTAATTGAGCACATTTATTGCAAAATTTAGTTGTGCAATTTCCAAACATTATTTTCCTGTTTGTTACATTTGTTATGTCTTAAATATGTAGAAATCTCTTTGTATAATGCAGTAGTCCTTAGAGTCTATTTGTAGTTAAATTGTTTATTGACTAATATTATAAGATAGACTATTTGTAACACAATCTCACCATTCTTTTATATCTTATAACACTTATTAATACAGTTTTATAAAACAACCTATAACTTGTTGCTATCAATACTAATATTTATAGCTGTCAGCTTATAGTCAATTGTTGTTGAAATGTTCCAGAATCCGTCTGCACCCAGTCCTATTGGCCAGATGCCTCCAAACCAAGACGGGATGGGCCCAGGAGGTCCTGGCATGCCACCAGGGTTTTTTCCAGTAAGTGCACCCCCATCAGTTATGTCAGTTTTATAAAATAATGCCAAAATTCCTATTGTTCCGGTAAGCATCACATGGTAATACCAGTTTTTGTGTCGCCTAACTAGACAGTCAAGAAATATATTGCAGTTCAATCAAGGATGACACTCTCTGTTGTTATGGAATTTTAGTTTGAAAGGAAGTCTCTTTTAAACAAAAAAATCCACTTTCTTTAGGCGAAAGTGTTGTCCCTGATTAGCCTGTGTGGATTCACAGGCCTATCTAGGACAACACTTAGCACACATGTATTAAGCCCAGTGTGGATTCACAGGCCTATCTAGGACAACACTTAGCACACATGTATTAAGCCCAGTGTGGATTCACAGGCCTATCTAGGACAATACTTAGCACACATGTATTAAGCCCAGTGTGGATTCACAGGCCTATCTAGGACAACACTTAGCACACATGTATTAAGCCCAGTGTGGATTCACAGGCCTATCTAGGACAACACTTAGCACACATGTATTAAGCCCAGTGTGGATTCACAGGCCTATCTAGGACAATACTTAGCACACATGTATTAAGCCCAGTGTGGATTCACAGGCCTATCTAGGACAATACTTAGCACACATGTATTAAGCCCAGTGTGGATTCACAGGCCTATCTAGGACCAGTGTGGATTCACAGGCCTATCTAGGACAACACTTAGCACACATGTATTAAGCCCAGTGTGGATTCACAGGCCTATATAGGACAATACTTAGCACACATGTATTAAAGCCCAGTGTGGATTCACAGGCCTATCTAGACAACACTTAGCACACATGTATTAAGCCCATTGTGGATTCACAGGCCTATCTAGGACAACACTTAGCACACATGTATTAAGCCCAGTGTGGATTCACAGGCCTATATAGGACAATACTTAGCACACATGTATTAAGCCCAGTGTGGATTCACAGGCCTATATAGGACAATACTTAGCACACATGTATTAAGCCCAGTGTGGATTCACAGGCCTATCTAGGACAATACTTAGCACACATGTATTAAGCCCAGTTTTCCCAAAACGAGGCTCATATTGATGTTACTTCAATTTAATTGTATAATGGCTTTGTTTTAAAAGATTAAGTTGTATGTCTTATCAATGAAAAAAAGGATATCATTGAAGGTTGTGTAAGTCTGAAGGTGATTATAATTGGATTCTTGTTCATGATCAACATGGTATCCATGGTCAGTGAGGTTGATTGTGTTATTTTCAGCCATTCATGTCACCACGTTACCCTGGGGGACCACGAGGGCCAGGAATTAGAATGCAGGATCAGTTTAATGTAGGTGCAATATGGGGCATACATTTGTGGCTACACATAACTATGAATCCTGATTTATTTGAATTTTATAACTGGATTACTTAAATAAATAGAACTAGTAGGGCATTATACTGGGATGTTGTCTGAGTATTTGTCCATGCTCTAGTTGAACCACTTGATACAATACTCTAGACTTAGTACAAAAAATGAACCACTTGTTACTATACTCAAGATTTTGTACAAATAAATTGGTAATAAATTAAGTTTGTGTACTGAAAAAAATTACTACTTTCATTTTGTTACATGTCCTCACTAATGTAAGAGTATTATCGCAATAATAACACATTTTTTCCTTTAATTGTATGAAGAAAGAACCTTAGATTTATTGTAGACTTTTGGTCACCTAAGAATGATTTTGAGTTCTTGTGCAGTGAGGACATTTGCAAGTTGTTTTATAGCCATGCATCAGAATGAAGATGTATCATCTGTTATCTGCCCATGTGTTTCAGGGTCCACCTGGCAGTGGTGCAGGTCCGATGCCAATGCCAAACAGTATGGAGCCCCGACCAGGTACGTGCATTTTGTGAACAATATAGAGCTGCCTTCTGAGAAAACGGGGCTTAATGCCAGTGCTTTCCAAAGGATTTTTTCAGATGCCCTGCGGTAGTTAGGGGATGGGTTTGGGAGGGCAGACTTGGCAACAAGACACTTGTTTAGGTCTAGCTGGATAACACTGTCAACAATATTTTTAAAGTTATGCCCCTTTTTTACTTAGAATATGTTGTTAAATTTCTAAAACTAAAAATTGAAAATTGTGTTAAGTTTTGTGTTTTGGTTCACTTTACTCCTAATTATCATAGCTATTGCTTTCAGACTTGGAACACTTGCTAACTATCATAAGGAGACTGTGCAGGCAAAGTTATGTAACTCTGACTTGCATTTTGACAGAATTATGGCCCCTATTATACTTAGAAAATTGAAAATTATGTCAAGTTCTGTGTTTTTGGTTCCATTTACTCCTAAAGTTTCATAGCTACTGCTTTCAGACTTGGAACACTTGCTTACAATTATAAGGGGACTGTACATGACAAGTTGCATAACTGATTGGCATTTTGACGGAATTATGGCCCTTTTTTTGACTTAGTAACTTTGAAATTTTGTTAAATTTTGTGTTTAGATCCACTTTACTTCTAATGTATCAAGGCTATTGCTTTCAAACTTCAAATACTTACTTACTATCATGAGGTTACTGTACCTGGCAAGTTAAATTTGACCTTGACCTTTGAATGACCTTGACTCTCAAGGTCAAATTAATAAATTTTGCTTAAATTGCCATGACTTCTTTATTTATGATCAGATTTGATTCATACTTGGACAAAACAAAATTTACCTGACATAGCACAATGGACTTTACCCAAACCATCCCCCACGCCCCACCCCAGAACCCCCCCCCCCCCTATACAATTTTTTTTTCCATCCCACCCAAGCTATTGCTATCAAACTTGAAATAAAATCTGATTTGTTTGTTTTATGTCTTTAGAAATGTTCAATAGATTGTGGAAAATATACCTGAACTCAGAATTGTCTTTAAAGTACAACTTCTTTAAAACATAAGCGATCAATATGTTTCACTTATGGTCCTCTTCTACTTAGAATATGACTATATTACCTTGACCTTATTGAATACGAACAATTTCCCCGTGATGGCTTACGTTATACTGTCAAGCACTTGAAAAAAATCTTGAAGATAACATTCTTGTCTTTAAAGTAAGTTGTTAATTTAGAATGTGTTGTTCAAACATGCCTGTATAACCACTGGTGTTGATTTATTGCAATCTGTTCCTGCATTGGCGTATTCTTAATGTTTAATGCTGTCGTAAAACACTTCAAGCGTGACTCAACTAAGTAATTGAATGTATGGATCTCTCTTTTTCAGGTCATCCAGGCATGGGTCCCATGCAGAGAATGAGTCATCCCGGTCGTATGTCAGGTCCAATGAACCCAGTCAGTCCTATAAACCACTCCGTAAGTCAAACTGGTCATATGTCAGGTCCAATTTACCCAGTCAGTCCTATAAACCACTCTGTAAGTCATCCCGGTCGTATGTCAGGTCCAATAAACCCAGTCAGTCCTAAAAACCACTTGGTAAGTCAACCTGGTTGTATGTCAGGTCCAATGAAACCATTCAGTCCTATAAACCATTCCGTAAGTCCAACCGGTCATATATCAGGTCCTATGGACCCAGTCACTCCTATAAACCAATCTGTAAGTCAACCTGGTCGTATGTCGGGTCAAATGAACCCAGTCGGTCCTATATACCACTCCGTGAGTCAACCCGGTCATATGTCAGGTCCAATGAACCCAGTCAGTTCTATAAACCACTCCGTAAGTCAACCTGGTCGTATGTCAGGTCCAATGAGCCCAGTCAGTCTTATTAATCACTCCGTAAGTCAACCGGTTGTATGTCAGGTCCAATGGACCCAGTCAGACCTATAAACCAATCAGTAAGTCAAACCGGTTGTATGTCAGGTCCAATGAACCCAGTAAGTCCTATAAACCACTCTGTTAGTCAACCTGGTCGTATGTCAGGTCCTATGAACCCAGTCAGTCCTATTAACAACTGCGTAAGTCAACCGGTTGTATGTCAGGTCCAATGGACCCAGGCAATCCTATAAACCACTCCATAAGTCAACCTGGTCATATATCATGTCCTATGAACCCTGTCAGACCTATAAACCAATCAGTAAGTCAAACCGGTTGTATGTCAGGTCTAATGAACCCAGTAAGTTCTATAACCACTCTGTAAGTCAACCTGGTCTTATGTCAGGTCCAATGAACCCAGTCAGTCCTATAAACAACTCTGTAAGTCAACCTGGTCATATGTCAGGTCCAGTGAACTCAGTTTGGTTTGGGACTAATCTATGCAAGAGAATTTTTTTTAATGAAGGAATATACTTGAATTCGTCTTTGGTGATATATGATTCTCATGTCAACTGTAGAGTAGATATTTACTGTCAATGTGTCTATTTTGCAGGTCTATGACGGTATGGGTCCAGGCACATATGGGCCCGGTATTCGAGGCCCGCCCCCCAACAGTATGAGCCCTGGCCATCCAGGACCCGGAGGAATGCCCCCTATCTCAATGTAAAATTTATATGTAGAATGCCGCATATCTCAATGTACGATTTACATGTAGAATGCCCCCTATCTCAATGTGAGATTTACATGTGGAATGCCACCTATCTCAATGTAAGATTTACATGTGGAATGCCACCTATCTTAATGTAAGATTTACATGTAGAAGGCCCCCTATCTCAATGTAAGATTTACATGTGGAATGCCACCTATCTCAGTGTAAGATTTACATGTAGAAGGCCCCCTATCTCAATGTAAGATTTACATGTGGAATGCCACCTATCTCAGTGTAAGATTTACATGAAGAAGGCACCCTATCTTAATGTAAGATTTACATGTGGAATGCCCCCTATCTCAAAGTAAGATTTACATTTGGAATGGCCCCAATCACAATTTAAGATTAACATGTGGAGTGCCCCTATCTCAATGTAAGATTTACATTTGGAATGCCCCCTATTTCAATGTAAGATTTATATGTAGAATACCCCCTATCTCAATTTAAGATTAACATGTTGAATTCCCCCTATCTAAATGTAAGATCTACATGTGGAATTCCCCCTATCTCAATGTAAGATTTACATGTTGAATGCTGCCTATCTGAATGTAAGATTTACATACGGATTTCCCCCTATCTCAATCTTAAGATTTTTATGTAGAATGCCCCCTGTGTCAATGTAAGATTTATATGTAGAATGCCCCCTATCCAAATGTTAGATTTACATGTGACAGTTATCAAGACTGTATAATGCAATGTCATCATACCCTGTAACAATGTAAAGGGAGGTGTACTGAAGTCATCGTGAATGTCTGTCCATGGCATGTTATAAAAAAGTAAACACACAACATTCAATCTTGCCTGTGTTGTTCCTTACAACCTGAAGCTGTGTTAATGCAAATTCTAATGTAAAAAAATAAAAAGTTATGCCTCTTTTAAAATTTGATCTTTCTATAAAATCATGATTAGTGTACGCAATTAGAAGATTATAGAAGCAGGTGTATTTAGTGTTCATATCTATGCTTTTAGTGACGACATCTCTGATGTTTTTCAGGCACAGCGGCAGTAGACCTTGGCCCCCATCATCATCTTCATCATCAGTAAGTACACCGTGTCACTTTTGTAACGGCCGCAGTAAAGCAGTTTTGTATAATGTTACTTAATTAACCTATGTTTATATAACAACCTAAGAAACTGTTGCATAATGTTACATATTTTTCCAGTGTTAATTTAACTATTTAAGAAACAGTGGTGTATAATGTTACATATAGTACAACTCTCAATTTACATCTCTAAGTAACAGTCTTGTATAATGTTACATATATTACCGTTTTTAGTAGGGATGCAAGAGGTTACAAAAATCATAAACCGGTTAACCTTTTCCCGTAACCGGTTTAACGTGATCGCCTTTTGTCAGTTGTC
This sequence comes from Dreissena polymorpha, assembly GCF_020536995.1. Taxonomy (NCBI): domain Eukaryota; kingdom Metazoa; phylum Mollusca; class Bivalvia; order Myida; family Dreissenidae; genus Dreissena; species Dreissena polymorpha. The sequence goes on along the minus strand of NC_068370.1, from coordinate 19,000,343 downwards.
CGTCGTCCGTTGTGCGGCGTCAACATTTTCCTTGTTCACTCTCTAGAGGCCACATTTATTGTCCTATCTTCATCAAATTTGGTCAGAAGATTGGTTTCAATGATATCTTGGATGAGTTTGAAAATGGTTACGTTTGCTTGAAAAACATGGCTGCCAAGGGGCGGGGCATTTTTCCTTATATGGCTATAGTAAAATCTTGTTAACACTCTAGAGGCCACATTTATTGTCTGATCTTCATGAAACTTGGTCAGAAGATTCACCCCAATAATATGTTCGACGAGTTCAAAAATGATGCTGGTTCGTTGGAAAACATGGCCGCCAGGGGGCGGGGCATTTTTCCTTATATGGCTATAGTAAAACATTGTTAACTGTTAACACTCTAGAGGCCACATTTATTTTCCTATCTTCATGAAACTTGGTCAGAAGATTTGTCCCAATGATATCTTGGATAAGTTCGAAAATGGTAACCTTTGCTTGTAAAACATGGCTGCCAAGGGGCGGGGCATTTTTCCTTTTATGGCTATAGTAAAACCTCGTTAACACTCTAGAGGCCACATTTATTTTCCAATATTAGATACCGTTATATTACCAGTGTATATTTTCCTCTCTAAGAAACAGTGTTATATAATTTTACATGTTTTACTATTAATGTACCAGTAATGTACCTCCTCTAGAAGATTGTGTATAGTTATTTCAAGAGGTTATTTATTTCATAACATTATATTATGTTTTGAAATTGTATTTTATTATGCCCCCCTTCGAAGAAGAGGGGTTATATTGCTTTGCTCATGTCGGTCGGTCCGTCCACCAGGTGGTTTCCGGATGATAACTCAAGACCACTTGGGGCTAGGATCATGAAACTTCATAGGTACATTGATCATGACTCGCAGATGACCCCTATTGATTTTGAGGTCACTAGGTCAAAGGTCAAGGTCACAGGTGAAGGTCACAGTTACTGGAAATAGGCATTTTAAGGATTTAGCATGGTTCAAACAAGGGAAACAACTACCGTTTATGCATGTTCTTTTTATTACAGCATTTGCCTCCCTTTAATTCATTTAAAATCTCATTTTTCAGCAGAGATTCCAAATCTGACCTGTAAATGAGCCCCATATTTACTGCCAGTGCTAGGTTACCTTTTCCCATTTGATCATTCTTAAGTATTGTTATTGTAATGCTGCTGCTACTGCTCCTCCTCCTCCTCCTCCTCCTCCTCCTCCTCCTCCTCCTCCTCCTCCTCCACCTCCACCACCACCACCACCACCACCACCACCTTAAAATCTTGTTCTTTAGTCATTGAGATCTATCAATTGCACTTGCAAAAAAAAAGTCAGCATTTAATAAAGTATGCAAACTGCATATAATGGATTATGCACTGTTTGTTATTGAACTCCATGGAAGTGCAGAGCAATTACTTAAATGAAGTATTTTGTGTTGTAGATTCCACAGGGTGGTCCACCAGGCACTCCAATCATGCCTAGTCCTCAAGGTAAGAATCACCCACCCTGGTGGAGAATGCACTGAGGGTAATTAGGGTTTCATGAAATAACTGCTTATTGTTGAGGTAGTTCCAAAACAGTACTTTTTGTAAGATTTTAACATGTTTCAAAGAGTAAACTTGTATTACTAATGGAAGCTATTGAAAATATATCAACTACAGTAAAAGTGTACTGCTTATTGCTCTTGCAATGTCGTCATATATTACACAAATTGAAGAGGATTAAGAGGTAGTTACGTTGAGTAGATATGCTTCAAACGTGAATAAATACTACCAATCCAGCTTTTTAACAGCAGAATGTTGTTTTCTTGTTATACTCCAATTCCTTTTATTTTTCAACAAGCTCAATATGTGAGCTTTATCTTGAAGTTCATGATTGACCATTTCCCTGCGGTTCACAAGTCCCTACAGTGCCTTATCTGTGTACCTTTGCCATTCAGATTCAACAAGCTCAGGTGACGGGATGTACGGGATGATGAAGGGGCCAGGAGGGGGGCCCATGGGCATGCATCCAGGGGTAAGCAGGGGTTTATTTATGAGCTTAAAGTGTCATCCCAGATAAGCCTGTGCAGTTTTCTCAGGTTTTTTTAGGGAGACCATTTCTGCATTTATTGTATTTTTATTCCCCCGGTAGGGTGGCATATAGCATTTGAACTGTCTGTCCATCCGTCCGTCCGTCGGAATACTTTAACATTGGCGATATTTTTTGCATATATTGAAGATAGCAACTTGATATTTGGCATGCATGTGTATCTCATGGAGATGCACATTTTGAGTTGTGAAAGGTCAAGGTCATCCTTCAAGGTCAAATGTAAAAAACAAATCAAAGGGAAGTAACAAACTTTAAAGGGAGATAATTTCTATTTATCATTTGGCAGGTACAGATCATTTTTTCAAGGAAAGTAATATTTTGTAAAGGGATATAATTAAAAATAATTATTAATAAATCAAAGGGGCGCAGTAGGGAGCATTGTGTTTCTGACAAACACATCTTTTGTTCTTATAAAGTCTGCTCTTTGTGAAAATAATATTTAGGCGTAAAGGGTTATCCTTAATTAATTTGTTCAGACTGCGCAGGCTAATCTGGGATAACACTTTAGGCACATGCCATTTAGCCCTATTTTCCCAGAGCAGGACTCATATCTCTTCTACTCTCCATGATGTTTTGATTGACCAGCTTTAGTTCTTTATGTATTCTTCAAGGGTATTATTTGTCTTACTTTCAGAAGGTTTCTCTCATTTGAACATCAGGGTTTTTCAAATAAATAGTGATTTAACTGTCTGTTGTTAATATGTAATATGTTTTCAGGAATGCAGCTGAAGAATTATTTTGAATTGCAACCCACTGAGTATTTTATGTACAAATGTTGAAATCAGCATAAAAACCCTGTCTTAATGTGGTCAGTTAATGTTGTGTATTTCGGAACAAGATTTATATAGCTGCAGTGTTTTTGTGTGTCTGAAATTGAAACAAATTAAGATTATGTATTTGTCAATGAAAAGTAATGATTTTGTGATTGTTATGTATTCTTGAAACTTACTGAAATTGTATATGACTTGTGTGGTGATCACACACACACATGACTGCTTCCAGTGTTTTGCTGTATTATTCTGTTTGTCGGTTAATGCTGAGTGTTGTGCATTCTTGGTTCCAGTATCCAGGCATGCCAGGGGGTGACAATGGCATGGGTATGGGTCCAGATGGTATGACTCCGGTCATGAATGGTGAGTTACCATGGTAACAACATGCTTCACTGTATACAATGCATTCAGTCGAAAATTATGTAAGACACAAGCTATTTACAATAGCAATTTGTGTGGAATGCATATGGTGCACAATTTAAAGATCCAATTTCATAATTCACTGTATGCAAACCGGTACATCGCGTTAGACAACACAACTAACATCATTGATTAGCTTTTGGTTTTCAAGTATTGTTACAGGAGAAGTTTTAGTCTAAGTTATAAAGTTCTACAAGGAATATCTTATTACCTGTGTTTATTATTACACATTTTATAAATAACGTCACAAAACTGTTCTCATGACATGCATCATTCAGCTGTAATATCTTCACTGCAGGTGATATGGATGGTATGAAAAATTCTCCCGCAAACGGCCCAGGAACTCCGCGAGACGATATGCCACAAAACGGAAATGGTCCGGGACCTGACATGGGGGGATACGGGAACTTAGGGGGCTATCAAGATAGTGTAAGTCAGCCCTTCAAGCCTTATTCTTCACTAATCCTTTTTCAGTCCTTGGCTAGCAACTAGAAACTTAAGAGAAATAGAGGTTTTTGTTATAAATAGTATCTACAAATGTATCTAAGAAATAAAACTTATTAGTATACTTACTTTTTCAAAATAGTGAACATTAGGGAATGTTAAATAAATTAAGTATGAAATAATGTTGCTATGCCAGTGCACTGAAAAAGATGTCAACTATTAGATTGCTTCTCTGTTGGACCATTTGCAAAGGGAGGTCATTCCATGCTGTGATTGCAGTCAAAGATGGTGTTGATGATCTCCCTTGGTGATTAGGGCCAGAATTGTGTTGTGATTTAACATAATGTAGCATAGGTTTGCACAGTTAACTAAGCTTTTCTTATCTAATGCACACATTTTTTTGTTACTTCTTTTATCAAAACACTTTTCGAGCTATAAAATGTCAGATGAATATAATACTGCTATTTATTTTAGATTGAATTTATTTAAAAAACTACATAAGTATAAAAATCTTCTGAATTGTGCATGCATTTTGTTTATGTATTTTTTTAAACATCTAAGATGCATCAGTGTGTATTCTAAAAAAAAAATCTTGAAATATATATTATATGTAATAATTTAACTTGATTAAGGGAGGTTATTTAGTTTCAAAAAAATCTTACTTGTTGGCATTACCTCCCTTGCTGTCAATCAAATGAAGGTTGTTATGCACCAAAAATTTGCAAATGGGCTTTCAATGGGCCAATCAACACACACCAGTGTACTAACCTCACATCTAACATTTAAAAGGACCCCATCTTTTTTCTGGTTTCACTAACATCTAAATTGGTAACCTTATTGTGCAAAAGTAAAGGTGTTTAACAATATCACGAATATGTTTTTCGCCTAAATGTTCAACATTTCTGCACAGTAGGTAGTCACATTGTGAATATTTCATGACAGTCACTCTGAAACATTTTTGTTTACTGATGTTTTTGTTGTGATCATGTGTGAACATATAATAAGCAGTCTACTTTGTAAATTAATGATAAAATGACTTAAAATTTAATCTTTTTTGACCAGTTGTAAAAAAGGTCATTGTAAAATCACTTCCTTAAGCATTAAATACACATCTATGGAATGCATGTCTGTATATATTAGGTCATGTCTGTAACCTCAATAAATTGGTGCAAGGTCACATACAGTTGCTTGCATTTTTAATAGAGGTTGAATATCACAGTTCAACAAATTATTAGTTTTTTATTACATATTGTAGTGTAAGTTACCTGTAAGATGCATCATCTAACAGTCAATGAGTGTGGTTTACGTTATGAAAATAGACAAACATGTATACATATTTGCTTGCAATTCAGTTTTTTAGCAAACAAAAAATACAAGTTCTATAAATGCTATAGCAGTATTCACTTTAATACTAGTAATTTCTAAAGGCATTCAAATTTGTTGTGTATCTGACACTGATGCCATTGGATTAAAATCATCCCGTTGTTTTGAAGACAACATGAGATAAAAATGTCTTGTTCATAGGCACGATAAATATCTCCCTGGCTTAGACTGATTCAGTGAGATAATTACTTCCCTTTTCTTGACATACACCATGATGCTCTGCTATCATATCCTTCCTTGCTTTTAACTGGCTATTTTCACCCCTCTTTTGAGCCTGATGCATGGCTGCCATGTAGGTCTAGTAATATTGATTCTAAAATATATTTGTAAACAATGCATGAGTGCCTTTATTTCTCCTTGAACCTTAATGCAGGAGGTTATATAGATAGTCCAGACTATCCATCTCTTCTTCTGTCTGTTCGGGCAAGCATTGGGAGTTAACGGGGTTACTATTTATTTGAACATAGAACAAATACTCTCAAATTCTGTTAATTCCCATATTTTATTAGTTTTTGATAGCCTATGGTCAGTGTGAAATTTGTATACAATATAGAAATAAATCCAAATTTGGTATGTCTTCATTCATTACACATTTTACTGTTTGGCTTAGCTCCATCACCAATTGCTTCAACTCTTTGATACTTACACTGCAGGTCCCCATCTTTTAAAAATTATTAAGCCTGTTTTGAAGTTAAGTGGTGTAAGTTACTTATTATACCCCCCCCCCCCAAAAAAAAGAATACCCCACAAACAAAGTTAAGGGGGGTATATTGGAGTGAATTTCTCTGTTGGTTGTTATTAAGTGTCCGATCTCTGATTCAAGTTGTTTTCATCCGATCTTCACCAAACTTTGTCAGAAGTTATATCTAGATGATGTCTAGGTCAAGTTTGAATATGGGTCATGCCAGGTCAAAAACTAGGTCACGGGGTCACTGAGTGCGTTTTAAACATTCAGCATGTTGTCTGTTCTCTATTTCAAGTAGTTTTCATCCAATCTTCACCAAACATGGTAAGAAGTTTTATCTACCGGTAGATGATCGCTAGGCCAAGTTTGAACATGAGCCATGCCAGGCCAAAAACTAGGTCACGGGGTCACTAAGTGCGTTTTTTAACATTCAGCATGGTGTCTGCTCTCTAATTCAAGTAGTTTTCATCCGATCTTCACCAAACTTGGTCAGAAGTTTTATCTAGATGATCTTAAGGCCAAGTACGAACATGGGCATTGCCGGGTCAAAAACTAGGTCACGGGTCACTTAGTGCGTTAAAAATATTGAGCATGGTGTCCGCTCTCTAATTGAAGTAGTTTACTTCCGATCTTCACCAAACTTGGTCAGAAGTATTATATAGATGATCTCTAGACCATGTTCGAACATGGGCCAAAAAATAGGTCACGGGGTCACTTAATGCGTTTTACACATTCAGTATGGTGGTTGCTCTCTATTTCAAGTACTTATCATCCGCTCTTCACTAAACTTGGTCAGAAGTTGTGTCTAGATGATCTCTAGGCCATGTTTGAACATGGGCCATGCCGGGCCAAAAACTAGGTCACGGGGTCACTAAGTGCATTTTACACATTCAGCATGGTGTTCCCTATTTCAAGTACTTTTCATCCACTCTTCATGTGGGGGTATTCATCATGTATGTTACAAAGCTCTAGTTTCATTTGTTCATATTACTATGTTTAAGTTGATGGTGTGGTACAAAATAGTATTTATGTTGTCAGAGTGGGAATCACGTGACAAACTAGATGGCGACGTACATGCCAAGACAGCAAGTCGTCTCCATTTTTTACCCTTTATTACTTTTATAAAAATTAAAAAATTAGAAGTTAAAATACTGCTCACTTTCCAGCTTTATTGGCTAGATAGTGATTAGCGTTTATATCTTATAAATATTCTATCTTTATCTTGACTTTACTCTCTGCTAAATTTCTTAGTAGTTCACAAAATTACAGCTCCTGCTAAGAAAATACGCAGCCAGTAAATTCAAGGTAAAGAGCAAATATTAATACGAAATAAATGCTAATCACTTTCTTTCTGATATGGCTGGAAAATATGGCATTTAAACAATTAATACAAGTAATAAAGGGTATAAAACAGGGAAAAATACCTGTTTCAGCACGGACATCTCCATCTTGTTTGTCACGTGATTAACCCCTCTGGTTGATTTGTTCATAAAAAAATTTCAATTAAATCTTTAACAAAAACTTGTGCACTCTTTATTTTAAACAAAAAGGTTTAATTATTGTTAAGATATCCTGGCTCTTGGTTATGACCATTCCTTATCATCCCATATCATCCAACCTTTACTGTTACCTTGATCTTGTCTGAGAAATGTGTTGTTTAGACTGGACGGAGGATAAATGTGTTTGTCAAACACACATTCTGTTCTATTCAGCAGATCTTCAAAAACCAATGCATCATTTTACTGACTGATTAAAGTCCTTAAAATTGAAAACATTTTCAAAATATTAAATATGTAGTCATGTCATTCATGATAATTTTAGGTTTTTACTGCCTTTTATAATTAGGTAAAAATTAAATAATTGAACTAATTATTCAACAACCCAAACAACTCAATGTAATGTTGGTTTTAAAGGTTTCATTATTAAACTGGTTTTCTATCATCATTTTCTAACATACAATAGGATGCAAATAGTATTCAACTATACCATTTAGAATAGTTCCCATTCTAAAGGCATTGTCATTAGAGATTTCAATGAGAGACTTGACTTTAAAAATGTCTATGTATGGTAACAGTTACCTGTATCTTTAGATGGTGATTTTAAATTGTACACATCAAAATCTTTGTCAACAGGCGACTTGTCCAAAAATGTCAATGATTTTGTTTCCATAATTGACATATCAGGCACATGAAATTGTTTCTAAATGTTTCACATTTGAAGCACAATGTTTTTATGCCCGCATATCGAATGATCGAGGGGGGGGGTATATTGTTTTTGGCCTGTCTGTCTGTCATTCTGTTATCCAACCTTGGATAAAGTTTTGCAATAACTTTTGTTATATTGAAGATAGCAACTTGATATTTGGCATGCATGTGTATCTTATGGAGCTGCACATTTTGAGTGGTGCAAGGTTAAGGTCATCCTTCAAGGTCAAAGGTCAAATAAATGGCTTCAAAGCGGCACAGTAGGGGGCATTGTGTTTCTGACAAACACATATCTTGTTTCAATGAGTGATACATATAACTGAATGTTTTGACTTACTTTGGACAAATCGTACATGTTTGTAACTATAGCAATTAAAGTGTGTCGCAAATTCGTCATCAAATATAACCAGCTGTTAGATAGCCACTAACATTTTGATTTGGAAATTTATTAATGATGTTGTCCTAACAGCGTCGCCTAATGCTCATACAACACATCAGCCAATCTGAATACCTTAGTTGTAACAAGGTCAAACAATGCGCGTTAATTTTTCTGAGACTTGTTGCATAGTAGAAGTCTTGCACACAATGTCCAGCAGTGAATTCAATGATAGAAGACAATAAGAAGTTTGGGTTACAATCGTAAAATAAGAAGAGAAGATTAAAAAGACGGATCAAAGTCTATTTGTCAAAGGAGAAGAATGAAGACACAAAAGGATAGAAAAAAACAACAAAAACATGGAAGTGGATGTGGCGACAGTTGGATGGATGTTCTTAAGAAAATGATATCCAAGGTACAACCAATGATTTAAGTATTTAAAAAATATATTTGAAAATAATTTTAAACCCAAAATAGACATTAAGACTTTAATTTCGTTCTTGTTTCTTTATCTTCAAATAAATAATTATTCTTTTCAAATAAACTATTTATGATATTCTCTCTATTTAAAATTTTGGAATAATAAAAAGAAAAAAATGGTGGGAACAAAATGTTTGGATTAATTTTTTTATTACTGATATATTTCTGCGAATAAATGTATTCTGCCTTTTGATTTTGCATGGCTTATTTCTTTGTACACAGTATACTTCTGTAAAATCCCAGCATCGTCATACTTCATATTTCATTCAACAACATTTCACTCCATAAAGCATGCATTAAAATGTAGATTTAAGTTTTTCAAATGTGAAGTCCTCATTTTGTGAGTTTTGAATCTTTATTTGTAGGAAATATGGATTATTTTCTCTCAGGGCAATAATTCAATAATTCACAACATTATTTTAGGTTACATTACACTAATTCCCATCAGACATTGTACATTTACCAAATGGTGTGCGTTATTGGTCCATCAGTTAGCCTGTTTTAGCTTTTGTTCAATATTTTGATGGTGTTCCAATCAGACTTCATTTGTTGACAGCATGGAAAATACTTTGTGTATATTTGGTTGTCATTATCCCACCTATTCAGTTTGAATTATTCTTGTGTGTGTTGACAATGCATGTTCAATTATTTTTTTGCAACTCTTTTTAAAATATGGCTGAACCATTTTACAAGTATAATAATGAGGCAAAAACACATTTATATTAAATATCAGACATGTTAAAGAGAGTATGCACGATTTTGTCAAATATTTATGAATTTATATAAAATGTGTAAAAAAAACTTATTATACATATAGAGCTATTTCAATATGAATTAAAATGAAAGTTAAGAAGAACATGTGTAGAAAAAATGCGAAATAAGCCAGATATTTAATTCTGAAATGGAAAATGTCTGTACAGTCGAATTCCCTAGCATGTATATCATGCATGTACGATGTGAATCTAAATTTAGTTTTAGTGCAGATTCGTTCATGCAACACAAAGACACAGTTTTGTTTTACGGATCATTGTAATTTCCTGCAACAATGTCTATTCATACAACAGACGAATACTAACTCTGATCCTAATAAAAAGACGAATGCTTGGGTTATTGTTGGAAAATATGTACGATGTATCTTCGTCACAATCGGCTCGGTGCGCTTATTTGTCTTTGTTGCATTTTATGAAATTATTCTTCAATGTATAATTTTTCTTGCCTATTTTGTGTTATTGTAACATATTTTTATCAATATATTACAATTGAACACATATACAAATTGTGCATACTCTCTTTAAATTCATAACTGTTAATGGAAACAGTTGAAAAAGCTCCCCCACCCAGTTTGTTGTAAAATTACTTGACATTGATAGCACACAGAGAATATAAATAAGATCAAGCAAATCAAAAACAGTTTTTGAAAGTGTATTATTAAAATTGTTTATAAAAGCTGTTTGTAAAATTGTTTACAACACAATGTGTCAATGACTGCCTCCTTGAACGCAACAGAGCATGCAAGAGTTGTTTGGTATAAGTTGTTTCATCATTACATTGCAGGAAGGTGGCGAAAACGCAGCCATTTTAAAGATTAAGGAATCCATGCAAGAGGAGGCAAAGAGATTTGAAAAGGAGGGCGATCACATTGAATATTCATACATGTCACAATGATAGATCTTGAATGCATGTTTCTATGGCAACTTCCAGTGCTAGCAAGAGCCACCATGTGGACTGTATCTGTGTTCAAGTGAAATATCAGTAATCTTAAGTATTGTAATAATCCTCTAAGACTTGGAGCTTTTTTTGATACAAACATTTATGAGATCTGTTTAAATATATGGCTACAGAATTCTTTTTATTTACGAAATACAACATTGGGTGGATGATCAGTGTTTTTATGTAATCCAAGTTTATGTGCCATTTATAGCACAGAATCTGTGTTATTTTATTTAAATAATTTCAATATAACATGTGTACAGGTGAATTATTTCAAGTTGTTCGTTGTTTTTAACACTACCTGTAGAGACAAAGTCACATGAAAGTGAAGTTTTTATATGGCGTGGATAATTCATAACAATGAGTATGTTATTGTGACAGAGAGAATTTTGAGATGTTATTTTCTATAAGATTCATATGCAATTCACTGATGCACAAAGTCAATGTTTTATTGTGAAAAAATTCATTTAGAAATATATTATTAAGACTAAGGTTGTATTTTAAGTATGCAAAAATGCCATGTCCTGTATATATTTTAACATGACTCGACATCTTAGAATGCTAGAACACACATTTTAAGTATCCCCATTGCTCTTGTCCATTTATACTATTCTTTCTAAATCAATGCATGCATTTTGAAGGCTATGCACATGTACTTAAACATACAAAAAACACATTTAGTAACCTTCCACAACATGGAAAAATAAACTATTTGGTAATTGTGAAAAAAGTTACTACTCTGAAGGTTAATTATTAAAAATTTTTTGACAAGGAAATTTAGATCACTATAGTATACTATCAACTTTGCATAACAAGTACATGTAAGTTGTGGTGGTTGATAGACATACTGCTGTAAATGAAAAAATAAGATTCCTTCAAAAACAAGAAGCCAAATTATTTGAAGTCATAATGGAATTATTATAAAATGGAAAGATGAAGACATATCAAAAGTTCAAAACATTTTATATTTTATGTGTATACTTACTTTCACACGTCCATTTGGAATCAAACTGTTAAATTGTCTCGGCATGCCTGATGGAATTTGTTGGAAGTGCTCCAAATATTGAAGAAATATTGTGTCCAAGATGTATTTTTGTTCGTCCATGATGGGCTAAAAAGAAAACTAATTTCTGTGTGCTTACATGATCACATTTTACCTTTTGAAAGCCAGAAGGCCCCAATAAGCACATATACCAAGAATGCTAAAAGGCCCTTCTGGCTGTCAAGGGATTATTGTCCCAGAAAAAGTCAATAAGGTCATATCAGAATATTAACAAAGAAGACTGATACTCCTCTCTGGCTGTCATGGGACAAGTGACATATATGTTGTACTATTTGTGTGCTTTATATGTTCGTAACACTTAGCTCATTCTTGATTACTATCTCTATTATAAGCCTAGTCAAAGGTCAAGGGTGATTATGCACAGGGTGCTGCTTTAAGGGCACAACCCCAAAATAACTTAATAACATCTGATGCCAGCAAGGTTTTTTGGAATGTATAAAATAATATGCGCTAAAATGTACTGGCAGGTAATTGTTTCTTCATTGTGCAGGCAAAAAGGGTCAGCAGCTACAATGATTATAGTTGAGGGGGGGGGGGGGGGGGGGGGGATAGGGATAAAAAACAGCACCCGCACCTTTGGCTCTTCCTCTTTGTAGACATTTTTACACAATCAGAGATTATTGAAGTTGTCCCTCCAAAATTGTTCTTGCTACTTAATGCAGTAATGAAAATATGTAATTAATGAGTACAATAAAAGCAAAAGCATTTTATTATAATATTATAATTATGTTTTTTTAGCATATTCAATTATAAAATATAGTAAGAGATTTTAGGAAAAATATAGAGATTTTATGAAGAAAAGTTGTATCAGTATGCAACTAGAACATTTTATAACTGCTTTATTTATATTTTAGGTTTCATCAATGTGACTAAACGCTGCTTATGTTTTTTTATGCCCCCAAAGGAGGGCATATAGTGATTGCACTGTCCGTCCGTCACACTTTGCATTTAGGTTTCGAAAATGCTCATAACTTCTATGTCGCTTAGATGTAACCTTCATAATATTTGGTATGCATGTGTATATGGACAAGGCCTTTCCATACTCACATCAATTTTGACCCCTGTGACAATGACCTTGAACTTGGGGTCCGCGTTTAGGTTTCGAAATCTGCGTTTAGGTTTCGAAAAATGCTCATAACTTCTATCAAAGCGTTTTTCAGGGGCATATGTCTCCCTATGGAGACAGCCCTTGTTTTAATAGCAAAGCAATCTTGTTTTATACTTATTTACTACGCAGTTGTCTGTGCCGTCTATTTTAAATTTGGTTTATTTGCAATGACAAGGTTTACCAATATTTCTACAAATCAGACCTCATTTATATTTGTTCACATGTAGAAATGACAGAAAAAAAATCACATGTAGAAATGACAGAAAAAAATGACATGTAGAAATGACAGAAAATTATTTTGGATAACTATTAAGCAGGAGCTCATTACTATACAGTTTTTCTTTTTTTGCTTCTTTCGTCAACAATAATCTCTGTTATTAAAGTATTAAAAACAGGTGTAAATTGAACAAAGTCTGTAATATTGAAATAACATTTTGACCTGAATATCTCTATACATGTACTAATCAGACTTCAATGTGAGTTCATACAGTTATGGCTTACTATATGAGTAATGTTCAACATTTGTTTTAAAAACTTGTAGTATTCATTCTTTAAAATTTAAGCTTTCATTTTGTTCCCAACATTAATAAAATGTTGAGTGTAATTTTATAGAATTTTTAAATGAAAGGTATTGTCTCTCTGATTTCTTAGGTCTTTTTATTCTTTTAGCAATAATAAATAGCTGTTGTTTGCATTTATGTAGCTAGTCTATGTATTCAACTGTTTTAATTATGCACAAAATATTATTTATTTTGTTGTGTTTAAATGAGGATTTTAAAAGTTTAGTCACTGTTAAATGATGGTACATGTATTTATTCTTGTGTACATATTATTGAATCTAAGATTTAGTATTTATTTTTTTGCCAAAAATAGATACTTTTTATATTTGAAACAAACTTCACTTCAGGTACCTAAATTCATAATTAATGTAGAACTTGGCAATTAACATTTTAATTTCTTGTCCAATATGTTTAATGTTGTTATCACCTTTTGTATTTCAGATGGGTGGATTATGGAAATCAAATTATTAATCGACAAAATGATGCTGAACAGCTATTTATTTCATGATGTTCATTGTAAATTGTTATGAACTGCAGCACTGTTGGTTGATGTAAATAGTTAACATCGTCAGTCACATGTTCAACAATATATCAGGACTCCTCCATTTTATCTCATTATAAATTTTACATCTGATAGAGCATCTATTGTCAGTATGGCATGGAATTTTGGGGTATTTTGAAGTTCTTCATTCCATTAATTTTCTTTGTATGTTAAGCTCATTGTCATGTTCTTTGGTCTAATTCATTGTTTCTTTGTGTAACAAGGTAAAATAAAAGTTTCAGATCAATTTCTTAAACAAATCTTATGTTTGTAAGTAATAGTTATGGTTGTTTAAACAAAAGGTTTGTCCCAGATTTGTCTGTGCTGTTCATAAAGCGAAATTCCATAAAAGCGGAATGTTTGGCCCTTATAGGTCCGTGTGGACTGCACAGAATAGTTGATTATGATTCCTCACGCACAAGCATTAAGTCTGCTTTGTATAGAGACTGACTTACTAGTTTTTTTGAAGGGTAATGTGGATAACACTTGAGCAAGATTGCCTCTTGAATCAAACGCCAGAAATGTTTTGCAAATAATCTGAATGTCTGACTTGTGTTTTCATTTGTTGAACATGTGACTGGAGGTGTGCCCACGGCTTCTTATGGTGAAAGGGGGAATCTCCTGTCACAAGGGAGGAAATGCCCTGATATAAGCGTGGAATCCCCTTATAGAATTGTTATTTAAGTGATTTGCACAAGGATTGTCTCTCAACTGATTGTACAATGAATCTCTAATAAATATTGTATGCATTTTACATGGGCACAATAGTTGAATGTCAGTTGGGGTCCTTTTATCATCAGTTGCTGTCTTGTAATCAAATTTTAGCGTTATTGCAGCTAATTTTGTTTCCAATAAACTCTTTAACGTTCAAAATGTCTATAAAATTGGCGGTCATATTTAATTTAATCTCACAATTCTTGTTTGTATTTTTAGCAAACAATGAGTTATTTGTCAGGGTTGAAGTGTATTTGAGCCCATATCCGGAAAACAGAGCTTAATTCATGTGCCTCAAGTATTATCCCAGATTGTCAGGGATGACACTTTCAGCTAACAAATGTTTTGAAAGGCAAACTCTACTTAACAAAAACCTTGTGCAGAAAGTGTTGTTGCTGAATAGCTTGTAACTGCACAGGCTATTCTGGGACATGCTGAATAGCTTGTAACTGCACAGGCTATTCTGGGACAATACTTTATGTGCATGCATTAAGCCTCTTTTTTTTAGCTCACCTGAGCACAATGTGCTCAATGGTGAGCTTTTGTGATCACCTTTTGTCCATTGTTAACATTTGTCTTGTTTATACTCTAGAGGCCGCATTTATTTTCTGATCTTCATGAAACTTGGTTAGAAGATTTGTCCCAATAAAATCTTGGACAATTTCGCAAAATGGTTCTGTTTGGTTGAAAAACATGTCTGACAGGGGCAGGGGCAGTTTTCCTTATATGGCTATCGTTAAACCTTTTTAGCACTCTAGAAGACACATTTATTGTTCAATCTTCAAGAAACTTAGTCAGAACATTTGTTTTAATGATATCTTGGATGAGATCTAAAATGTTTCCGGTCTGTTAAAAAACGTGACCACCTTGGGGGGGGGATGCTTTTATCCTTATATGCCTATAGTTAAACCTTGTTAACACTCTAAAAGTCATATTTATAGTTAAATTTTCATGAAACTTGGTCAGAACATTTGTTCTAATGATATCTTGGGCTTCACAGAACAGGTGAGTTCCTCTGTATCTGGGATGAGTGACTCTGGGCCCTCTTGTAACAAAAAACTGCTTACCCAGAACACAAAAAATATAATGACAATTTTTTTCGTAAATGACAGCGTCATGCCAATTTCGACACTGATTTTTTTAGTGCGTATTTTACTATATTTTTCTATTTTTACCGATAAATTTGGACCAAACTCGGGGGTGCGTATTGTACACGAGGGCTTATTATATCCATGTATTTACGGTAACTGTAACATTGAAGTACTGTGCCCTGTATATTATTTGTTAAGGATTATCACCACATGTAAATACCTCATTGTATCAAAAACATATGTTTACATATTGTAAATGTTTTCACTGCATACATTATTTTACATCATTACCTCCTCACTGATGTATGACAATATTTTAAATTCATGCTTTGTTCACGAGTATTTGTAAGTTTAGGATGGCTTATTTAAGTTTTTGTAACATTTTTTATCTTGCGGAAAAAAATATTTAAAAAATACTGGAAAAAATAATTATCACAAAGGGTTTTCGTTATAAACAAATTCTCTGATTGTTTCTCAACTGTTTGGTAAAAAACGAAGACAGTAATCAAGTGTCATGTTCTTAAAATATGCTTTAAATGCC
The DNA here is from genome assembly GCF_020536995.1 of Dreissena polymorpha. Lineage (NCBI taxonomy): Eukaryota > Metazoa > Mollusca > Bivalvia > Myida > Dreissenidae > Dreissena > Dreissena polymorpha. The sequence continues at coordinate 18,984,163 of NC_068370.1, read as the reverse complement.
AACTGGTGTTGTCTCACTGTCTGATAATGCTTGCTTTAAATTGAGATACCAAAAATTCCTATGCATTGATTTAAGTTTGTCACTCAGTTGTAAAAAGCTGAGTACACATGTTGTTCATTAAAATATATCAAATTATTCTTGCAAATTCTCAGGTCCAGCGGCTGCAAAAGTTCTCAATATAAGTTTAAGATGTTATAACAAAAATATGGTCTGATGAAATAATAAATCAAAGTTTGTTTGTACATTTTGATTGTCTGATATGTGGAATTAAGACTTAAATTGACAGATTGAGAATGTTTGCGGTAACTGGACATGGTGTAGTGCTAATTACCAGTAAAATACATATAATTAAATTGAGGTTTTAACATTAAAAGCTATTTTCTGTGCAAATGCAAATGAATAAGGTTTTTAAAGAGAATTGTATACATTCCTTTTAATGTTATGATACAAACTAGAAACAATGGTGGCATGATGTTGCCTCATGTGTGCATAGTTCATGAATGTCTTAGAATTGTGCCCATGATCAATTTCATTAGAATCCTATGACATTGTGTGCTGGAAAGAGTAACACTATTAGTATATGTCGACCATGAGGAACTGATCCCTGTCAATTGATGATAAACCTAATGGTGCGCTACTAGAAATGGGTGGTAGTTCTGTGCTACAAAAAAACACTTGGTGGTATTGTGAACTAATCCACTGGTAACTGGGGGGAAAAATTACTTCACAAATTGATAAAGTTTTATATAAATTAATCAGATGTAATTGATTTCTTGTTAAATTGCATGTATACAAGTATGCTTGGGGATGCAGGAATAAATCATGTCCCACCGCAGCATATTTAAGGCAATTATTTTATTTGTTCTACAAAATGTCATCTTAATGCGACTCTATGAGCAGAGTTGAGCTGATTGTAATGGAGATATGATCTGTGAGGGATTGTAACAAGTTGATTCATGATGGGCAAAATTGTGCATAAATGTTTGTTGTCATTTCTCTCTCATAGTTCAACTAACAGCTGATTACTGTATTTAAAACATGGCCTACATTTTGATTCAATAACATTCCTGGTTTGCCCACTTATAGTGAAATGATTAATCATTAAGACATGGACTGAATGCAGGCTATTCAGGGCTTAATCATTAAGACATGGACTGAATGCAGGCTATTCAGGGCTTAATCATTAAGACATGGACTGAATGCGTGCTATTCAGGGCTTAATCATTACAACATGGACTGAATGCATGCTATTCAGGGCTTAATCATTAAGACATGGACTGAATGCAGGCTATTCAGGGCTTAATCATTAAGACATGGACTGAATGCGTGCTATTCAGGGCTTAATCATTACAACATTGACTGAATGCGTGCTATTCAGGGCTTAATCATTAAGACATGGACTGAATGCAGGCTATTCAGGGCTTAATCATTAAGACATGGACTGAATGCAGGCTATTCAGGGCTTAATCATTAAGACATGCACCGAATGCATGCTACTCAGGGCTTAATCATTAAGACATGGACTGAATGCATGCTATTCAGGGCTTAATCATTAAGACATGGACTGAATGCATGCTATTCAGGGCTTAATCATTGAGACATGGACTGAATGCAGGCTATTCAGGGCTTAATCATTAAGACATGGACTGAATGCAGGCTATTCAGGGCTTAATCATTAAGACATGCACCGAATGCATGCTATTCAGGGCTTAATCATTAAGACATGGACTGAATGCATGCTATTCAGGGCTTAATCATTAAGACATGGACTGAATGCATGCTATTCAAGGCTATTGATTGCTCTAAAAGTGCTGAGTTAATATTACCATACTTGGAAATCTACAATACACATGTTCCAGTAATGTATTCCAGACCAAACAAAATGTAGGTTATGTTCTAAATAAGTTAAAACATATAAAGTAAAATTATATTTATGCCCCCCTTCGAAGAAGAGGGGGTATATTGCTTTGCACATGTCGGCCGGTCTGTCGGTCTGTCCACCAGGTGGTTTCCGGATGATTACTCAAGAACGCTTATGCCTAGGATCATGAAACTTCATAGGTACATTGATCATGACTCGCAGATGACCCCTATTGATTTTCAGGTCACTAGGTCAAAGGTCAAGGTTCACGGTGTCCTGAAATAGTAAAATGGTTTCTGGATGATAACTCTAGAACGCTTATGCCTAGGATCATGAAACTTCATAGGTGCATTGATCATGACTCTCAGATGACCCCTATTGATTTTCAGGACACTAGATCAAAGGTCAAGGTCACGGTGACCCGAAAATAGTAAAATGGTTTCCGGATTATAACTCAAGAACGCTTATGCCTAGGATCATGAAACTTCATAGGTACATTGATCGTGACTCGCAGATGATCCCTATTGATTTTCAGGTCACTAGGTCAAAGGTCAATGTCATTTGAAAATAAAGTTATGAGCTATTGTCATCACCTTGGGGTCGGCGTCTGGTTAAGTTTTGTGTTTAGGTCCACTTTTCTCATAAGGTATCAAAGCTATTGCATTCAAACTTGGTACACTTACTTACTATCATGAGGGGACTGGGCAGGCAAAGTAAGATAACTCTGGCGTGCATTTTGACAGAATTTTGTGCCTTTTTATACTTAGAAAATTGAAAATTTGGTTAAGAAAAAAGTATACCTTTTGCGATTGGGAATATAGCCGAATTTCGGCTATAAAATCGGGCCAAAAGAAAACCTGCCTAAGATCATGAAACTTCATAGGTACATTGATCATGACTGGCAGATGACCCCTATTGATTTTCAGGTCACTAGGTCAAAGGGTAAGGTCACAGTGACTGGAAACAGTAAAATGGTTTCCGGGTGATAACTCAAGAATACTTAGGCCTATGATCATGAAACTTCATAGGTACATTTATCATGACTTGCAGATGACCCCTATTGATTTTCAGGTCACTAGGTCAAAGGTCAAGGTCACAGTGACAAAAAACGTATTCACACAATGGCTGCCACTACAACTGACAGCCCATATGGGGGGCATGCATGTTTTACAAACAGCCCTTGTTTACATAATATGTTCTACCTATACATATTTTTGTCTTTTCAACATATAAACATGCATTTATTTATTTATTTGATTTTTTTTTCTCAGTATTTTAGTGTATATAATTATGTTTGTGGTAAATAGTTAGATTAATTTTGTAGGATGTGCATGAACACAGTGTCAAGTGTTTTTGTGTTATATTAAATTTGGTTTGTCTCATATTTTAGTATACAAAGGGTTCATTTTTGTCTTGTATTTAAGTAATCTAGGACAAAAAAATATTGGTTTTCAATTAATTATTTATTTTTATGTCCCCCACTATAGTAGTGGGGGACATATTGTTTTTGCCCTATCTGTTGGTTGGTCTGTTGGTTGGTTGGTTGGTTTGCGCCAACTTTAACATTTTGCAATAACTTTTGCTATATTGAAGATAGCAACTTCATATTTGGCATGCATGTGTATCTCATGGAGCTGCACATTTTGAGTGGTGCAAGGTCAAGGTCATCCTTCAAGGTCAGAGGTCAAATATATGTGGCCCAAATCGCTTATTTTATGAATACTTTTGCAATATTGAAGATAGCAACTTGATATTTGGCATGCATGTGTATCTCATGGAGCTGCACATTTTGAGTGGTGAAAGGTCAAGGTCATCCCTTCAAGGTCAAATATATGGGTCAAAATTGCTCATGTAATGTCACTTCTGCAATATTGAAGCTAGCAATTTTATATTTGAAATGCGTGTGTATCTCAAGGAGCTGCACATTTTGAGTTGTGAAGGGTCAAGGTCATCCTTCAAGGTCAAACGTCATATAGGGGGACATTGTGTTTCACAAACACATCTTGTTAAACCCTGATATTGTGTTAATTTATTTTTAGCAATCCATGGAGTTTTTAAGTGAAGAAAATAAAGTACACATGATAGACATGCTGATTGTTGTGGATTCAATTATTTATATTTTCCAATTAATGTTTAGGAAAGATAACTCAACAACAATAGTTCAAAATTGATCTCATAGCTTTTCTTATTCATTAGAAGATTCATTTTTTACATGCACTGGCCTGTTAAAAACATTTAACTTGAAAAACAACAACAGATTTTTATTGTTAATGTTTCACTAAGCAGATTTAAATTTTAATTCATTTGTTAACTATGCATGTATTTTTGTACTAAAAATAGTCAGCTAATTCAAAACCTGTATATATACGTTTGGTCTCATGGTGAAACGAATGTCCGAAAATTTCATCCTTTTTACCTATTGGTAAATCAATTGTTATGAAACAAAAGATTCAGCTTCAGCATTTTGCCTGAAATAAAAGCATCACTATATCCTACTTTGGTCGAATTTGCTGGCAGTAAGCTCAATATAGGTGTCACCATGGTTGGCTGTATTTGTGTGTGTGTGTGTGTAACTGTAATTTCATTATCATGAATTTTAAAATAACTTGCCAAAAAAGTTCAACACATGGAGAGTTCCATGTGGGACCTGTGACCCTTGCTTAAAGATCAAAGTCACACTTAAAGAGTCAGAGGTCAATTTTGGGAATATTACAACTTCTCCATACTTAAACTTTATCATTCATCAGGTAATTTAAAAATCAGTTCCAAAGTCACATTTATCCGATCCCAAAAGGAAAGTTCACAGTGATTTTTAAATTCAATATTATTGGCATATTTTTTACAACACTTAAGACAATTTGCTGCCAGGCATCTAGTTAATATTTTTGCACATTTGTTCAAATGTCATGAGAAACCAGAATAAACTCATAAACATAATTTATTATTATCACGAGAAACACGGCTTAGTAAATTTAACTTCATTTCTATTTTGTAAAAAATACACCATTTGTTGCGATGGAAATGAGCAACATAGGTACCCCAATATTCTAACAATAATATAATGTGTTTGAAAAATGTGTTAAGTTTTGTTTTAATGGTTACTTGCCACATAAATGTTCCAAAATCAAAAATGTCATTAATTATCAGCTTCCATGAGCTTGCATTGCCCATGGTGACATTTTGTAATTGGCCTGGATCAGTCTCTGTCTGGTGTCTACAATTTCTTCAAATAACATTTGTACATAAGCCACATGGCCAATTTTGATGAAACTTCACTAGAACATCTTGGGTAGTCCTCTACACAAGTTGTATAAATCATTCCAGTCAGCATGTCACTCGAGTTAAAAACAGTTGTTGGAAAGTAAAAAAATTAAAACAAATCTCCCAAACCATAAGGTGGAATTTAATACAGTTTGAAAGAGATCCCATGTGATGTTATATAAATGATTACACTTTAATACCTTGTTAAGTTACATTTGTGGAGCTTAACATAGATTTTTAGAGAGAGAGAGAAAAACTTTAAGCAATAAATCCTTAAATACTTGCTTGCTATTAGCTAGATTTAATAGCCAGCTACCTGCAGGAATCGTATTATTACTTCTACAAATAAATTGCTTTTCAACCCCTGGTATATCAGTTTTAAACTTTACAGAAAAGTATAACAGACACTTGATTTGAAAAGTAAATTGCTTAAAATATGTTTGGATAAAAGTGTAAGTAGAAAAGTTAAAAGTAGATAAGCCAGATGAAAAATATCTGTGCAAGGGAAGGTATTATTGACCTAGTAACTTTCCAAGTTAGGCAGGTAATCAATCAGAGTAGAATCAGGTGAGCGATAAAGGGCCTTCTTGTCTATTTTATTATCAAGGTACCTCCAATGTACAGATATAAAACAATTTTTGTGACATTGTTTTGTGTTAGAAGTTAATTAATTTAGTTACGCTAGGATTGTTCATGAACAAGAGAGACAACATTACCTTTTCTCCTGAGTTTTGTGCAAATAGATTGTTCATTAATTTATTGTAGATGATTGTCATGTTCAATAGGTTACATATTGTTGATGATGTTGTTGTTGTCTTTTGTACAAATACTTCAAGCTATTGGTATATTGTTATACTGATTGCATTATACATTGAACTATATATGAATTTATAAATAAATTATATATAATAAAGTCTGCAAAATATTGTGGAAATGTTGTTTGTTTTGTCCTTTTAACCACCATATGACCACTTCCTGTAAAATCACTTCTTTTAAGCTCACCTGAGCACAATCTGCTTATGGTGAGCTTTTGTGATCACCTTTTGTGCTCCATGCATTGTGCTGCGTCAACATTTGCATTGTTAACACTCTTGAGGCCACAGTTATTGTGGGATTATCATACAATTTGGTCGGAAGATTTATTCCCATGATATCTTGGACGAGTTCGAAAATTGTTCTGGTTGGTTGCAAAACATGGCCGCCAGGAGACAGGGCATTTTTATGCCCCCAGATCGAATGTTCGGCGGTATATTGTTTTTGGCCTGTCTGTCTGTCTGTCATTCTGTCCCTAAACTTTAACCTTGTTCATAATTTTCGCAATATTGAAGATAGCAATTTGATATTTGGCATGCATGTGTTTTTCATGGAGCTGCACATTTTGAGCAGTGAAATGTCAAGGTCATCCTTCAAGGTCAAAGGTCAAATATCTGGCTTCAAAGCGTGGCAGTAGGGGGCATTGTGTTTCTGACAAACACATCTCTTGTTCTTTATACGGCCATAGTAAAACCTTGTTAACACTAGAGGCCACATTTATCGTCAGATTATCATGAAAAGGTCGGAAGATTTGTCCAAATAATATCTTGGATGAGTTCGAAAATGGTTCTGGTTGGTTGAAAAACATGGCCCGGAGGAGGCGGGGCAGTTTTGCTTATATGGCTATTGTTAAACCTTATTAACACTCTACAGGCCACATTTATTTCCAATCTTCATGAAACTTGGGAAATAATTTTTCTTAATGATATCTTAGATGAGTTTTAAAATGGTTCTGGTCTGTTGAAAAGCATGTCTGCCAAGGGGCAACATTTTTCCTTGTATGGCTATAGAAAAACCTACAGGCCACATTTATTGTCCCATCATGAAACTTGGTTAGAATGTTTGTCTTGATGGTGATGATCTTGAATGATTTTGAAAATGGTTACAGTCTGTTGTAAAGCATGGCTGACTTTGGGCCTTTCAGGCTCTCTTGTTGTAGTACATTATTAGGTCTTTTTTTCGATTACAGCCACTGCTTTTATCAATAACATCTACCGGGTATAATGAACCAATCAAGACTTTGCTACAACTACCTTAAATTATTTCCAAGCTATTGTTGAACAATTAATTTACTTTCCTTAAAAAATATTTTTTAAATTGGCCACATCAGGATTCAAATGATTATAATTGAAAATGACTAAAAATCTGCTATAAAATTATGAAGCTTGAAGCTTTCATATTTGATATGTGATATGTTTCATTTTCAAACGACCTGTCACATTTTGGCAGAGAGTCTTAACTGACCACTCCTTTGTGGACACATGGTTCCAATAGACTTTAATAGTAAAATGACCAAAATTGGTATGCACTGAAACCAAAAGGTCCAAAAGTTTCTTACTTGGTTTGTGATGATATCTATAAATAATGTTCAGATTACAAATGTATTGTTCTATGGTCAAAACACTGTTTAAATTAAATATATATAGCAAATGAGTTACAAAAGCTTCTCTGACACTGAAAAGTCTTGAAAGAATTATTTGTGGTAAATAACAATTCATAATGATACTCTTGGAAGACTTCAGATTATTCCTCTGGGTCAATACTGGCCACACCATAGACATCACTAGGTATATATAGATGTTAATTTTGCAATTACTAAGTCTTTTCTCAGAGTTTTCCAAGAAGCATTGGGGTTTTAAAGGGATCTTTTCACGGTTTGGTAAATTGACAAAATTGAAAAAAGTTGTTTCAGATTCGCAAATTTTCATTTTAGTTATGATATTTGCGAGGAAACACTATTACTGAACATTAACCATAGTCCAATATAGCCATTATATGTATCTTTTGACGATTTGAAAACCTAAAAATTATAAAGCGTTGCAAAGCGAAAAGATTGAATAATTTGGAGAGTTCTGTTGTTGTCGTTTAAATTTACGAAACTACGAAGATTGCTTTTATAAGGTATAAAATACTTTAACTGTGCATAACCGGCGGAATAGCCGAGAGGGCTAATGCGTTTTTACTTCAGACTAATTCCAGGACTCCGGGGGTCACTGGTTCGAGCCCTGGTACCGGCTACTTTTTTTTCCTTTTTTTAATTTTATTCTTGATTTTTTACTGGAGCTTTTAAGATCCAATGTTTACATTTATCAATATAAAGCATTTAATGACAATCTTCAAAATATGCCAAAATCTGTGAAAAGGCCCCTTTAATATCCTATTGTGATTCTCCACAAGTATTGTTCAAATGTTGGTGATAATAAGCCCTGTGTTGGAGTACCGGGTACTCATTTCAATTGAGTTACTAGGTCTCAGGTGGTCCAATCCATATCTACTACTTCTTTTCTGTCTGTATAAAAAAACTAAACAAATGGTCAGAACCAATTTATTAGAGTTAGAACTAAATTAAATAAAATGTTCTTTTTTTGTAAATACATTTTAGTATATGCTATTTGGTTTTTGATATTTTAAACTGATCTATTTTATGTGTGCACAAATGTTGGTTGACTGGTCTAATGTGTTGAACAAATTATGACTACATCCATTGCAATGAGCTGTCATTACATTTTGTCATGACAGAATCACACTGACTTTTTCAGTGTCGTAGCTAGAAGAGTCATCTAATAAATGTGCTTTCAGTTTTAAAAAGATCATTTAAGTATTTATTGACAAAAAACTCCCATTTTTTTAAAAGTTACATAGCAAAATAACATTTTGTATAGTTTTATACAAACATATTCAACAAATTATGTTATTTGAATTGGCTTTTTACATCTAATGTTCTGCATGAAATTGATTCGAATATATAAGTCTATGATGATATGTCTCTTAAACTTATTGCTAAAAAAAGACGAGATGTATCCGGTTTGATTCTTGATTCTTTGTTTGTTTGTTTCATTTCATTCTGCCTTGGAAACTTACAGTTCTGTTGCTCTGTGAAGCATTCTACCATTGAGTCAATAAAGTGGAAGTAAATTGAAGAATATTTTATTCTCTTTAATTGCTGACTCATTTGAATTGTGATTATAACCAGTTAAATTCACATGTCAAAGTTCTATTAATGAATCTTGGCATAGTGAATGATTTGGGCCCCCCCCCCAAAAAAAACAAATCATTTTGGTTTCAAACCACCAATGTTATGCTTTGCATTCATTTTTCCGAGGAGGTGACCACAGTTTTATTATTATATTTAGGGTTTGTTTTTGTCCTGTGTCTAAATTTATTGTCACTTTGTAAATACAATGTATGTTTAACAGCAGTGATAATATATTCAAGAAAAATGTTCTTAACCAAATATTATGTTATGCACAAATTAATAATAAAGAAACATGCAATAAATATGTTAAATAAGAACAATTTTTAAACTTTTTTGATTCCCCACCATAAAACAGCTTGAGGTTTATAGGAATGCCATTTGTCCATCAGTCAACCTTATGGTTACACTTTCATGTCTGCCCCATAACTGCTGAGCCCTTCGAAGGATTTTCATGAAACATGGCTACAATGTTTTTGTGATTGAGATGATGTGCAAAAGGCATGAGTCAAACATGCCTGCCCAATTTGAAGGTCATGCTCTTGGGTCAATGTGTGAGCCTCCATTTTCTTGCCTGTTCCATGTCTCCTGTATCCTTAGACAATGTGCAAACAGCATGAGTCAGTCACCTGCAATTAAAGTCAAGGTCATACTTCTATGTCAAACTTCTGAGCATCTACAGTCATCGCTAATCCACATCTTCTGTACCCATAGATAGGATGAAGAATCAATGGGGTTTTCAGGGGTTTGCACACGGGCTGGACAGAATGTAAGCACACTGTTAAGAGCTTTATTTTTGCGAATATCTCAAGTTATTGAAATTCATTTGCGAAAATCTTTAGTGCATAAAAGACAGTTTTTCTTGCAGTTTGTGTCGATATCTGAAGGTATATCCTTGAATACGTCTGAAATCGGTGACAAAATTTCTCTTTAAAGCATAACCGTATAAATGAATGCAGTACACATAGAATTTTTGAACAAGAACACATGCTTATTAAATAAAGTAATTATGATGTACCGGTATTTCACATTGCCATAAGCAGAATATAAATCTGTCTTTAATGTACTAGTTGAAATTCTAAAAAAAAATGTTTTAAAAAGTTATTTGAAAACAAAGCACCACGTATCTGTTCTCACCAAGTCCTGTGATCCTGCACCATGGGCAAGATCATGTTTCTGTGCCAACATTTTCGTTTCTGCGCCATACATTGAGTACTATTTTGTTGGTTTACATTACACTTGGCTACAATGTTATAGTCATTGATACAATCTGCAGTAGGCAGTTGTCAATTACACTGGGTCAAGGTTACACTTCAAGGTCATATATTCTACACCTATGGAAAGGTCATAAATCAGCCATGCTGGATCTTAATTAAGGTCAACACGTCAAAGTCAAAACGATCAAAGCTGTATCTTGGACTGCCTTGTAAATATATAGTTTCTTCGGAAGAATTATTTGGTGAGTCCTTTGGTTAAATCAATTAATAAAATGCATCTGGTGTACTTCATTATGCCCCCCTTCGAAGAAGAGGGGGTATATTGCTTTTCTCATGTCGGTCGGTCGGTCCGTCCACCAGGTGGTTGTCTGACGATAACTCAATAACGCTTGGGCCTAGGATCATGAAACTTCATAGGTACATTGATCATGATTCGCAGATGACCCCTATTGATTTTGAGGTCACTAGGTCAAAGGTCAAGGTTAGGGTGACTCGAAATAGTAAAATGGTTTTTGAATGATAACTCAAGAATGCATACGCGGCCAACAGGGCACACTCTGAACAATATTACTGAAGCAACTGGTCTGTAATCCTAAATCTATAATTATCAGTCCAATGAAACATCATCCTTTTAGTTAAATACAGTGGATCAGTAAAGTATTATCAGAATATGAGATTTTTTTGTATATTTTGTATATTAAATATTGTGTTAATGTTTAATTTTGTTGATTAATATAAATATAAGCAGGACAGGGGAGGTAATACACTATAATATCTTTCTTATATACAGGGGAAACAAATGCAATTAGTTTAAATTTATTGTTACAGCATTTGCCTCCCTTGTAATATATTTAAATTTTACCAAATGTAAGGCTAACTGCATTTTTGTAATGCATACTACTACTACTACTACTACAACTACTACTACTGCTGCTGCTGCTGCAGCTGCTACTGCTGCTGCTGCTGCTGCTGCTACTACTACTACTACTACTACTACTACTACTACTACTACTACTACTACTACTACTACTACTACTACTACTACTACTACTACTCTACTACTACTACTACTACTACTACTACTACTACTACTACTACTACTACTCTTACTACTACTACTACTACTACTCCACCACCACCAACACCCACAGTGACAAAAAAACGTATTCACACAATGGCTGCTACTACAACTTATAGCCCATATAGGGGGGCATGCATGTTTTACAAACAGCCCTTGTTTATACAAAGTTTCAATCAACTAGCAATATACATCAGGTGCTCTTTATTTGTACCAAGTGTCAATCATCTAAAATGTACATCAATCATTCACCATATGTAGCAAGTGTCAATCAACTAACAATGCACATCAGATATTCTCCATATATACTTAGTGTCGGATGTGTATATTCAATTCATACAAAGTGTTTAAAAAATAACTGGCTTTTCTTAAAAATAATGTTTGTGTTTAGTATCTTTCATTAGAACTTATGACGTTTAAAAATAAATTAATATTAAAGACTGGGTATAAACTTGACAAATTAAAAAAATATTCTGAAATCTATCTGGATATAATATGACATTATTTATCATTTAAATTAATCAAGCTCTTTTGTTTGTACTACAAAATCACTTTTGATCTTTTGTCTCAACATGTATATATGGTATTGGAGCACAGTTGTGAACTTATTCTGTAGACAAGATGAGGAATAGAGGCTTTTGCCGAGTTATTTCCCTTTTTATGCCCCCCCTTCAAAGAAAAGGGGGTATATTGTTTTGAACATGTCGGTTCGTCTGTCTGTCAGTCTGTCGGTCAGTCCACCAAATGGTTTCTGGATGATAACTCAAGAACGCTTAAGCCTAGGATCATGAAACTTCATAGGTACATTGATCATGATTGGCAGATGGCCCCTGTTGATTTTCATGTCACTAGGTCAAAGGTCAAGGTCACAGTGACTTTAAACAGTAAATTAACTCAAGAATGCTTAGGCCTAGGATAATGAAACTTCATAGGTACATTGATCATGGCAGATGACCCCTATTAATTTTCAGGTCACTAGGTCAAAGGTCAAGGTCACAGTGACAAAAAAACGAATTTACACAATGGCTGCCACTGAAACTGACAGCCCATTTGGGGGGCATGCGTGTTTTACAAACAGCCCTTGTTTAACTTTAAAAATTGTTTTGTGGATTCATACTTTGGCACAGTTATGAACTCATTCCATAGATAAAGATTTGGTAACTTTCTCGAGGATTAGGTTGGAGTTATTGGTGCCATTGTTCAACTTGGAATGTTTGCTTTTCTCCTAAATTTCTATATCAGGTATTGCCTTGAAATTAAATCAAACTAATTACTTTATAGTAATAAAAAAAAACATACAAACACAAAGTATACTATTAACTATAAGAAAATCATAGGCTAGGCTGTTATTACTTTAAACATTTGTTCATAGCATAAATTGATTGTATACAAAAATGATCTTAACAAAATAAATTAATGTTTCAGATATAATTTACTTCACTAAACTATTTTATACCAGAATGTACTTAGGCAAATCTAAATGTATCTATATCTTTCAAAATCTGAAGACCAATAATTAAAGAATGTACCCGGAATATAGCATTTCATCAAATATATGATATATAACTGATTAATGTGTTTTAAAATCAAAGGCTTATTATTTAAGGTACATCAACATTATATATAGAATAATGTAAGATCTATGATGGAATTAGCTCTTGTTTATCAATGATCAAATCCTTAACATTTGCTTAAAAAAATACACCATATAATTTAAACATGTGTTTATAAAGATATTTGAGAATAATTTCTGAATTCATCATAATTTATTGACTAATAAACAGCAGCACTTCAAACAATTTTCAATTCAAACATGATCATACAAGTATTTTAGAAACAAAGTAAGAACTAAGCTATATCATTTTACAGTGCTGACAAAGATGAATGACTTCTGTGTTAAATTTTCATTGATTAATTTCACAACTTAAATTGAATTTTTAAGCTTTAAATCTATTTCAGGTGGACGCATATAACGAAATGATATCTTTGCACAACTGACGGTATGCCAAGCCTCGATTTTACAAACCCTTGTGAAACCTACAAGATATATCCACTGCAGCAGTAGAACTCCACCGTGAAGGGGACCTGTATACACAGGATGTTCAGTCATCAACAAACAACAATTGTTAAATTCAAATTCTATAATTTGTTATTTTCAAGATTTTATCCATAGGGAATGTTCAGTGTATGTTGGGTTGATCGACTGACTGTGTTGGTCACTAAAATGGTCATCTTGTGGGCAGTATTGATTTCAACAAATACAGCAATTTGCAATACATACTATAAATTCATATCTGCTCTATTGTATGATGCATTCTGTGCACAGGGTTTTGTAAACAGGTCATAAATATTGCATGTAGATTAAACTGAAAGATGAAATGATATACAAATACTTGTAGAAAGATACTTGTAATATGAACATTCATAACATACAATATAGTTAAGAATAAATAAATATATAAGTTTGCCCTGATATATTATGCCAACAACAGTCAAAGTTTATGTTGTATTTAATAACTGACTAAAATGAGTTGGAAGTACTGTAAGAGTGTAAACAAATGTGAATATAAGTCACATGACCTGTCACATGACCGGTCTGAGGATTGTAGGTGCATGACATACTATTTTGTTCCAATAAATTATGTTGTAATCACAACTTGCTTAGTCATTCCCACAAGACTTAGTGATTCATTAAAAAAACATGCACAGTGCAATCTATAATATCTGACTATCCTGTCATTGTCATTTCATCATTTTGTGTAGAATACAGAAACAAAAAACAATGGTTAATGAACATAGGAATTGTGTGCCGCTCATACAGCTTACAAACTGGAAGTGGATTTCATGTTGTGTTTTGGCAATGAATTACAGAACAATTAGTTGCATCAAACTTGCAAAAAGGGTTGAACAAACTGATTGTTGTCTGTAAACAAAATCTGCAATACAGGGCATCAAACAGTGTACCGAATTTTGCAGTTCTATCCTTCTGTTAGATTGTTTAATGTGTGGTTGTTGTTGTGATTTTTCCTTGCATGGAAGAAAAAATGTATCTTATAAATGTTTTAAAAAATACATTGCTATGTCAGGATGAGGCCATGGATGGGTGCATACTGAAGGGCTAATCATATTTACAGACTATAAATAAAAGACTATTCATTTCAATTGATTCAAAACGTTTAACAAAAGACTGTACATGTATTTACTTAACTTTAATAAAATGAAGGCAGCAGATGCATCATTCCAGACAAGTTAATGTTTCTCATTCCAGACAAGTTAATGTTTCCCATGGCAACTTGCCTATGTGCTTCTGTAGAGTTCATGACCTTTGTGGTTAATACCACAAGGAGAAAAAAATCATGTTACATATATAAAAGCAATTATATTATATATTTTGTTTATCACCTTTACAAGATTATTAATAATAGTTATGAAAATATACAAAAGTGATTATAGAAATTTAAAGCATCATGAGACATGATAGAGTTAGGTCACTAACAAAATAATATACATGGCATTATGGTCTTTAAAACTAAAATTTGTATAAAGATTTACATAGAAATGTTCAATAAGAGAATTTTTTATTTCTCTGTCCATGCAACGTTGAAATAATGAAGTGTGTATGTATAAGTGCAATATAAAATGATCTAATCAGCATTAGACTAGATTTGGGCTGTGCTCTGTGAAAAGTGGTTCAATGCATGTGCGCAAAGAGTTGTCCCAGATTAGCCTGTGCAGTCTGCCCAGGCTTATCAGGGACGACACTTTCTGTTTATATGATATTTTTTGTTCAAAGAAATTCTATTTTTAGCAAAAATCCAGTTTTGGCGGAAAGTGTCGTCCTTGATTAGCCTGGGCAGACTGCACAGGCTAATCTGGGATTACTCTTTACGCACATGCATTAAACCCCTTTTCACACAGGGAGGCTCATATATATTGTACTTGGTCACACACAAAAAAATATTCAACAGATTAATAAACCTTGCAAAGACTATTATAATAAAACAATAGTCGATATCCATTTTTGTTAACCAGCATTTAGGTTAAAAAACAACCTGCATTTCTTAATACTTAACCAAGCAATTTTGTAGAAATTGTTGATGCCCTTTTTATTGACAACAACAATGCTCTGTACATCGGATATCCGATACTTGTAGTTTGTCATCATATATGTATAGAAGAAACTACAAAAAATCTACACACTGTTTCATGCAAGAACAGCTGAACAGTTTTAATTATGTTCTCACAAAATGCTGCGGAAGATAGACATGGTTGAAGTCCAAATGTTCATTCCATTTGCATTGTACATGTACATTATTCATCATAAAGTAACCTTTGTATAAAACATTGACATATATGTATTAACTCTATTTTAAAAAAATGAAATGTTGTTGTAAAAGGACTTTATGATTCTGTGAGCATTTTTGGTATGCAATGTATTGTGTAATGAAATATATAGGCAATAATTACCGTACACTTTGTCACTGTCAGCACCATATTTGTCTGTTTGATTTTCACAAAGGTTTGGCATAAGCATTTAATATACATTCATGTATACATACAATTAAATTATAAATGTAGAAATAGAAATTCATCCCAAACACTTTGTCACTGTCAGCACCATATTTGTCTGTTTGATTTTCGCAAAGGTTTGGCATAAGCATTTAATATACATTCATGTATACATACAATTAAATTATAAATGTAGAAATAGAAATTCATCCCAAACACTCATTTTAAAAACTGTACCTTTTGAGAAAGAGCAAAAAAATTCATGTGGTCATCATTTTAATTTGTTTAATATACTGACGTTTTTTATGTTAGAAAGTGATGTTTTCTGTATTTTCTCTTTTGTAATTTAATTTAATTTGTATCAGGGAAGAAGTTTTTTTTTAATGACCATAATTTAATTATAAATCTTCTTATATGTATATAAGATCTTTAAATTAACAAATGTTCAGTTTGAAGGTTAAGTCCCTTTTAATCAAGTTAATTATTAAAAACCACAAAAGCTTATTTTTAAAGGGGAATTATTTTAGTATGAAAATGTCTCACATATCTGTACAAACATATAATTTTGCAACATGAATATGCTATATTCATATTTTTTTGTTGAATCTCATTCTCAAAAATGTTCCATCCTTTTATTAGTCTGAATCTGAACTTATCTTAATTGTTTACATGAGCATCTTGATTGTCTCCATAGGTTACAGGGTCATGTGTCATTATTACTGAGGAATCAAGCTGTATCCATCAGCCTGTTCTTAACCCTTTACCCCTTAGATAAGTATTTTCACGCACTTGTAGTCCCTTAGAAAGTTAAGACCTTTCTTACTAGATATAAGTTTTTTAAGGCTTGGCTTCATCTCCAATCCTTAGATACTGATGAGCAGCAAACAGCATAAAACCTGAACAGACTGTGAGTTACTCGCAGGCTGTTCTGGTTTTATGCTGTTTTCACATAGCCATTTTCACTTTGCTTCTAAATGGTAAAGGGTTAAACAAAAGTACTTCAGCATTGGCATATCAATCTATGATCAAAATTTTATTGTGGTCATTTATTGATCTGTAGTATTAACATTTTCAGGACTTACTTGTTCTCATTGTTTTGTCTTTATGAGACACGTCATTCAAAAATGGGTCTTTATGTGGCCAATGTAGCACCAGACCAGCCTGAGCAATCACAAATGGCATTAGACCCATTTTTGCCTGATGCTGGTCAGAAGGTGGTCAATACAGACTCTGATTTATATATACATTGAAATCATACCAGTATATGGGAACAAACTATTGCAAAATTGAGAAACAGGATTTATGCATTTTAGTTATTGTTCTTAGTTTACATAGTTTAATGGAAATTATTCTTGTAGGTGCTCATTAAATTAATGCATGAAACAAACATCTATGTACAGTTTGTGTTGTTGCAGTTGTGTTCCAAATGGTTCAAACATGCCAGAAAATTGTGTACAGGAATTCTCAGATTATCCCAGTGCAAATTGTACTCATATAACTTATTTATTTTTTGTTGTAATGACATCTACCAGTAGCATGTTCCCATTTTAGTGTATCATTTCTTCAAGCACTGAATAAGTGCTTATAATTTATGTTCGGCTGTATAATATAAAGTTCATTATTAACTCAACTTATTTATATATAAAAAATCTCTGTTTTCAAAAAACTTTGTCATTTTGGATTGAAATATTATATCTGAATTCAATTTTCTATGTATTGTTTGTTTGATACATTTAAATGTATGTTATTGTGTTATGAAAGACTTATTGATTCCATTTAAGGACGGTAATATGCTTCTTTGCTATGAGAGTTTGGTATAACTTGTGTATTTTAAATCATTAAATAACTCTGGCCATTTTTATCAGATACTCTTTGCATGTACATTGTGCAATTCAGATTATAACACATGTAAAGTTTACCTAATATCAGAAAGATACATGGATGAAAGTGTAACCAGATATGTACATGTTGACTTTAAACCTACAAAACAATTTGAGTTTATCATTAATGCTTAAAGAGTAAGCTAAGTTTCAGCCTATTTATTGTAGCTCTCAGATCCAAAGCCGTGGGCTTTTTGAGACACTCGAAAATATAGAATGATAAAGTGTTGGGTTTATGTGTCCCAGCTATATAAAAAAACTGGTATATGTTTACACAATGTACATTTTGCCTGTGTTTATATCTGTTGTATACAATAACTATCTCGCCAAGAAGCCCTGCGCCTGTTTTCACCCACCCATTCTAAAACTTTATAATGAAGTATATTCTTAAAACCAAGATGACCACTTCTGAGAGTTTGCATGTAAACTGGCTATCAATGTTGCTTACCAAAAAAAAAAAATAAATAAAGAATAATGTTATTAAAGATACTTACAAGCCAAAAAAGTATGGCATTTGTAGAATACTTAAGTTTCAGGAACTTTCTTAGCACTTAAGTGTAGGAAAAGGTTGTTGAAAAGGGGCACAGTTTTGTTTAGCCTCCAACTACCAACCTCATTATATACAGTATTTGTAGGGACGATGTGTTTTGTTCCACTTTTCAGATGGCTCTTTCGATAAATTATGTCTGTCACTGAAAAAAGAGATCTGATTTTTAGCTCACCTGCGCACAACGTGCTCATGGTTAGCTTTTGAGATCGCCTTTTGTCCATCGTCAACATTTTGGCTTGTGAACACTCTAGTCAAGAGGTCACATTTGTAACTTTGTCAAAATGTTTTTCTTAATGATATGTTGGTTTAGTTCAAAAATGGTTCCCGTCCGTTGAAAAACATGGCCGCTAGGGGGCGGGGCATTATTCCTTATAAGGCTATAGAGAAACCTTGTGAACACTCTAGAAGACATAATTTTTGCCCAATCATCATGAAACATTTGTTTCATTGATATCTCGGACGAGTTCGAAAATGGTCCAGATCAGTTAAAAAACATGGCAACAAGGGGGCAGTTTTCTCTAATGTATATAGTGAAAACGTGTGAACAGTCTAGAAGACACATTTTTTGCCCAATCTTCATGAAATTTGGTCAGAACATTTGTTTCCTGGATAGGACAGTTGAGTTTGAATGTGGTTTGGATCGGTAAAAAAACATGGCCGCCAGGTTGGGTCTGTTTCCTTATATTTATATACGGTAGTAAAAAAAGCTTGTGAACTCTAGAAGTCACATTTTTTTGTCCAATCATCATGAAACTTGGTAAAAACATTGGTTTTATGGATATCTTGGTTGAGTATGAAAATAGTCATGATCAGTGAAAAAACATGGCCACCAGGGGGTGGGGCTGTCTGCTGTGGTCAGAGACACATTTTTTGCCCAATCTTCATGACATTTGGTCAGAACATTTTATTTTTTTCCTGGATACGACGGTTGAGTTCAAAAATTGTTTTGATCCATCTAGTCGCACTTTGGCCAATCATCATGAAACTTGGTCAAAACATTGGTTTTATTGATATGTCGGATGAGTTTGAAAATGGTCGTGATCAGTGGAAAAACATGGCCGCCTGGGGATGGGGAAGTTTTCTCTATTATGTATGTAAGAAGTATTTTCCTTATATATACATTGTATTTTTTTTTTTTAATCTGGGTATTTAAAACATGGCCGCCAGGGTAGGTGGGGTATTTTTCTATATAGGCCTATTGTAAATACTTTGGAACATCTTATTTTTAAAGTCAGTCTTGTCATACCAATAATTTGAAATATTTGCTGAAGAGTTTTAATCTTTGTTTCTTTCCATCTTAGTCTCTCAGGTGAGCGACTCGGGGCCCTTTTGTTTGTATTATTGAGCTAACAATTTATATTCACACCATATGTTATGTTGTTAATTACATTTAACAGTGTTTGAATGAGCAAAAATTAACTTATATTACATTTATAGGTAAAGTAGTTGTTGATTTATTACAAAGCTGGTTACTGTTTAAATTTTAATATACATTGAACAAAACGAGGTAAGTGTAACCAAGGTATCATTGACAAAGTTATTGTTGCCACATTTTAAAGGACAATTGTTAGGCTTTAAAGATCCTATTTTATTGTTTTATTTGTACAAACATAATTTGTGTTGGGATGTTGTTTTTTTGTTGTTTTTTTTGTTTGTTTTTTTAAAGATGTATTTTTGGTTTCACAGCTATAAAATGTCTAGATGTTATCGTTAATGATGACAGATTTACTTTGAATGTGTTTGTTTATTATATTTGATGACAAATCATTTACTTTAATATACAAATTGTTGTACAGGAATTGTGTTATATTGTGTATTCATGATATACATGACTTGTCCAAACAGAATGTCTGAATATTATGATAAATAAAAAACCATGTGGCAATCTCAGCATGTGTATTTTATCTTAAAGCCAAAACGTGAAGGATAAAATTATATTAAATGTTATATTAATGGTTTATTTCTGAAAGACCTAGTTTTAAGGAATGTCTGGCCTCTAGATGGAGGACGCCAGAATCCACCATAAAATATCTTACTTTTTGACGATGCTGCGAAGCATCGTCTAAGTTATCATATCATGAAAAAATACACAGAACAAGAAATATCTTTAAAAAAGATAAACGGCGTAAATAGTTTAATGAATGAGATCAAGTATAGCGAATGTCTTTTTCTGTGCAGTTCTTAGCTGCATCACACGCAGTACGGGATGTTACGGGGAGTTTTCGCGGCTTATTTTACATTATAACATATTGCTGGTCATAAACCTATAGATACAAAACAGAAAACCAAAAGAAGAATGGAAGTGAAATTTAAACATATGAGTCAACCGGCCACACGAGAAGTATCCGTATTTATAGGCGCGTTCTTCGAACAAACCTGTTTTAGTGGTTTGTCGGGCATTGCTATTTGATTCGATTATTAACAGTATCAATTATCATCGTGCTAATGCTTAAAGTGATATTATGGGCATTTTGCACTGTTGAATTGAGCTGAAAAGAATTAACAGGTCAAAATAGTTAGTTAAAATGTGGTTACTGATTAATTATCTGCAACTCACCTTGCTACCAGTTGTTTATAAAAATATATTTTATATTCGATATTCTTACGTGACCCACCCAGTCCTGTAAGCTGAAATGATCCGTAAAACAATTTCGCGTCTTTGTGTCGTATGAACAAATCTGCACTAAAACTAAATTTAGGTTCAACTCGTAAACGCATGATCAGTTGTCAAACGAAAGTACGGTTGATATTCAAATGCATTATTTTTCTCTTTCTGGTATATTGTTTTAGTATGATGATGCTGCATTAATTAATATAAGTGTATATGAAGTAGAAACATCAAAAATAATCAACGGTTGCGATAGACACCTATAAACTGTTACATGCTCATAATATCACTTTAGTACATTAGGCAATATGGACGAATAATTATTGTTAAATTTATCAACAATAATATTTATCATTGTATTGTTGAAAACACATTAAGAATCTATTATTTACATACCATACTTATATTGCTGAATATCTTCATTTAACATATTTCTGGTCTAAAGAAAATTCCAGGTCACCTAGTTCACGGATAGCGTCTTTATTATATAACGATTATTTTACTGGCCGCCAACTCCGGTGATGACCTGTATATAAACTCGGAATGTCCGCGAATTGACCCGATATACCTCGCGGGTTGAAATGCAATGCTTTAAAGTGAGGCCTCGCTTCCATTGCTCTTTATACTTTTACATGTTAACATGTTGACAGGAATAAGGAAGTAAGTACTAAATATGAGAACATAGCCTTTTAAGTATAAACGCTCTTGCGCTGGTAATACTCTGAAAATAAAAGGTGTACGCACAAACTGTATTGATGTCGAGAATTGAGTGTAAAACTGTTCTATCTATTAAGCCTTTTCATTCGAGATAAAATTGTTTCATACAGTAAAACAGTGTTACAAAGACGCGGATATGTTTCCAATGCTCTGGTGGTACAGTGAGGTCGTCAGTTCCGAATCACTATCGAAACTACCCATGTATATTTTAAAACGGCGATCGATTTTAATTTCGGATATAGGGCGTATTACATATAATTTTAACCTCTATGCTTCGATTACCTTGATTTTGAATTCGGTTCGAAATATAAATGAGTGTTTATGTTATTTCTAAACCGAAACCTTTCTCCATTTCCGGTTAATATTCTCCAATAGCGAATCACGTGACAGGAGGTGCACTTTATGACTAGGGATCGTCTCAAAACAAACTTCAACTGTCAAAATAGTTTATTTAACATTCATAATAATATAACCAGACTAGCTTTTGATCACAGATTTGTGTAAAAACTATAACAATAAAGAAATCAAAAAGTAAAAAATAAAACAAAATTAAATGGACCTCTACCTGAGATCACACAATGAAGGGCACCTGCATATAATACACATATGTACTACAATATACAGTATATTGTTTCCAAGCAACAACATAGAAAACAAGATGTAGGAATTGTTAAAACGAAATAAAATGGGTCCTACCTGAGATCACACACTTGCACTTGCATGAAATATACTATAATATACAATCTAATGTTGCCCCATGTTATCTTAGATTAGCCTCTGCCCACTGGAGACAACACAAGCTTTATGAGAGGAAAGTTTCATTTCTCAGAGCACAAATTAGAGATTCTTAACAAACAATTACATGAAACCAGAAAATATTGAGCGATTTCAACCTGTGTAGGTTGCACATGACAATTCAAGATTACAGTTAATGCAAATAACAAGGACCAGTTTTCTAAAGGAATATCCAATAAATCGAACAGTCCTGCTCTGCTCTGACAGGGATGGTACATTTTAATGCAAAAGGCAGTGATAAAAAATAAATACAATGTACATAATAAATCTATGTAGTGTAAATGCTTGTATAGGACAGCATTTTCTGATGCCGAAATGACGGTAAAAATAAATGAAAACAACATATCGTTGTATGAATCAAATCTGGGTAGCATACCATACAGTTTGTCACACAAAACTATGAGAATGTATAAGAAAGCAGCAGCACACAATGCATGTCAAGGTTCTATGGTAGTGAATATTCATGTAAACTTTATTCAGATAATATGCTTATGAAGGTGTTTTGATCTCACTTGACTATGAAAATCTATTTTAAAGGATAAGCAAAATATACATAATAACATTTAAAGTGATGTTTTGTACAAACTTATTCCACAAAATATAAGTGGAACATGGGTTAACTTCCCTAAAACACCACACATATAGACTGGATATAAAATATTTTATTAAAACAAACCCTTACTTAGTTGTTCTTTTTTCAGAGGGGATGAACCCAGCCTCACAAATCATATCAATTCGACATATGAACAACTGACCATTAAAAATAACTAAATCAATTTCTAGACAAATAGGAATTCAAGCTTTTGGTAAAAACTAGAAGAAAACAAACAAACTAGGAACCAATTAAAATAAAAAAAGGAAAAGGTTGGTAAATAAGCAACTGCTAGAGAGCTTTGGCAAGTGTACAACACTCATAAGTTCACATGGGTAGAGCTAAACACATCACAGATGCATGGGTGAAAGGTCTGGGCTGCTGCATTTCCCCCATTGCCTGTCGGGGCACATCTGCGTCCTTCACAATACCGAAAAAATAATGATATAAGCCTTACTATTTTAATTATACCTCACGTGACTAGCACATTTCAAATTCCCATTTACCCATATTACAGTCACATGCGACATTATTTTATCACCATTTTTTTAGCTGAAAATAGCACCACAAGTTTTCCGCATCAAGAGAATATTTTATAAATATACTGCATTTATTTCATTTTTCTTTCTGGCATGTGCATATGTTTTTAATTAAAACAAAAATAAAATCACACAATTTTACATTTTTATAACCAGATTCAGTTAAATTGGAATACATTGTTTTCTTTTGTCTATGAGTAAATTCCAGCAACATGCCTTTTAAACGTCCGTACATTCAGAAATGTATGAGCAAGAGTGCTAAGTAAATGAATAAACAAGCAATTGTTTTTCTCTTATTAAGCTGTTGTGTTTTCTTTGTTTAGTATAATAAAATAAATATCACATCCATACAGGTTGATACAGTTAGCAACAGCTAGCATGTCACCTATTCAATAATGCAATATACAAAATGCTGGTTGGGACCAAATTTAATTATATTGTTTTCAAGCAGTAAGCATTAAAAAAAAAACATTTCATCCCAGGCAATGTGTAAAGGCCAATAATAAAATTTACAATATCACTTAACGATGTTTGACAGGTAAAAAATCATTTGAGATTACCCCTGGTTTGCTTCATGTCTGTTTCGGAACTGACACCTGTGGCAGCGAGTCATTTTCGAAACTCTTAATTCACAGTTTGACTGAAAATGTATAAATCTTATTGTTTTCTTATTTCCTTATAAATTACCTTCAAATCAATACCAAAATCACTTACCATGGACAATCCGTTATAGAAGCAAACGTGTTCTAATTTCCGATGACCGATCGCGCAGAGAGGATTTTGCCGCCATTCGAAAATATGTCTGCAAGCGTTTCGACAATTCAGATTGTTTACATTTGTATATTTTCTTCCGGTTTGTTGCGAAAAAAATCATCAAATATTAAGGTGTATGGCTGTATAATTTGTTCAATCATATGTGGTAAGACTTATTTTTCATTGTTGAATGAAATGTAATTTGTTTCGGAACTGGCGACTTTTCCGAACTGACGACCTGACTGTATACTCAAATCAGCCAATGGAATAAATGAAGTGTATTCATTCGTACCTAGCCGCGGGAAATTTTATTGGAATTTTATTGGACACTTACAAAGGTCAGGCTAAGGTGAAAAGCTGGCTTATGCAGCTTACGCCGAAAAAATTCTTCACAATGGCTACCTATGTAAAAGACCGAGCCAGTCAGATTGAGATAGCTCGATTTTTCTAATCGGCATACCTCGCTGATTATCATTGATAAAGGTATAGGAAGCTCAGCTATAAATAGGACAGCATATTCTGGGAAAAGATTTAGTAATACAGTAGTTTGAAAACGTTAATTTTAAATCAGTTATATTCAATCCATTATATGTTTATAAATCAATGAAACAACTATGCATTTTCTGTATTGTATTTGACATTTGTCGTGATTCAGTAAATAAATTGCGAATTAAAACGTGTTTAATTAACTTTCAACGCGATCATGAGTGTAAAGAAAACGAATTATTTGGAACCTGCAATTTGTAAACGTTGTAGCGACTATGGTACATGTATATAAACAGCATAATAGCCATGGCATATCTGTGATACTCGCTCTTCTGCGTGCTTTCTCATTTTGCATATTTCATAAACTTTTCAAACATAAATTACAGAGCCACATCAGTGCATATACTATGATTGACAATTCATTCGTTTGTTGGATATTGTTTGCTGTTTTAAACACATTAAGTCATATCGCAGAGATTTAGTTAACCTTATCATGTGTTCATGGGCGAACTCACGTATTCAAGTGCTCTAACGACTATGTGCTCATACCCACTTTCGATCGGGAATCGTCATGAAATTATTGCCGTACTTAACGAACAAACATGCCTAAGCTTATTGAATTAGAGAAAAAGAACGATAATCAAAAGAGAAAAAGTATATGTTCTTGCACACGGGATTGTGAAATCACGTCCGTACACATAGCATCATTAACTTAGAAAAGGAAACAACGAAATATAAAGTTTGGTATGATATACATGTGAAATTAAAGAGCATGGTGTAATTAAAGAGCATGTCAAGTTTTGAATTTATATGCTGAAACGTAATGTTATAACCCACAAACGTTTTACTGTAACAGACAGTTTTTTAAGATAAGTGGTACAGAAAATACGCGTCGAATACCTTTTTAAAGATATTTCTTGTTATATTTGATCGAGAATGTAACCCGCTTCCCAGTTTCGCTTAAAGGATCAAGTTCCCCACGGGTACTACTTCCCCGTACCCCCATTTTTTTTTCGTACCCTACATTTTTCGTACCAAATTTTTTTTGTACCCAATTTTTTTTCGTACCCACATTTTTTCTCGTAACCAAATTTTTTTCGTACCCATTTTTTTCCTACCCAACTTTTTTTCGTAACCAAATCTTTTTACGTACTTAACTTTTTTTTGGGCATATTTTTGTACCCAAAATTTTCGTACCCATTTTTTTCCTACCCAAAATTTTCGTACCCACATACACAATTGTGGTGATGTAGATAAACTTAAATAGATGCTTTTATATCAATCCTCTTCAAAAACATCGTCACACCAGTACTGTCAGTACTTTGATTTATTCTTTATGTGAAGTCTTTACTTTTAATTGACTTACCAATGGTCTTGGAGCACCCCCCCCCCCACCTCTTCCCTATACCCCACAGGCAATTTCCAGTGTAGGCAGACACGCACATGGGACATATGCCCAACCAGTTATATAACCACCCACTTCATTGGTTCTCCCAATCGGACATATTGGGATAAAAGCACAGAATAGAAGTGATAAACAAGGGGGGGGGGGATATATCCAGGTGGGCATCATTCCAGGTGGCTTTATTTCCACCTACCCTAAAATATCCGACGCTATGCCCATCTTGTGCATTAATCATTTCTAATAAAGGTCACTGCACTGTGAGCCAGTACACAATGATGTTATATGATTTGAGAGGCGGGCGTAAAATAAAAGGGCGTACACTAGACATTAAAAATGTACTATCTTTTTATAAAGTGGGAAGATAGCATATAGCATTATAATAACATATAATTGTTTCATCAGGTTTAATTTATACTTTACAATACATAATTTTTCTGCATTAAATTTTGATAAACTGTTATTAGTTGACATTAATCTAAAAACGCAAACTTAAATTATAGAAATTGGCAGTTTGTTTATGGGTTTTTAACAGAAGTTCATACATGTATATTTACCTACATTCAGATTAGCAATAGAACTCTGTATATTTGTATAATTATGTAGAAAGTTAACATAAATATAAATGAAAATAATATAAATCACCCTGTTTTGGAAAACTTATACAAATGATATTGATTGCATTTATGGGACCTTAGACTTTAGGCTTGTTTTCGATTTAGATAGTCAAAATAATTTGATATAATCTGTTGACTTCAATGTATCTTCTGAGTAGGATCCACTGTCCTTCTTTTCTAAAAGTAAAGTACAATATCCCTCTCTGGGGCATTGTCATAGAATTCGTATGTACAAATTGATGTGCTGCGTTCATATGTGCAAAGTTTAAAAGCAAATAAATAGCATATTATCTCAGTTTTACAGCTCAATGTAAAGTATGCCTTCGGCTTGTATACCTTAAGTCTGTCTGCTGTTGTCTGAGCTTCTGGTAGCTGGTTCCACAGAAAGATTGCAGAGAAAACTAAGGAAAACATCATGATGTCAGTGTGGCAGAATGGTATGTGGAACCCGAGTCTGTATCAATAACCACAGAGTGTCAAGTTGTGAAGAACTGTGCTGTGGGTTCGTGTAAACCCTGACTACCTTACTGAAGTAATTTGACATTGAATGAATGTTTCTGCAGAGTCAAGTATTTTACTTCTGCTCAATTTGTCTTCTGCTCAGGTAATACTTAAAAAAAAGTACTCTTAAGTTGACTTCAATTTATCCAGTAATCGAAAATACACTTTGAGACATCCGCCCATACTATTTGGAATTTTTTAGTATATTATCTGTACCCGGGTACTTTGTAGTTGACTTATCTACTTTAAAGTACTTGTTCCGTACCCCGCGTAGTTTGTAGAATACTCAAGACTTTCTGGGGTACTTTAAAAGAACCTTTTTACGTTTTGTTAGATTGACAAAATTGAAAAAAATTGTTTCAGATTTGCAAATTTTCATCATGATATTTGCAGGGAAACAGAAATACTGAACATTTACCATGCATGTCTTTAAAGTACATGACTCGATATGTCAGTATGAATGGCTGAGTGGTATAAGCATGAGTTTTTAGCTCACCTGAGCACAACGTGCTCATGGTGAGCTTTTGTGATCGCCTTTCGCCTGTCGTCCGTTGTGCGGCGGCCGTCGTGCGGCGTCAACATTTGCCTTGTTAACACTCTAGAGGCCACATTTATTGTCCAATCTTCATGAAATTTTGTCTTGCATGAGTTCGAAAATGGTTACGTTTGCTTGAAAAACATGGCTGCCAAGGGGCAGGGCATTTTTCCTTATATGGCTATATATGGCTATAGTAAAATCTTGTTAACACCCTAGAGGCCACATTTATTGTCTGATCTTCATTAAACTTGGTCAGAAGATTCATCCCAATAATATCTTGGACGAGTTCTAAAATGATGCCGGTTGGTTGAAAAACATGGCCACCAGGGGTCGGAGCATTTTTCCTTATATGGCTATAGTAAAACCTTGTTAACACTCTAGAGGCCACATTTATTTTCAGATCTTCGTGAAACTTGCTTAGAAGATTTGTCCCAATTATATCTTGGATGAGTTCAAAAATGGTAACCTTTGCTTAAAAAACATGGCTGCCAAGGGGTGGGGCATTTTTCCTTATATGGCTATATTAAAATCTTGTAAATCTAGTTTGCCCAATCTTCATGAAATTTGGTCAGAACATTTGTTTCCTGTATAGTAAAGTTTGGTTTTATTATGTTGTTTCACACTTACTGCAAAAAGTCACGGCCTCGACTTGCTTTCAAACAATTGCCGCATGCAAGTCGGCCTGATATACGTTTAAGGGTTAAAAGACTCAATAACGCGCATTACAGTTCATACATCGTTTAATCATTCTTCATTATTCAACATCAATTCAAACAACGTTTGCGTTTACGATTACGATTAAGATTGCGGTTATCTGAAATAAACAATATTATAAAGAAATAACAAAAGGAAAAGAAACACATACCATGCTTGATCTTAACACATGTAAATGAACAATTAATATCAATTACGCATTATGAAAATAAACTTAACTTCCATTCATACTAAATAAGGTTTACTTATAAATATGAATACACATCTAGGAGACTTCAAAAAATGACCAATAATCCATAAAAAAGTACATTGTAACTTATTTGTAAAATAAGCTCAATACAATACTGAAAACAAGACACACACACACAAATACAAATAAAACTTACTGAACAAGGGAAGTTCCCCAAAAACGTACACAAATTCAAACAATACGACCCACTTGTTTCAGAGCCTTTTCCAAACTGATGCTTTGGGCGATTTCTAAGAGAACGTTTAGCAAAAATTTACATACATTAATTAATATTCATAATGGTAAACCAATGAAAATATAGAATATAGCCATATCAACCGGTCTAAATATATCTTTTACCAAATTTGGAGTTCCGGAAATGCCATTACCATATTCGGAGTGTCGAAACTTCAAAGAATTGATAAGTATTAGATGTGACATAACAATTAAAGTATATGGGTGGTCGACCCTCCCAGTCCCGCAACAACGTTATTGTTTAATCATCATTCTGCTATTTTGAACAATGGTGCTAGTCTGCAACACCGCCTCCCAATGAACCTTCCACAGAAGTTCATTTAACTACTTAAAATGACCTCAAAGACTAGGCACGAACTCAAAACCTTACACCTAACTAATAACATATACGAGTACATGTATATCAAACTACATTTGCAAACTAGACTTAAAAAACAACAACAACAACAACAATATTAAGGTCCTAATACTATACTAAATGATACAAACTATAAACATCCGAACCTATTCTGTATGCATTGTTTGCTTATGATTCTAAGCTACGCTGTGCTCTAACACGCACAATTTGGTAATCGGACGAACCTTTTCCGTACCGTTTACTCTAACTCTGCATGACCGCACAAGACCGTCTCTTCCCTTACTCACCTCTACTACAAGTCCTAAAGGCCAATGACAACGAGTTGTTGTTTCATCGCATACGAGAACAAGATCATTAACTGCTATGTTTTCCCGACTGTTATGCCATTTCTGGCGTACCTGTAAATTCGGTAGATACTCCTTAAGCCAGCGTCTCCAGAAAATGTTTGCCAGGTACTGAACTTGTCTCCACCAACGCCGACAATAGTTATCGCCCTTCTCAAATAATCCTGGAGGAAAACACCTATTCGGGCGAAGTAGCAGAATTTTGTTCGACGACAGCGGTTCTGGATCACGGGGATCATCACTTACCTGTGTAATCGGTCTGTCATTCAAAATCTTTTCTACTTCCGTGCAGAGAGTTGACAGCGCCTCGTCGCCCAGCAGTTGTTCGCGTACTACAGATTTTAATGCGTTTTTGAAAGAGCGTACCAACCTCTCCCAAACCCCGCCCATGTGGCTTGCGTATGGAGGATTAAAGTGCCATGCCATTCCCCTTTGTTGCAAATGCCTCGAAATTCGGCTCTGATTCCATTCATGCATGGACTCACGTAGCTCCTTTTCGCCAGCCGTTAGATTTGTGCAATTGTCACTGTAAAACTTTTCTGGATGGCCTCGACGACTAACAAATCGTTGCATGGCACATATGAACGAATCAGTATTAAGACTGTGCGTTATCTCTATGTGAACAGCTCTCGTGCGCAAACATGTAAATAAACAACCATACCTTTTCCTGCCGGATTTGACGTACATTGGTCCAAAGAAGTCTACACCGACGTACGTAAACGGTGGTTTGTCCGGCTCCAGTCTTTCAACTGGAAGTTGACCCATTTGTTGTGATTCAGGACGTTGTTTTTGTCTCTTATAAATCATGCATTTGTTCAAAACATACTTAATCGTCTTAAGACCTGGCAATACCCAATACTTTTGTCGCATCAACGACAAAATATGATGAGCACCCATGTGAGCGTTTGTTTCATGGTATGCCTTGATAAGGATCCGTGTTACGTGGTTGTTACCTGACACAATTATTTGATGCTTAGTATCACTGCGCAAGTCAGCGTTCTCAAGACGACCGCCCACTCTAAGCAAATTATCTGTGAAAAGCGGACTTAACTTTGCCATCGAACTTTTCTCTAGAACCCGTCCTGATTTCACAACACTAATAATCTCGCTGCTATACTCACCACTTTGTACAAGTGACAAAATAGCATTTGTCGCGGCCCTAATTTCGCTTACCGTCAAGTGCTTAACCTTTAAGCAGACATTCTCTTTCTGTCGTAAATATTTCTGAATGAGATATGCTTGAATCTGAGAAGCCAGGCTACCGAACGCTGCAGCTTAAACCAGTCTGAATGCCTTGTCAACAGGTTATCAAGCCCGCTTTCGGGTTTCAACTGTGTCGCGTGTGCATAACGGTCCTGCTTTACCTCAATATCGTCCGATAGACTGGCTACTGGTCGTGGTATTGATGGCCAGTCGGACTTACCTTTCTGCAGGAAATCCGGTCCGTTCAGCCAAATGTTGAGTTTTTCTATCTCATATGGAAATAATCCCCTAGACGCTAAGTCAGCGAGTTTCATTTCAGTCGGAACATACCTCCAGTCATTTGGCGTGGTTACATCATGGATCGCTGCTAACCTGTTTGCTACGAATGTCTTAAAACGTCTAGACTCATTTCTAATCCAATTCTTGTGATGCAAACTGATATAACTTTACAGCTACGACTGCTGCAGCTAGCTCTAATCTTTTTTTTTTTTTTTTTTTTTTTTTTTTTTTTTATTCAATATAATACATACAATGTATACATGAATATATACAACATAGTGATTGTACAAAGCAATAAAGTTCATACATGTTATACAAGATATGTTAATATGTATTTTTTTTTAAAGAGAAAAGAAAAAAATAATAGAAGAATTGTTATGAAAAATGATGAGTTGTATAAAGTCGGAAGAAAGCATACTGGACTTGTGTGTTTCGTTGTATATTCAAAATGATCTTATAAGATTGAAAAAAAAACATACAAAAATATTTTAGAAAGATAACTTACATTAGAGTGAAATGTATATAAGTGGACAAGCATCATGAGAATTTAATCCGATTCCATTTTTGTTCAAAGTTTTGTAATTTGTCATTACTGAGGGCTATTTCTTTCTCAATCTGGACTTTAAGTTTAAGACTATGGATAAAACAATTAAAATTTGGTACTTGTTTTTTGAACTTCATGTTAAAGATGAACAATTTCATCATTATAAGAATAAAATTCACAATATTATTACAATCTTTTGATTTCAATGAGTAAATTCCGAAACTTACATTTAAGAAAGATAATTTAACGTTTAGTTGCTGTTGTTCAAGAAAAGATGTTAAATGATTCCAAATAGGCTGGATGTGTTTGCACTCCCAAAACAGGTGTTCTATAGTTTCGATGTTTTCACTGCAGAAGTCACACAGATTTGAGTTAGATAATTTGCATTTAAAGAGGTATTTATTTGTAGCTATAATTCTATGTATGTATTTATATTGAAAATTTCTCAGAGTGCTTTCAATAGTTGCTTTATATGGCATGGTAAATATGTGTTTCCAATTAAGTTCATGTACTCCGAAAAGGACTTGCCATTTATTTTGGGTTTTTGAGTTTTCTGTAGGGTTTTTAATTTGTAGTGTGTAAAATATTTTATTTGTTTTGTTTTTTCTTCCAAGTATATTTTCTACGAATGTTGTTTGAGTACATGGTGTATTATTTGTATTGATTTCAGATTTAATATGTATGGGTATGCTTTTGATTAATGTGTAGTACTTCAGAAAATTATTTGAAGGTATTCCGTATATGTAGCATATATCATTAAAAGAGTAGAAATCCTTAATTCTGTAGTCATATAATTGGTCGACATATTTAATGCTTCGTTCAAACCAATCTTTATAGAAAAACGTCTTATTAATTGAAGTTATGTCTTTATTGTTCCATAGAATAGTTTTACTGCTTGTTTGGGTTTCTAGGTTATGCGTGACATCACACCATGCTGATAGAACATCAGACAGAAATATGTTTTCGTTTGCAATTTCATGTAAGATAGATTTGCTGATGTTACATTCAAAGAGTAAGGAGTCACCATATTTTTTTAGGATTTTCTGATAGAATAATTTCCATTTACTTGTATTGGCATTGTCTAGGTATCTTTTAACCCAGCTGCATTTGATTGCATTCAAGAATGAGTCAATGTTCGTTAATTGGATACCTCCATTTTCTACAGATTGAATTAACTGAGTTCGTTTTATTTTATCAGGCTTACCGTCCCATATGAAATTAAATATTGCTGATTTTATATCGTTAATAATATCATTTGGTGGATTTGGGAGGACTGTTAATACATAAATTAATTTAGGAAGTGCAAACGTTTTCAATACTGTGTTTTTTCCGATAAGTGTAAGTTTACGGTGATGCCATGATTTTAAGCAGTTTTTAAAATTCTGTAATTTAGGTAGTATGTTTTTAAGAACTGTATCTTTTTCATTATTTGTGAAAGTAATTCCTAACGTTGTGGCTTCATCGGATGTCCAATTAAATTTCATTTCTTTTTTATATAGGACATTACTTTGTTTTAATTTTCCTGCTCGTAGCACAGTACATTTACTTTTGTTTAATTTCAGACCCGATGTCATTCCGTAAAGGGTTAGCGATTCTATTAGGTTATGGAAAGAATCGTAATTGTCGTTTAAAAAATAAGTTGCATCGTCAGCAAATAGGGACTGTTTGATTTCTTCGTCAGGTTCTAGTGATATGCCTTTTATGTGTTTATTTGATTGGATGTGATGTGATAGATACTCGATGCAGATAATAAATAGCGATGATGAGAGTGGACATCCTTGTCGAACCCCTCGTTCGATGTTAAAACTGTTTGAAAAGAAGCCATTGTTAATGATTAAACTGTTAATATCGGTATAGAATAGTTTGACCCATTGAATGAGACTTTCACCAAAGTTCATATTTTCTAAAGCAAGAGAACATAAATGAATGATCAAGCGAATCGAATGCCTTTTCGAAGTCTGCAAAGAATATTAGACCAGGATTATTTGAATTGTTGAAATAGTTTATGCATTCTTGGATAAGACGAACGTTTTCACCAATGTAACGTCCCTTTATGAAACCAGATTGAGATCTTGAAATGATTGCTGGTAATACTTTTTTTATTCTGTTTGCTATACTTTTAGTTGCAATTTTATAATCATTGTTTAGTAAACTAATCGGGCGCCAGTTTGATAAGGATTCTAAGTTTTTTCCAGGTTTTGGAATAAGTGATATAATACCTTGTTTTTGTAGCGTAGTTAAGTTTTCGTTGTTAAATGAATAGTTTAGTGAATTAATTAGATGTGTTTTTATATCATTCCAGAATATTTTATAAAATTCGATTGTGATGCCATCAGATCCTGGGCTTTTGTTATTTTGCATATCTTTTAGGGCTAATCCACATTCATATTCATTAAGCAATCCGTCGCACAGTTGTTTTTCCTCTTCGTTTAAAGCATGATGTGTATTTTTAAAAATGGTGTTGTTTTCAACATGTTTTCGTTTATAGAGGGTTTCGAAAAATAAACGTTGTTCTTCTAGTATTTGAGTCATGTTTGTTATATCTTTGCCATTGACTACTAATTTGTGTATAGTTTTTTGTTCACTTCTACGTTTTTCAATGTTTGCGAAGTATTTTGTATTTTTCTCATTGTGTTCAACATGCTGTGCACGCGCTCTTAGTATTATTCCATTGAGACGTGTATGATAGATTCCATCTAATATTTGTTTTTTAAATGTTATTTCATTTTCAATGTCGGTGGTATCATTTGTGTTTGTTTGATGCGATTGTTTTTCAAGTGTTTCAATGGTTTTGATGGTTTCAGTTTCAAGTTTGTGTGTTTCTTTTTGTTTAAATGATGTGTATCTAATTGTTGTGTTACGTATATTTCCTTTAATTACTTCCCATAAGGTGTTTGGGTTTGCATCTTTATTATTTTGAACTGTATTTAATATTTCCTGTTTTATTTGTGTTTGATATTGTGTATCCAATAAGATGCTGTTGTTAATTTTAAAGTATCCTGGGCCTCTTTCAGGTTGTATATTATGCAGTTTAAGTTCAACTAGAGAGTGATCAGTCATAAATCCTGGTTTTATGTTACATGTGTCAATAATGTTGCAAAGAGATTCAGATATTAAAAAATAGTCTAGTCTACAAAATATTGTTGGTTTTGTGTTTGAGTGCCAGGTGAATTTGCTTTCGTTTGGGTGTACTGTACGCCAGATATCTATCATATTGTAGTTTTCAATTATGTTATTTAAAATATTTCTATTTTTAGGATGAGTATAAAGGTTTCCATTCTTTTTATCTAATACTGGGTTCAGGACAGTATTGAAATCACCACCGATTATAATATTTTTATCTTGGTTATTAATTATAATGGATTGTAATGTTTCGTAAAATGTGGAGTCATCTATGTTAGGACCGTAAACGTTGATTAATGTTAGTTGTGTTTCATGTATTTTTATATCTATACTTGCTAGTCTGCCAATTATTATTTCGTTAAGGTTATCAACTGTGATCCCTATGTTACTTTTTATCAGAAAGGCAATGCCTTGTTTATTAGTATGTTGTCCACTGAGATAGATTTCTCCGTCCCATTCATCTTTTAAGGTTTGTGCTAAAGTATGTGTCAAGTGACTTTCCTGTATTAGGCATATACTATATTTTTTTTCGTCTAACCATTTGAAGATTTTTATGCGTTTATCTTTATTGTTTAGCCCTTTTACATTTAAAGTACATAATTTAATCATTTAAAATGGTGAAGGGTGTTGTAAATGATAATGTGTGTGTGCTTGTCCGGTTGATCTTTAATTTTTTTTAAAGTCCAGTTGCTTTCTATTATAAGAGATAAGATATCCATACATACAAACAACGAAAAAAAGAAAACACAAATTATGGAAACAAAAAGATGAATATTCCATAGAAACGAAGAAATAAGAAAAATAATCACAAGAGTAAGAGAAAAATAATAAACGACTATATTCACTAAAGTGAACATTTTAGGGTATCCTTTCGACATCTAAAATGAACTGAATAAAAATAAAAATAGCATATACAAGTCAGTAAATATAATCATAAATCACTATTTCAAGATAATATTTAATGCAAACAACTGAAAAGAAACAAAATACTTAATTATTTCCTTTTAGTCATATGTGGAGTTTTAATAATTGTATTAATCATAGTGTACTTATTATGTTCGTGTGTGTATGCATGTGTTCATAATTTTATTTCATTCATAAAAAGTTCCCGTACATTGTGGCAACCTAGTGCACGCTAAATTGCCGCTACGGTTTACCAAGCAAAACTATATAATTTTAAACTGTTTAGTATGTATTAAGAGACGCCACTCTATGGCAGTCTAAAACACGAAAATCGAAAGTTTAGACAGCCGTAATGGCCTTTTTTTTAATGAAGTGTCTATGTATGTAACAATAATATTTTCAGTGGATGTGTGTATGTATTTAACAAAAATAGCAGTGTATAGCGTGTATGTGTCTGCGCGCGTGTGTGTGCTCTTAATTGTGTAGGACTGTGTTTATTATAGCATAAAACGACCAATAGCATATTGTCAGCTCATGAAAAACTTATATATCTAATAGCATTGCATTACACAGTATACTATTAAATTTGACGTGACTACTGTAGACCTACATAAGTTCGTGTGTGTATGCATGTGTTCATAATTTTATTTCATTCATAAAAAGTTCCCGTACATTGTGGCAACCTAGTGCACGCTAAATTGCCGCTACGGTTTACCAAGCAAAACTAGAATATAATTTTAAACTGTTTAGTATGTATTGAGAGACGCCACTCTATGGCAGTCTAAAAACACGAAAATCGAAAGTTTAGACAGCCGTAATGGCCTTTTTTTTAATGAAGTGTCTATGTATGTAACAAAAATATTTTCAGTGGATGTGTGTATGTATTTAACAAAAAATAGCAGAGTATAGCGTGTATGTGTCTGCGCGCGTGTGTGTGCTCTTAATTGTGTATGACTGTGTTTATTATAGCATGAAAACGACCAGTAGCATATTGTCAGCTCATAAAAAACTTATATATCTAATAGCATTGCATTACACAGAATACTATTAAATTTGACGTGACTACTGTAGACCTACATAAAACATAATCTTCAAACGCAAAAAAAAAATGTGTTCTTACAAAGTAATAATACGTACAAGGCGTAACAACAACAATGTGTGCACATATACAGTACTCATGTATACAATCGCAGCAATTAAAGTAAGAACACGTACAAGGTGTAACAGCAACAATGTGTACATATATTCAGTACAAATGTATACAATCACGGCAGTTAAAGTAAGAACACGAACAAGGCGTAACAACAACTATGTGTGCATATATACAGTTCTCATGTATTCATAAAGCCTGAGTAGTGCATTCGCTTAAGATACAATTAAGGTATTTATTAGTAACAATTAAATACCAATTAAATACATTTGTTCATGTAACGATTGTTCGAACTTTATGTTGTACACATATAATTTATTTAATATTTAATTTATTTATAATTTATAATATATTTAGTATTTAATTTATGATGTTTTCGTTATTTATATGTTAACATGGTTTGTACTGACACTTGTACCATACGCATGTGTTCATAATTTTATTTCATTTATAAAAAGAAAACCCAGTACATTGTGGTAACCTAGTACACCCAATAATAATAAATGGTAATGTAAAAAAACACAAAAAACTTCAATACAAATATATTGTATTTTCTAAAAAGTCGCACAATAAAGAAGAGTATAAAAATACAGAAATTGTTTGCACAACTTAAATATGACTATTTCAACAACACAAAAGCAAAACATAACAGCTGTCAAAGTGTTTTCATAAGCAGACGTACAATGCATTCACCCAACGGATCAATTCAAATAACCCATTATATTATCAACCGTTAGCAATCAACCTCACATAAAAAATGCATATTCCCTGCCTACCACTTGTTTTAACCGTTAGCTGTGAACGGGTTATTACTCTAGATATTAGAACGAGTATATAATTTGTGGTTGATGTACCGTGCGTTTAAAAACTGTCAGTACAGCTTTAAATAGTACTTGTACTTTTTTAGCGTAGCTTGTGTATACGTTCACTTTTTATTAAAGTTGAGGTATCTTAAAAAAATCAAAAAATTTGTTTTGACATCTATCCCAAAATAATTCTGACACGTTGTAATGGCATTAATGAAGTAAATAATCCAATATGTTTTTACAAACATGTATGTTATTTAATTTATCGTTTATTGGGTGTTATATTAATTAACTACAGTACTGATATAGGAAAACATTAATGTTTTTTATGTATGAGCTGTTTACATACAGTTTTTAAATGCCTGCATACCAAAATAGTTAAAACAAGAGCTGCGTTTGTGAACCACAACGCCCCCTATTGTGCCGCTTGGATTGTGTATTTTTTTTGTTTCAAACATATTTAACCAGGATGTATGTGTTATGCATTTCATACTTAATAGGAACAGAATTCTTTCTTGCTTACTTGGAACTGCATACACATGAGACAAAAGAAGCAGTATTGTGGCAAATGGTATTAAATGCTGTATTTTAAATATCTTAAATTTGATATCATTACATATAAAAAAAAATACAATTTTACACGGGAATTTGCATGATAAATCTATATACATGTAATATAATACATATTAAATAGAAAGGTACTTATTTTTTCCGCCTCATGTTTTAACAGTGAGAGGGGAAACAAAAAGGCAGCGAATCCTGTATATTTTCCAGTAAATTAACACCTAAGTCAATACTCAATACATACAGGGTTGTGATAAGTATTTATAAAAAGAAATAATTCCAATATGTACATATTTACAAGTATATTTTTGTGTTTTGACCATGTTTACTTTATATATCAGGATAGAGAAAAAAGGTAGATTGTAAACAACGCTTTATTTGTTTATTACAGAAACAGAATTGCGTTTATCATAAATTTTATTATACTGAATTACTTGATGATGATTAACTGACACGCCTGATTACAAGGGGAGTAACTGCGTTGATAAGTAGTGCACGGAAAACTAGGACGTAGCTACAACATATGTGCAATTGATAAAAAGATGGAAGAAAATATATTATTATTATTTCACAAAGAGACGACCGCAATATGTATAGTAGAACAGCTTAAAAACTACACTTGATTTTCGTTCAATATTAACGTAAAATCTGTTCGAGAAAAAGAGTGCAAAAAGAGTAATTTTCCATAAATTCAGTGTAATTATACATTCATTAGATATCAATATATAATACAAATCGGTTTAACTGTCAATTTTTTCTTCTTGTGAACCGTCTAGAGTTCGCCTGGGAGGAGGTATTGAGTGATTCGGAGTAAGACTTTCGTGGCCAAGGTTTTGATAACCAGTTTTTGTAATCTGCGAAAGCTATTTGTGTGGCGTGTTGATTTCCTTTGAAAAGCGCGTAGATTTTTCCCTCAAAGGACCAGCATTTTTCGACGTTGGCACTATCTTTAAGTCGCACTGATGCCAGGATTTCAGCGTTAAGTTTTGTAAGGTCTTCGTTGACGAAGATGCCGGTGCCTCTGAATTGCTTAGCTTTTCGTAAGATGTCGACTTTCGTTTGTCGTCTCACAAATTTTATAATAATAGGCCTGTTTTCGGTTGGTTTAAATTTTCCTAATCGGTGGGCGATGTCTATGTCGCTCGGTGTTATCGGTATACCTAAGTGCTCGTTTACGAGCGATACTATTTTCTGTGTTACGGTGCTTGATGACTGCCGCTCTTGATCGTCTAGAACGCCAGTCATTCTGATGTTGTTTCGTCTACTATATTGTTCCGTATTGTTTTCGAATTCATTATGAATGGCGGAAGTGCTTTTTTCAGTGTGTAACATTTCATTTTTGCTTTTAAGTTCCTCAATTTGTTTGTTCTTTTCTAAGACGTCATTTTGTAATTTTTCAATGTCACGTTTTTGCTCAAAAACGCTTCCTTCTAGGATTTCGAGTCTTCGTAGAACGGTCCCAAGAAGTTTCTCCTTTATTTGCTCGACAGTTTCCTTAACAATTTCTAATTAACAAAGCTCTAATCTTGGTATCGACATTGCTTTAATGGGTGCTAGCCTAGACTTGCCCATAACAAGACTGCATTTGCAGCTACCGATGGCATCGTATATCTAAATATATACGGCTGCCCCGTACGCTTGCTCGGATGCGTCACAGAACATATGTAACTCTACCTTTGCTGAAGAGTCTTCTACTCCTTTTGGCTGAAAACATCTATCTATACCTACCTGTGACAATGCAGGTAAACAATCCAGCCACTGGGTCCACTTATCAATGTCCGTGGACGACATCTTCTCATCCCACTGTAGCTTTTGTCGGCAAGCATTCTGTAAAGCCAGCTTTGGAATGAGAGTAACAGGTGCCACAAGTCCAAGTGGGTCATACAACGAACTAGCTACTGAAAGTATGCCACGACGAGTGTGACATTTGTCAGGAAGATCAACATCAAATATGAACGTATCCTTTTCTACATACCACTGCAACCCAAGAGCACGCTCAAACTGTTTTTCAATGTCAACTTTTGTGCACTGAACTGCCCTGTCAGATTCGGGAATTGTGTCGAGAACCCTATTACTATTTGAAATCCACTTTGTCAACTTAAACCCCCCTTTCGACAATAATTCTGTCAGTTCAGTAGACAAATCTTTACCTACCTGAATATCTGCTACTGACTTCAAAAGGTCATCGACATAGAAGTTTCTTTCTACCGTCTTTACTGCTTCTGGACTGAATCTGTCAGCATTCTCTCTTGCTGTGCACCTCAAGCTGTACGCTGCACAGCTGGGTGAGGACGTTGCACCAAACAAATGGACAGTCATACAATACTCACCAGGTGGCTGCTCCATATCGCCGCCAGGCCACCAAAGACATCTCAATGCGTTTCTGTCTGTGTCTCTCACCTTCACTTGGTGGAACATGGCCTCGATATCGGCAGTTAGCGCTATCGGTTGCTCACGAAACCTAATGAGCACGCCCACCAGACTGTTCACAAGATCCGGACCCTGCAAGAGGTTATCATTCAGCGACATACCTTGATATTTCGCTGCGCAATCGAACACTATTCAAACTTTCCCAGGCTTACTCGAACTGCATACCGGGTGATGTGGAAGGTACCACACTTTACTCGCGTTGCTCTCATTGGTGTTCTTCACACGCTGTGCATGCCCATTTGCGATGTAACCTTCCATGGTTTTACTGTAAAGAGCCTGCAAATTTGCATCATTCAACAGTTTACGTTTTAATTGTTCTAAACGTTTCACTACTAGTGCCTTGTTATTTTGCAAACTTACCTTTTCGTTTCGCCAAGGTAGTGCGAGTTTGTAGTGTTCACTAGAGCTGTAACGATTCGGTTCGATGCATCGAATAACCGGTCCAACGCCGCCGATTCGATTTCGATACAAATACGGCCACTTTCGATTCGATTCACTGCAATCCCAATTGATCCGCATTTTAAACCTTACTTTCCAAATCCGTCGTCTAAACTTTCTTGTCATTTGTAATACGTCTTGTGATTGGTCAATAGCCAATATGGCATCCAATGAATGAATGAATGAATAACATGCTGAGCATGACATAAAATGGCTTCTTCAATCACACGCTGAAAGACGCACCGTCAAAATTAAAATTAAAAGTATGGGAACATTTCGGGTTTCGCGAAAGTTCTGAATTACTTACCTGTTTTTGTTGTTGTTGTTTTTTACTGTTAAACACATGTGATACACTGTGCATTTTATGTTATTTTTAATTAGAATAACTCAACAGGAAGTTTTGTTCAATAAATTCGTTACTTATAAAACAATGTTGCGTTTTTAAATTGTATTTCAAATATTAAACACTTTAAATGTACAACATAACAAGTTTATAACAAATACCAAACATATTAATTCATGCCCTTGACAAACCAAACATGAAATAGTTTGCAAAATAAGCAGCAAATAGTTTAATTTGAATCGAATCGAAAATAATCGAATCGGA
This sequence comes from Dreissena polymorpha, assembly GCF_020536995.1. NCBI lineage: Eukaryota > Metazoa > Mollusca > Bivalvia > Myida > Dreissenidae > Dreissena > Dreissena polymorpha. Next base: position 18,942,306 of record NC_068370.1, on the reverse strand, counting down.
CCATTTGGTATCGAATCGAATCGAATGATGGGTGAATCGTTACAGCTCTAGTGTTCACCTTCACGTTCGGTTGTACTTACCATTACAGACAACGCAATGCGATCTTCTTGTGACATTCCTTGTCGATTATCCAATCTGCAGTCAGGAAAGTCTGTATTCCACAATCGTTCTATTTGACTATTAATATCTGAACCTGATTGTTGAAAATGCACATTACATACCGAAGACGAAGTCTTACCTGTGGGGCCGATGATGCTCCATCCCAGAATTGACCGTGTCGCGTACGGCTCCCCTCTCCTACCTCATCTCTCCTCCTCTACCCAGAAGGCCTCAGGTGTGTCACTTCCTATAAGTAACTCCACTTGCCCAGCACTGACCTTTGGCAAGCCAATTCCTGTTAAATGTGACCACTTACTGATCTCCGATCCAGTGGGAAGTGACTCTAGAGAGATAGGTAATTTTTCTATAGACCCTGCTCTACTTAAGTCTATGGTTTCATTTCCATCAAGAGAACTTACCTTTAAGTTCACATCTATACCAGTCCAACGCTGTGTAGACTGATTTACAGTTGTAATTGTAAACTCACGATAGGCACCTTTAGCACCTAATTTCCTTATCAAACTGCTACTACACAATGTAATATCACTACCTTCATCTAATAAGGCATACGCTTCTACCTGACGGGTGTTACCCGTAATAACTCTATGTTTTCGGACACTTAAAAATAATTAATTTTTTTCTTGTCCGAAAACTTAGATACGAAAAATATTCACAAAATACAGGTGTCCGAAAACTTAGAGTCAAAAATTGAAGTGTCCGAAAATAGCGTCAATTGTATCAACGACTACCGGTAATAGAATGCGCTTGTAAAATACCATGCCGTATAGTAAAAATTACAGTTATATATGTTTGCACTGCATTTTAAATAATTCAAATGCTTAATTTATTTAACAGAAAGTTACTACAAGGTTGTACTTTGACCAACGAGTTCAGAAATGAGCATGTGATGTACCGATACTCGCTAGTATGAACCTGTAATTAACGCAATAAAAAAAGCAAACTAGGAATTCTTCGTTTGTTCATTTCCGACAGTTGTTGTCTAATACCTTCCATTGTTCGTAAAACATGCAATAGGGTGCATCACACTTTGAAGCGTTTAGTATTTGTCAAAGTTATTTTACTGAGAAGGGGTAGTAACATTGCGGTAGATAATTGAACTGTTAATTGACACTACCCCTGGTAATTGTCATAACGCTTATGCTATCGGGCGAAACCATTGTTTAATACCGGTTTACAAGGTTATTTACCCAATAACGCAAATGTAATGGTCCGTTGCCCTCAGGCATGCACCTGCCATGTTTGATGATGTTAATCTGGTTGTAAAACCCCATGATCGAAGTGTCATTAAATATCGAAAACAGGACGAAAACTATCGAAATGTAGTAAAATAGCGCTGTAAATTATACTGTCCGAAAACTTAGAGACATTAATTATGGACGAAAACTCGTGTGTCCGAAAATTAAGAGTCATGGAAAATAATTATTTTTGCTAAAAAAAGGGGTGTCCGAAAACTTAGAGTGTCCGAAAACATAGAGTAATTACGGTATATTTCACAATAACAGGAACTATTCGTAAGCAAACCTTCGTCTGCTTAAGGTCACTAGACTGAGTGCAAAAATTACTATGTCCTAAACTATCGTCTGCTTTTTTACATACACTAGCAACGGGTCTATGCAACAAAGTATGGTGTTTTTGTTTACAACCAGTTATCTCACAGCAACTTCCCTTCTTACAGAACTTTGCAAAATGCTTAAAATTTAGGCAATTTTCACACATTTTATTTCTCCTGATAATATCTAGCCTTGAATCTAAATCAATTGACTTGAATTTGTCGCAGTTAATCAATTTGTGATTTTCCCTACAGTGTACACACGATAAACCCCCTGGCTGCCAAGCGCGTAAATCATTGCTTGCGCGTGCCATACTGCTATTGACCCCAGCTGTGGTAGATAGGGTTACAACTTTCCCACGGTGCCCAGAATTTACACCAGATTTTGGCAATGAATGAATATGTTTCGATTCGCTAGCAAGATCCTGGCCATACATAGTGTTCGCTATGGTTGCTCGCCTCTTAACAAACTTTAACAAATCTTGAAAATTTGGCTCTCTACCTGACTCAATCAGATTACTTGCTGTTTCCACCCACTTTCCCCTTAAATTAAATGGAAGTCGCTTAGCCAATTTTCTCAAATTTTCTGAATTGCTTATATCGGACATAAAGCCAATCTGGGACAAGGTAATTTCGCACTTTTCCATATCTAATGACAACTGCATCAATCCCCTAACATCATTCGATTTCAGAGCAGGACCATTAATCAACTTTTCGACATGTGACCTTGCAACTAAATGCGGCTTGCCATAGCGTGCTATCAAAATATCTCTTGCCCGTTTGTACCCCTGTGCTGGAGAAAGTACTACACAATCTTCTATAGCCATTTTGGCATCCCCTTGACAATATTGAATTAGGTAAGATAGCCTTAACCTGTCATCAGCAACTCTTTGTTCAATATTGGTCTCAAAACTACAAATAAATTTACAATAATCTGCTGGATTACCAGTCAATGACAAATTGTTTGGTTTTGGTAAGTTAAATCCTTCATGTATTGTCGCAGCAATTAATTTAAGTCCTTCGTTTAAGTCACTGTTGCTAGATTTCGTCGGTTGTAGCACATGTCTGTCTGTAGGCACTTCTAGTGGAGCTTGCTCCGGAACTCTCCTCGATTCACTCCCAACCGAGTCCCTGTCTAACTGATTCCGACCCTCGCTTCCACTGAGAACACTTAGTTCCAATCGCGCTTCCACAGCTTCCGCCTCTAGTTCGAGCCTCTTCAACTGCATCTCTAGATCACGTTGTTGTTTCTCGAGTTCCTGTCGTTGTTTTAGAATTGACAGTTTATGCTCAGCCAAACTGACACGTAACCGAATGTCACTTGTTCGAGATGTTTCACTTGCAGCCGTTTCGTTTCTAGGCATTTCTTTCAAAATCCATTCGTCTATTCGATCTATTATTTCTTCGCATTCGATCTTGGAATTTTCCATTTCCTTAATTAGTTCATCTCGTTCAGAAGATGCACATATCTTCAAATATGTCTCCTGTGCTTTCACAAGTTGTCGGAAATAACTGATTATTTCAGTGCGAACATTCTCCACGTCGTGAACACTTTGTATGTTCAGCATACGCAGCTCCGCTGCCTTATACAGTCGCCGTAAAGTTGACACTTAATGTCCGATTTCTTGTTCCCTCAGCAGCTTCTCCCTCTCGGTAACGTTATTGACGTCGACGTCGCCACTTGCGTCGCCCAAATCACTACCACCTCCGAAAGCCATTCCGAGACTTTATATGAAGTTTCAACTATAACACCGTACCTTCACGAACAAAATGCACCATGTGCCTTATTGATGACCATGGGTTCAATTTCCACAATTCAGCAAGTAAACATTAACCATTATGATATAATGTCACTATTCAATCACTTTTCAGTCATAAACTGTAGAACATCTTCTTCAATATAGAGAATACATGGTTGGTGCCGAGATGGAGAAAGTTTATCTGGTGAGGCTTAGAAAAAGAAAATAGGGCGAGCTTTAGCGAGCCCTTTTTTCTTTTTCGGGCCGAACCAGATAAACATTCTCCATCTCGGCACCAACCATGTATTCTATTTATCCTGCTTCATTTAAAATTATGCCGCTAACACACTTTATCAAAGACAAATGATTAATTAAGATAACAAATTAATTATTCTGGTCTGCTTCTACATGTACACAAACATTCCTTACGACCGAATTACTACCGATTATGTCACGTAAAAATTGTTCCACATTAAACTGGTCCTTTTATTTCTTTCCTATTGAAATTATGAGAAGAAATTTACAAAAATCAAAAATGTGATATTTTTATTGTAGGAAATTTAAAACAATGTGCAACAGCAAAACAAAAACTGATTTTATTTGTTATCATTTGTCACAGCGTGCGTAGGAATACACTACTTCCTGTTGACCGGAGATAGGAAAATTTATTCGACCCTGCTTTATTTGGTCAATGTTTGCAACAGAGGCAGGATAAAACTGTATTATTGCAAATGTTCAATAACTGTACGACAACTCTTCGAAGACTGTTCAATAACTGTACTATTGCAATGTTCAATAACTGTACGACAAATCTTCGAAGACTGTTCAATAACTGTACTATTGCAATGTTCAATAACTGTACTACAACTCTTCAAAGACTGTTCAATAACTGTTTCACACTTACTGCGACAAGTCACGGCCTCGACTTGCTTTCAAACAATTGCCACATGCAAGTTTAAGGGTTAAAAGACTCAATAACGCGCATTACAGTTCATACATCGTTTAATCATTCTTCATCATTCAACATCAATTCAAACAACGTTTGCGTTTACGATTACGATTAAGATTGCGGTTATCTGAAATAAACAATATTATAAAGAAATAACAAAAGGAAAAGAAACACATACCATGCTTGATCTTAACACATGTAAATGAACAATTAATATCAATTACGCATTATGAAAATAAACTTAACTTCCATTCATACTAAATAAGGTTTACTTATAAATATGAATACACTTCTAGGAGAATTCAAAAAATGACCAATATCCATAAAAAAGTACATTGTAACTTATTTGTAAAATAAGCTCAATACAATACTGAAAACAAGACACACACACACAAATACAAATAAAACTTACTGAACAATGCCAAGTTCCCCAAAAACGTACACAAATTCAAACAATACGACCCACTTGTTTCAGAGCCTTTTCCAAACTGATGCTTTGGGCGATTTCTAAGAGAACGTTCAGCAAAAATTTACATACATTAATTAACATTCATAATGGTAAACCAATGAAAATATAGAATATAGCCATATCAACCGGTCTAAATATATCTTTTACCGAATTTGAAGTTCCGGAAATGCCATTACCATATTCGGAGTGTCGAAACTTCAAAGAATTGATAAGTATTAGATGTGACATAACAATTAAAGTATATGGGTGGTCGACCCTCCCAGTCCCGCAACACCGTTATTGTTTAATCATCATTCTGCTATTTTGAACAATGGTGCTAGTCTGCAACATATGTTATTATTATTTAACATTAACTGTATTATGTAATTTTTCATAACACAGAATTTTCATAATTAACATAACTGTTTAGTCATTAGCACTTATGATAAGCCCATCAACTAAGAGATAGCTGAAAGAAAGACAACATGTACATGATTTTTCAGTATTTATCTCCCTTGTTTAACCTGGTTCAGTAATCTATTTTTAGTTCTGCTCTGGAATTTGGGAAGATATTGATCATTGATGAATGGACTGTTCTGAGGGAAAACAGACTACTCTGCCAATGATCTCTTCTGAACTGTATAAAATAAGCTGTTTTGGCTGATTTAATCACCTCTTGATGCTTTCTTGAAAAGGTAACAGCTCTTGAAAAAGGTTGGAATTTTGAAATAATTAAACTCTAAATAATTTTAACACCGGCATCAAGACATTTTGGCATTATTTTCTAAATTATTCTTATTATTTAGATTATTTTTATATGGTATTATATTATATGGTATAGAGTATTAGAAAGACTCTATTTCATTTCAATAACTTTAGTAAATTCTTCTTATTTTTACATTTTATTCACTGAAGTTTCCTAATCTCCATAAATATTGTTCTTTAGATTAAGTTAGACCTATTTTGTAAACTAGATTTTTGAAGCACTTTCTAGACTTACAGTAACTTATATTTATATTAGTTTTTTTTACAGATTGTAAACTTCTTTTTACATTCATTAAGGTATTTGCTGTATGTTGTTCATTTTTGTAACGATACTTAGATTCCTTAGACTTGGCTTGTACCTGTTCTTAATTCTCTGTCATTGTTCTTCATTTTCCGAGTTCTTGGAATAAAAGTTAGTTATTTTTGTTAAAGCTGCTTTGGTTTTCACTTATAGATAAATTCTTTGAGTGTATTCAGGCGTCTCCGGCTGGACGCCTTTAGTGAATTGAATAACAACCAGTCAGTGGTGTCATCCTGACCGGAAATAAGCGTTCGTCAAATTAATAAATCCGCATTACATATTAAGTGCTCACAAAGTTACATAACTCGTAACCGTCCCGTGACCAGTTCATTTGCGTAAGCGAAGGAGACCACACTACCACATCATACGACCGTTGAGTTTGATAATGGTTTGGATCGGTAAAAAAACATGGCCGCCAGGGGGGGGTCTTTTTCCTTATATTTATGTGGTAAAAAAGCTTGCGAATACTCTAGAAATCACTTTTTTTCTAATCATCATGAAATTTTGTCAAAACATTAGCTATGTGGATGTCTCGGACGAGTTTGAAAATGGTCGTGATCAGTGAAAAAACATGGCCGCCAGGGAGTGGGGCAGTATTCTAAATATGTATTTAGTGAAAACATTTGAACAGTCTAGAAGATACATTTTTTGCCCAATCTTTATGAAATTTGGACATATCTTGGAAGAGTTAAAAAATAGTTCAGGTCTGTTAAAAAACATGGCCGCCAATGGGCCATTTGTTGTCCATTTGATCTTCATGAACTTGGTTAGAACATTTTGTTCCATTGATATTTTGGGCTGCAAAGAACAGGTCATTTCTTTTTATCTCAGGTGAGCGACATTGGGCATTTCAGGTCCTCTTGTTTACTTGAAGGATCAGTAATTCTAGCCCAGTTGTGGCTTAGTTTTTTTATATATATTCTTCTTGTTAAACACTGGAGCTATTTAGTTAAAATGTTTACATTTATAAAATTAAAGCATTTAATGAAAATCTGGACAACATTCCAAAATCTATGAAAAGGTCCCTTTAACTAGTACCTGAGCCGACAATGAATACAGAATACTAAATGCCTAGTTTTAAAACCATCTGGCTAGTTCTGTTTGAGATCTTTAGTTTCCTTTGAAAAAACTGGCACCTATGTGTTGCTTAGCTTCCAGTTGCAATATGTTGGTGGTGTGAGGGTCCTGAGACTGTGCTGGCATATTCTATGATAATCCACACTACGCGAATCCCATGTATAATATATTGGAGTATGGTGATGAAGACTAAAAAGGTTTAAAACGCATTTGTCCAATCTGTTCCGCACCCGTCGGATAATATTATCAGAACAAAAAGAATTTGGCATTGCTGATTTAGGGTGAATGATCAAAAGGGTTTCCAGGTGTTTACACACAGGCGGGACAGAATGTGAACACACCGTTAAGAACTTTATTTTTGTAAATATCTCAAGTTATTGGAATCCATTCGCAAAAAATCTTTAGTGCATAAAAGACAGTTTTTCTTGCAGTTTGTGCCGATATTTTAAGGTATAAGAATAAATCCTGGAATACGTCTGAAGTCGGTAACAAAATTTCATGTTGAGTGAATCATAACGATGTACTTATAAAGCAGTACACGCGGATTTTTTTAAAAAGAACACAGGCTTATTAAATAAAGCAAAGACCTATAGAATACATACACTTTGAAGTAATTCTAATGTATTTCACATTGCCATAAGCATGTCTTTCATGCACTAGTTGAAATTGTTAAGAAAAAAATGTTTTAAAAAGTTTCTTGAAAAAAGCACCAGTTACCGGTTTGTTTACATTCATTAACGTTTGATTGCGAAAAGTCAATTGATCCTGCACCCTGTGATTGTGCGTGTGCAAAATACCAGACGCAATGCCCATTTATGTGTTTAATTTATACAACATTCGGACGACAAGGCCCTCAATTAATCATTTCCGGTTCACTTCCGGATTTAGTGTTCAGATTTTTTCAACAGCAATTCGCAATATTTAATGTATTTATTTGCAGTTTAAAATATGGAAAACAATTGAAAAATTAAATTAAAGATTAAGTTATTTTTTAATAAATCCACAATGTGTGAGTATTATTTTGATTTATAAATATTACTTTTTTAATACGAGAGTGCTTTTTCGGATGTAATATTTTCGGACAATTGTAAACATTAACCCAGTGTTTTTCACCATTTTTGGGAATGGGGTCGGGTCCCTTTGGATTGGGAAATATCGCGTAATTTTGCCTAAAATTGGGAAATAAATGTTGTTGATTTTATGCTTACAAATACTTTAAAATTGATAATAAAAGTGATTTCAATAGTATGTTTTCTAACGTTCAACTTATAGAGCTGGATTGGGAGATAATTGACAATTTTAGATTCCATTTGGGAAAAATATCTTTTTTTTTCAATTGGGTAAGGGTTCCCTAATAAAAACACTGTTACCGGCTCATTAAAAGTTAATATACTCAAAGTTACATTCATTCAATGTGTATTTATTTTAATAACATTATGTATGGCAATAAGTAAAATAATATTATAATGCCTGTGATATAATGCAAATCTTCAATTATTAATTCGTTAAGTGCCAGTAAATGCCTTAAATTGCTCAATTTACCTTAAGAAGTGTACAGCTTTTTATAAGAAAAAATATTTTCATTCAATCTGTTCATATAAAAAGTGCTTTATAACTTTATCCTCTGCAAATGATTATTATTCATAAACAAGCTGTATTTTCTGTATGAGTCTCAGAGACTTCAATAGATTTAAAAAAAACAGGCTTCAACAACCCCTCGACTGAATTTTTAAGGAGTCAAATTGAAAAATGCTTGGGACAATTTTATTTAAAGTGCAAAAATAAGTGTACATAAGTTGTGCTTTCTGTCTGTTTTATTCTCTTTTTTTTCAGATAAAAGTAGACTGAGAGTTACAAAATGTCTTTATACGTTATATTGCTTTATTGAAGTATTAAATAACAATATCAGACTTATTAACAGAATGTTAATGAATTGGTTGTAAAATACAGATAAACTGCTTTCCACTAATGTCATCAGCTAGGTACCACTTGTCATTGCTTGTTTCGCCCTTTTAAACCTAGGACAAGCTCTAAGTGGCGGGCGGCAGTGTTGATCAGACACTACCCATTAGTGGATGGCTTCCAGCTACTGGCGTTCCTCCTTAGCCACAGCCAGCTGGAGCTTCTTTCTGCAGCCTGTGATACCTTCTTAATGGCCAGCTTTCTCCCCTGTCCCACTATTCCCATATCCTGGAACATCTTACCCAGTGATGGTGCAGGAAACCCTCTGCATCCCACTTCAATCGGGTAGTTCCATGCTCTCCACCCGGCCTCTCTACATTCCTGGACGAGATCTTCGTACTTGGCCTTCTTTCTCTCATGTGCCTGAGTACATCTTTCTTCCCACGGGACAGTCAGCTCTACCAGGATGATCTTCTTTGTCTTTCCGGAGACCATCACAATGTCTGGGCGTAGGGTAGTGTGGACAATGTCTGGAAACTGCAGCTGTTTCCTAAGATCTGCCCGTAGTTCCCAGTCATTTGTGCCATCTAGGATACTCGGATGTCCTCCCTTTGTACCCTTCATTACTGTCCCTGCTGGTACAAAGTTGATGTGCTTTGCCCCTGCATGTACTCGTGCCTTCTTCTTGTGTCTCTCAAGTGTATCCGCTACCTCTCGGAGTACCTGGTCATGTCTCCAGCGGTATCTCCCCTGGGCAAGTGCTTCCTTACACGAGGACAAGATGTGGTCCAGGGTAGCTCTTCCTCCACATAGGGTGCATTCTGCTGTCTCTATCAGCCCCCATCTCTGGAGATTCGCCGGTGTTGGCAAGACATCATAAACTGCCCCGATCAGGAACTGCAGTTGAAAAAACTGGTACTTCCAGATATCTGTCCATGACAGTTTCCTCCCTGTTGTCTGCCACTTTGTCCAGCTTCCCTGGCTCCCCATCTGGACTGCTTTCACCTTTCTTATCTCTTCTTCTTCCTTTCGGATTTCGCTCTGAACAAGTTCTCTTCTTTGGACTGTTGTGGCTGAACTCCACGGTTGTCTAGTGTTCAAGCCGAGTTCTGGTCTACCTTGATAACTTATTCAAACTATGTCATGATGTCTCAGTCGACTCTCTGCCTGCTCAACTGCATTCGATGCTGACCATCTTCTTCCAGTTCTGACCTCTATCCCTGCATTTCTAATGCTCATGTCACTAGAGTCTCGTAGGGTCAACACGAGCCTTGCCTTACTAACTTTGTACTCCTCTACAATTGATGAAAGAGGGAGCTGCAACATTCCAGTTCTGTTGTAGAATCCAATACTTGTCATACATGATGGAAGTCCGAACCATCGTCTCAGGCTCTTGTTTATCATGCTTTCCAAGCTATCAACCGTCGATGTTGGGATCTCATACAACATTAGTGGCCACAGAAGACGGGGCAGGAGGCCATGCTGAAAAAGCCATGCCTTGCACGGGTGTCAGACAATTCACCCCCTGGACAATTCACCCCCAGAATTTGATTTCCTTGGACAATTCACCCCCAAAGACAATTCACCCCCAAGACAATTCACCCCCATATTTGTATATGAGATTTTATGGTCATTTGCTTTTGTCATATTTGAACATAATTTGTGAGCAGATGTTCTGGGGTTATAATTTTGACTTTGCACACAATTTTGACGTGAAAATAATAAATGTAGTATGTAAATGAAAGATGACATTGTGTTTTTTGTCAAATGCAATTCAACCAATGTATTTTTCTATAAACTGTGTTACAACATATAAAATTGAAATTAATTAAGTTTTTTGTATTTATACTATTTATGCATTTGTTTTAAATAATATTATTATTTTACTATTTTATTATTAGTACTTTGTCAAATATTGAAGATGATTAATTAGTTTCATTAAATTCTTAGAATTTTACATTAATATCACAATTATTTATTTATTCATGTTATATAGGATAATTAATTTAATAAAATAAAATGGTTTAATTGATATGAAAACCTTAATTAAAGAAAGGAAATTTAATCTGGTTGGGAGCGTGCAATTAATGGGTATTACAATCACGCATTCACACCTCTGGCGAGGCTTTATCAAAGTGTCAAAACAGATTAATCAAAGTGTCAAAACAGATAAACAAAGACTTCACTGTTACACACATTGACATATGACATAATTATGCTGGGCTTGGCATAATACCTGGTAATACCTGTATTAAAAAAATCTATTTTTGTTCACTTGATATTTTGATTATTATTTTTAAACAAATAATTATTATTTAAAAAATATTATTTTTAAACATATAATTATTATTATTATAAACAAAGACTTCAGTTACACACATTGACAAATAATTATACTGGGCTGGGCATAATACCTGGTAATACCTGTATTAAAAAAATCCATTTTTGTTCACCTGATATTTTTATTATTATTTTATTTAACTGCCTAAAAACATAGGTGTTTCATTAAAAAAATAATTATTTTTATTCTTATTATCCATTAAGGTGTTCAATTTTCTCTCATAAGTAATAGAAGTTGTGTTTTGTAATGTTGTGTATTGAAACATATTTTAGTCTGCAAATATCAGTATTCATTTCAAATCCAGTAATTCACGCAATTTTCTGTTATAATTTTAAAATGCTACTTTTACAGGAGTACTTCATGATTTATTAAATCCACTATAATACCGCTAGTATGGTCCTACTAAAAATGCTTTGAAATGTAATGAATTTTTTACATTAATTGTACTTAATTCAAGTCCACTTCAATCATACAGTATGTTAAATCATTCCATACTACAGCCTTATCTCTAAGCAACCCCAATCAGTATATCTACCACTAGATAATCAGAAGAAGATAATCAGTACCCTCATCAGCTCTGAATGCCTGACAGATTATCTGTTTATTGTTACCTTTAGTGGTGTGAAAAGGATGTTTTTAGGTGTTGTTATTTTGTTGACTGACTATGTGACAAATATTTTATTATTATATTTCCCATTTAAAATAAACATAGTACTTAATATTATGAAAATTTCGAAATCTTGCATAACTTATCAAATAAAAAACATTGGAGTATTTCCAAATAATGTATCCAATACCATTATTATTTATTTATACACTTTTTACAAATGTAAACTGTTTTAATGAATAAAAACAATCTTAAATAAAACAAAACACATAATTGATTATTTAATAAAAGAAACAACAATAATAAGATATTGTTAATAATAAAAACAAACATCAATAGATAAAAAGCACAGTTATGTTTCAATTGCAAGTAATTTTATGAAAAAAAGAAAGACATTCTGAGAACATCTTAATATGCTTTTATTCGAACTTCATAAAAATCAAATAGAATACAAATAACTATCCTTAGAAAACAGATATTCGTAATTACTAAATCCTAAACAAACAGCAAAAGAAAACACAAAATATCTGGGGGTGAATTGTCCAGGGATCAGGGGTGAATTGTCTAGGGGGTGAGTTGTCTCCTGGGGGTGAATTGTCTTGGGGGTGAATTGTCTTATTCCCCCTTGAACTTCTCTGGTAGGCCTGTTCCCTCTATCTTTGCAAGCCCATTCCTCAGTTGCTGCCTGATGCGCTCTTTGTTATTTCTGCTATCACCCAGTGTGGTGTCAAACCATTTACCCAAGCACTTGACGGGGTTGTCAATAAGTGATGGGATATTCTCGCCCTGTACCCTGAGTGTTGTCTTCTGCCAGACTTTACCTCTTCTCAAGATAAGAAATCTTGACTTCCTTGGTTTGAAGGCCATTCTAGCCCATGACACAACATCTTCAAGGGCTGATAGGATCCATCGAGCTTGTATGTGGGACTCTGTTGTGATAGTCAGATCATCCATAAATCCCCTCTGTGGTGAAAGTCTGATATCTGTCTGGGTCTTCGGTCCCCTTGACTCCCTGTCTCCGGCTTTGATGATGAGATTCATAGCGGCGATGAACAGTACACTGTAACTCCAATATAACGCGGATGACGGGGTCCAAGCCACGCAACAGCGTTATAAACGGACAGCGTTTTAAGTTTTGAGCTTATTTATTTAAGGGGGCCTATAAAAACAGGTAAAGTATAGCCTATAATATAGGTCCTGTGTATTGTCATGCAGTGTTGTTGTCATCCGCAAATACATGCATATAAACCGAATCGAACGATAACAGTATACATACCGCTTTTCTAATGTGCACATTTATCCGATAATCCAATATAATTACAACATCACTTACGAAAAAATAATGTTAAACATTTATGACAAGAAATATGTTTACGAATTTCGTAAACAAGTTCATATGCCTACGCCATTTTTCAGAAAAATTAGCACAGTGCATTATGGGACACAGCTTTCATTGGACGAGCGAATTTAAATTTAGATTGAATGCAATAGGAGGTTTTTGTGTGACGTCACAAGAGGGGTTTTCCGTTACTAAAAATAGATTGGCCGTCAACTTCTTGATCGCGGCCAATTAATTGTATCAGAGTAAAGGCCGTCGGAAGACTTACAATTTCACAAAACAAAACTATAAATACCCGTATTCTTTTTTAAAATAAGAATTTAATAAATGATATTTCAAAAATAATAAAACATAATAATTTGAATATTATTATAAGTGGTGTGGATGCGATTGTGTTATTTTTCATCAACGATTGAAATTTAGTGTAAGGGGTGCTTTGAATCAGTTATAAAACAAAGCCCTAAAATAGCTCAATACATTTTAATCTTGAAATGCATTTTTAATTTTCTTTTACATTGAATGAATTTTCGTTTCGTTAACATGTACAAAGAAATATTTTATTGCGTCATTTGCAGCATGTAAAAAAACGTGCTTTCCGTGGACCTTTCTGATAACGGGCACAAATTTAAGTGCATCTCTGTTAACCATTACACTGCGTTAGCATGTAAATAAAACGCAGGAATTTTAACCAGGTTTTCCGAAGGAAAAAACTGGTTATTAGATTGGCGAATGCGGGCGGGCTGGCGGGCGGGCGGAACAAGCTTGTCCGGGCCATATCTATGTCGTTTCATTGTCAGATTTTAAAATCATTTTGCACATTTGTTCACCATCATTGGACGGTGTGTCGCGCGAAATAATTACGTCGATATCTCCAAGGTCAAGGTCACACTTTGAGTTCAAAGGTCAAAAATGGCCAGAAATGAGCTTGTCCTGGCCATAACTATGTCATTCATTGGGAGATTTTAAAATCATTTGGCACATTTGTTCACCATCATGGGACGGTGTGTCGCACGAAAGAATCACGTCAATATCTCCAATGTCAAGGTCGCCACGACTAAAAATAGATTTTTTTAAAAACAAACTTACAAAGGGGGTTAATTTTGTTTGTTCATTTCAAAAGTTCAGTTTGAGTTTTCTCGCTTTATCAGATTTTTTTTTCACAATGAAAACCTGGTTTTGTGACAAATTTGTCCCTTGTTTTATTTCTTTTTCGTAAACGTACTGAAACATTAAACACACACACAGATATTTTTATTTGTCAAGCATGTGTAGCATATAATAAACGATAACACACTTACACAGGCATAGTTAATACAATGAAATACAATACACGATAAATACAAAACATAAACAGGATATCGTTTTAAATAACTTTAATTTGATAATTATTCCGCTTGCACTTGCCTTATATAAATTAGCGCACTGAACCGCTCTGATAGGGAATACATGTAATAAACATGGACTCGCGAGTTTTCACACCTTTATTGACATTACACAACAGATTAACACCAATTAGCTGTCGAGTGTCGTTTAACCTCGAATCGATTAAAATCAGTTAAACGGACGGATAAAGCAATCAAGCTGTGATCGCTGGTTTCTTTGAATTTTCTGAAAATACATGAAGTTGCATAACAAGGATTTAAATCAGAAATGGAAGGTTGGAGAAGAAACGGGATCCAAGGACCCCCCGCGTTATATTGGACACAGCGAAATAACGGACCGCACTATATTGGAGTTACAGTGCAGGGCCCTCAATCTATCAAATCTGCCGCCGAATTTCGGCGGCAGTCCCCCACCTGAAAAGTATACTTTTTTCCCCTTTTTGGGGGAAAAATTCCCCCCCCAAAAAAAATAAATGTTTTTTTTGTTTGTTTTTTTAATAGAAAGATGTGTCTCATGATTATTATATCTCAATTCTATTTCAATTTAATCTTTTCAAACATACTAAATTATGAAAAATGCAATGAATATAGTGCAAACATGTACAAATGAAAAAATAAGAGAGTAAGTAAAAAAATCCCCCAAAAAGGGAAACGCCAAGAAAATTCCCCTTTCTAAGGGCTGCGGACCCCTTCCCCCAAAGTAGTGTGAGGGCCCTGCAGTGTACTACTGACACTGTGCAGCCGGTTACAACCCCCTTCTGAAGCTGTATCCAGGATGTTGTAAAGTTCTTTGTTGTGAAGCGCATGTTGATGTTTCTGTAGTAGCTTCTGACAATGCTCTGAATATGTTCTGGTACATGGTGGTGTTTCAGAGCAAACTCTATTACCTGGTGGGGTACCGTGCCATACGCATTTGCTAGATCCAGCCATACAACTGTGAGATCTGTCTTAGCTTCCCTGATTAACTGGCTAATAGCGCATGTGTGTTCAATGCAGCCAGAGAATTCTGGAACACCTCCCTTCTGTGCTGATGTGTCAATGTACCCATTACTGGTCATGAATGTTGTAAGACGCCTGGCAACCACTGACATGAAGATCTTGCCCTCCACATTCAACAATGATATTGTCCGGAACTGTCCAATATCCTTGGAAACCTCCTCCTTTGGGACGAAGATGCCTTCTGCTCGCTGCCACTCCACAAGTACATCTCCTTTACGCCAGACCACCTTCAATAGTTTCCACAACCGTCTCAGCAGTTTTGGGCATGACTTGTACACCTTGTAAGGTATTCCATTTGGGCCTGGTGCTGACTTGGATCTAGCCTTCTTGATTATATCTTGGACCTCCTTGAGGGTTGTTTCTCCCTCAGTAAATGCAACAATGGGCATGGGTACTGGGGCTATGCGTTCATGTCCCTCCATCCACATATGTCTCGCCTGATCAGAGTGCGTGTTCTTCAGATGCTCTTCAACCTCCTCTTTAGAACAATTCAGCTGTCCCGCTTTCTTCTCTTCAAGGATTTCCTTGCTAAAACCATAGGGATTGGAAAGAAATCGTGATCTTTGTCTGGCCTTCTCCCTTTTGGCTTTCCGTATCCTTTCCGCTTTCCTCAGGTCTTGAAGTCTGCGTCTGGTGTGGTCTCATAGTTCCTGTAGACCAATTTTCTCTAGCTCTGATGCCTGTCTGTACTGGTTCCCCAAGTTGCGAAGGTCCTTCCTCAACTTCTCTTTTTCTATCTGCCGTCTGTTCTTGGCGACTGTAGTCTGCTTCCTTTCCGATGGTGTCACCCCAAATCTTTCCTTCCCGACTGCATATATCAGTCTACACATACTCCTCAGTTTCCTCTCTACTGTTCCAAGTAACACCTGTTCCACGATGCCATCTACCTCCTCATCAAACTCCTTCCACTGTTTCTCGTTCATAGCTGGCCATTTGATGCGCTCTAGTCTGTCGTCTGTACGACTGCCCTGGCTACCAAGATCATGTTCTGTTCTTGTAGGCTTATCCACCTGTTCCATCTCAGATTCGTGGAGATCCTCAGCACTGTGGTGTTCTTCCTGGCTGTGGTCCTCCTGTGTCTCACCAGACAAGTCTGTGCACTGTCTCTGCTCTGGATCATGCTGACAACCCTTCCTAGACTGATGTATCTTGAGACCCCTGGCATTCTTACAGATTTTCCCGCAAACACACGTATAGGCCTAACCTGTCAATGTCCGTTGTACTAGCCGTGTCGATTCTGTTGTGTCCGTCCTATTGGATCTCTCTTCCACCACCCCCCCCCCTCTCGGAAGACCCTGGGGGTATCTTTCTGTATGTCTTGTTGTAGCTGTTCTGTGGGTAACTCCTTACGGAGTCATCATCTTGGGGTGCCGGCCCTTGATGCCCAATTCCAGTCTCTCCTGGATGTCCACTGTCTCTCCAGTTGTCACCAATCTATTCCTGGTTGTCATCCAGTCTTTCCTGGAAGTCACTGATTCCTCAGAAGTCATGTTGTAAAATACAGATAAACTGCTTTCCACTAATGTCATCAGCTAGGTACCACTTGTCATTGCTTGTTTCGCCCTTTTAAACCTAGGACAAGCTCTAAGTGGCGGGCGGCAGTGTTGATCAGACACTACCCATTAGTGGATGGCTTCCAGCTACTGGCGTTCATCCTTAGCCACAGCCAGCTGGAGCTTCTTTCTGCAGCCTGTGATACCTTCTTAATGGCCAGCTTTCTCGCCTGTCCCACTATTCCCATATCCTGGAACATCTTTCCCAGCGATGGTGCAGGAAACCCTCTGCATCCCACGTCAATCGGGTAGTTCCATGCTCTCTGTCCGGCCTCTCTTCATTCCTGGACGAGATCTTCGTACTTGGCCTTCTTTCTCTCATGTGCCTGAGTACATCTTTCTTCCCACGGGACAGTCAGCTCTACCAGGATGATCTTCTTTGTCTTTCCAGAGACCATCACAATGTCTGGGCCTAGGGTAGTGTGGACAATGTCTGGAAACTGCAGCTGTTTCCTAAGATCTGCCCGTAGTTCCCAGTCATTTGTGCTGTCTAGGATACTCGGATGTCCTCCCTTTGTACCCTTCATTACTGTCCCTGCTGGTACAAAGTTGATGTGCTTTGCCCCTGCATGTACTCGTGCCTTCTTCTTGTGTCTCTCAAGTGTATCCGCTACCTCTCGGAGTATTTGGTCATGTCTCCAGCGGTATCTCCCCTGGGCAAGTGCTTCCTTACACGAGGACAAGATGTGGTCCAGGGTAGCTCTTCCTCCACATAGGGTGCATTCTGCTGTCTCTATCAGCCCCCATCTCTGGAGATTCGCCGGTGTTGGCAAGACATCATAAACTGCCCGGATAAGGAACTGCAGTTGAAAAAACTGGTACTTCCAGATATCTGTCCATGACAGTTTCCTCCCTGTTGTCTGCCACTTTGTCCAGCTTCCCTGGCTCCCCATCTGGACTGCTTTCACCTTTCTTATCTCTTCTTCTTCCTTTCGGATTTCGCTCTGAACAAGTTCTCTTCTTTGGACTGTTGTGGCTGAACTCCACGGTTGTCTAGTGTTCAAGCCGAGTCCCTGTCTACCTTGACAACTTGTTCCCACTATGTCTTGATGTCACAGTCGACTCTCTGCCTGCTCAACTGCATTCGATGCTGACCATCTTCTTCCAGTTCTGACCTCTATCCCTGCATTTCTAATGCTCATGTCACTAGAGTCTCGTAGGGTCAACACGAGCCTTGCCTTACTAACTTTGTACTCCTCTACAATTGATGAAAGAGGGAGCTGCAGCATTCCGGTTCTGTTGTAGAGTCCAATACTTGTCATACATGATGGAAGTCCGAACCATCGTCTCAGGCTCTTGTTTATCATGCTTTCCAAGCTATCAACCGTCGATGTTGGGATCTCATACAACATTAGTGGCCACAGAAGACGGGGCAGGAGGCCATGCTGAAAAAGCCATGCCTTGAACTTCCCTGGTAGGCCTGTTCCCTCTATCTTTGCAAGCCCATTCCTCAGTTGCTGCCTGATGCGCTCTTTGTTATTTCTGCTATCACCCAGTGTGGTGTCAAACCATTTACCCAAGCACTTGACGGGGTTGTCAATAAGTGATGGGATATTCTCGCCCTGTACCCTGAGTGTTGTCTTCTGCCAGACTTTACCTCTTCTCAAGATAAGAAATCTTGACTTCCTTGGTTTGAAGGCCATTCTAGCCCATGACACAACATCTTCAAGGGCTGATAGGATCCATCGAGCTTGTATGTGGGACTCTGTTGTGATAGTCAGATCATCCATAAATCCCCTCTGTGGTGGAAGTCTGATATCTGTCTGGGTCTTCGGTCCCCTTGACTCCCTGTCTCCGGCTTTGATGATGAGATTCATAGCGGCGATGAACAGTACACTGTAACTCCAATATAACGCGGATGACGGGGTCCAAGCCACGCAACAGCGTTATAAACGGACAGCGTTTTAAGTTTTGAGCTTATTTATTTAAGGGGGCTATAAAAACAGGTAAAGTATAGCCTATAATATAGGTCCTGTGTATTGTCATGCAGTGTTGTTGTCATCCGCAAATACATGCATATAAACCGAATCGAACGATAACAGTATACATACCGCTTTTCTAATGTGCACATTTATCCGATAATCCAATATAATTACAACATCACTTACGAAAAAATAATGTTAAACATTTATGACAAGAAATATGTTTACGAATTTCGTAAACAAGTTCATATGCCTACGCCATTTTTCAGAAAAATTAGCACAGTGCATTATGGGACACAGCTTTCATTGGACGAGCGAATTTAAATTTAGATTGAATGCAATAGGAGGTTTTTGTGTGACGTCACAAGAGGGGTTTTCCGTTACTAAAAATAGATTGGCCGTCAACTTCTTGATCGCGGCCAATTAATTGTATCAGAGTAAAGGCCGTCGGAAGACTTACAATTTCACAAAACAAAACTATAAATACCCGTATTCTTTTTTAAAATAAGAATTTAATAAATGATATTTCAAAAATAATAAAACATAATAATTTGAATATTATTATAAGTGGTGTGGATGCGATTGTGTTATTTTTCATCAACGATTGAAATTTAGTGTAAGGGGTGCTTTGAATCAGTTATAAAACAAAGCCCTAAAATAGCTCAATACATTTTAATCTTGAAATGCATTTTTAATTTTCTTTTACATTGAATGAATTTTCGTTTCGTTAACATGTACAAAGAAATATTTTATTGCGTCATTTGCAGCATGTAAAAAAACGTGCTTTCCGTGGACCTTTCTGATAACGGGCACAAATTTAAGTGCATCTCTGTTAACCATTACACTGCGTTAGCATGTAAATAAAACGCAGGAATTTTAACCAGGTTTTCCGAAGGAAAAAACTGGTTATTAGATTGGCGAATGCGGGCGGGCTGGCGGGCGGGCGGAACAAGCTTGTCCGGGCCATATCTATGTCGTTCATTGTCAGATTTTAAAATCATTTTGCACATTTGTTCACCATCATTGGACGGTGTGTCGCGCGAAATAATTACGTCGATATCTCCAAGGTCAAGGTCACACTTTGAGTTCAAAGGTCAAAAATGGCCAGAAATGAGCTTGTCCTGGCCATAACTATGTCATTCATTGGGAGATTTTAAAATCATTTGGCACATTTGTTCACCATCATGGGACGGTGTGTCGCACGAAAGAATCACGTCAATATCTCCAATGTCAAGGTCGCCACGACTAAAAATAGATTTTTTAAAAAACAAACTTACAAAGGGGGTTAATTTTGTTTGTTCATTTCAAAAGTTCAGTTTGAGTTTTCTCCCTTTATCAGATTTTTTTTTCACAATGAAAACCTGGTTTTGTGACAAATTTGTCCCTTGTTTTATTTCTTTTTCGTAAACGTACTGAAACATTAAACACACACACAGATATTTTTATTTGTCAAGCATGTGTAGCATATAATAAACGATAACACACTTACACAGGCATAGTTAATACAATGAAATACAATACACGTTAAATACAAAACATAAACAGGATATCGTTTTAAATAACTTTAATTTGATAATTATTCCGCTTGCACTTGCCTTATATAAATTAGCGCACTGAACCGCTCTGATAGGGAATACATGTAATAAACATGGACTCGCGAGTTTTCACACCTTTATTGACATTACACAACAGATTAACACCAATTAGCTGTCGAGTGTCGTTTAACCTCGAATCGATTAAAATCAGTTAAACGGACGGATAAAGCAATCAAGCTGTGATCGCTGGTTTCTTTGAATTTTCTGAAAATACATGAAGTTGCATAACAAGGATTTAAATCAGAAATGGAAGGTTGGAGAAGAAACGGGATCCAAGGACCCCCCGCGTAATATTGGACACAGCGAAATAACGGACCGCACTATATTGGAGTTACAGTGCAGGGCCCTCAATCTATCAAATCTGCCGCCGAATTTCGGCGGCAGTCCCCCACCTGAAAAGTATACTTTTTTCCCCTTTTTGGGGGAAAAATTCCCCCCCCCAAAAAAATAAATGTTTTTTTTTTGTTTTTTTTTAATAGAAAGATGTGTCTCATGATTATTATATCTCAATTCTATTTCAATTTAATCTTTTCAAACATACTAAATTATGAAAAATGCAATGAATATAGTGCAAACATGTACAAATGAAAAAATAAGAGAGTAAGTAAAAAAATCCCCCAAAAAGGGAAACGCCAAGAAAATTCCCCTTTCTAAGGGCTGCGGACCCCTTCCCCCAAAGTAGTGTGAGGGCCCTGCAGTGTACTACTGACACTGTGCAGCCGGTTACAACCCCCTTCTGAAGCTGTATCCAGGATGTTGTAAAGTTCTTTGTTGTGAAGCGCATGTTGATGTTTCTGTAGTAGCTTCTGACAATGCTCTGAATATGTTCTGGTACATGGTGGTGTTTCAGAGCAAACTCTATTACCTGGTGGGGTACCGTGCCATACGCATTTGCTAGATCCAGCCATACAACTGTGAGATCTGTCTTAGCTTCCCTGATTAACTGGCTAATAGCGCATGTGTGTTCAATGCAGCCAGAGAATTCTGGAACACCTCCCTTCTGTGCTGATGTGTCAATGTACCCATTACTGGTCATGAATGTTGTAAGACGCCTGGCAACCACTGACATGAAGATCTTGCCCTCCACATTCAACAATGATATTGTCCGGAACTGTCCAATATCCTTGGAAACCTCCTCCTTTGGGACGAAGATGCCTTCTGCTCGCTGCCACTCCACAAGTACATCTCCTTTACGCCAGACCACCTTCAATAGTTTCCACAACCGTCTCAGCAGTTTTGGGCATGACTTGTACACCTTGTAAGGTATTCCATTTGGGCCTGGTGCTGACTTGGATCTAGCCTTCTTGATTATATCTTGGACCTCCTTGAGGGTTGTTTCTCCCTCAGTAAATGCAACAATGGGCATGGGTACTGGGGCTATGCGTTCATGTCCCTCCATCCACATATGTCTCGCCTGATCAGAGTGCGTGTTCTTCAGATGCTCTTCAACCTCCTCTTTAGAACAATTCAGCTGTCCCGCTTTCTTCTCTTCAAGGATTTCCTTGCTAAAACCATAGGGATTGGAAAGAAATCGTGATCTTTGTCTGGCCTTCTCCCTTCTGGCTTTCCGTATCCTTTCCGCTTTCCTCAGGTCTTGAAGTCTGCGTCTGGTGTGGTCTCATAGTTCCTGTAGACCAATTTTCTCTAGCTCTGATGCCTGTCTGTACTGGTTCCCCAAGTTGCGAAGGTCCTTCCTCAACTTCTCTTTTTCTATCTGCCGTCTGTTCTTGGCGACTGTAGTCTGCTTCCTTTCCGATGGTGTCACCCCAAATCTTTCCTTCCCGACTGCATATATCAGTCTACACATACTCCTCAGTTTCCTCTCTACTGTTCCAAGTAACACCTGTTCCACGATGCCATCTACCTCCTCATCAAACTCCTTCCACTGTTTCTCGTTCATAGCTGGCCATTTGATGCGCTCTAGTCTGTCGTCTGTACGACTGCCCTGGCTACCAAGATCATGTTCTGTTCTTGTAGGCTTATCCACCTGTTCCATCTCAGATTCGTGGAGATCCTCAGCACTGTGGTGTTCTTCCTGGCTGTGGTCCTCCTGTGTCTCACCAGACAAGTCTGTGCACTGTCTCTGCTCTGGATCATGCTGACAACCCTTCCTAGACTGATGTATCTTGAGACCCCTGGCATTCTTACAGATTTTCCCGCAAACACACGTATAGGCCTAACCTGTCAATGTCCGTTGTACTAGCCGTGTCGATTCTGTTGTGTCCGTCCTATTGGATCTCTCTTCCACCACCCCCCCCCCCTCTCGGAAGACCCTGGGGGTATCTTTCTGTATGTCTTGTTGTAGCTGTTCTGTGGGTAACTCCTTACGGAGTCATCATCTTGGGGTGCCGGCCCTTGATGCCCAATTCCAGTCTCTCCTGGATGTCCACTGTCTCTCCAGTTGTCACCAATCTATTCCTGGTTGTCATCCAGTCTTTCCTGGAAGTCACTGATTCCTCAGAAGTCATGTTGTAAAATACAGATAAACTGCTTTCCACTAATGTCATCAGCTAGGTACCACTTGTCATTGCTTGTTTCGCCCTTTTAAACCTAGGACAAGCTCTAAGTGGCGGGCGGCAGTGTTGATCAGACACTACCCATTAGTGGATGGCTTCCAGCTACTGGCGTTCATCCTTAGCCACAGCCAGCTGGAGCTTCTTTCTGCAGCCTGTGATACCTTCTTAATGGCCAGCTTTCTCGCCTGTCCCACTATTCCCATATCCTGGAACATCTTTCCCAGCGATGGTGCAGGAAACCCTCTGCATCCCACGTCAATCGGGTAGTTCCATGCTCTCTGTCCGGCCTCTCTTCATTCCTGGACGAGATCTTCGTACTTGGCCTTCTTTCTCTCATGTGCCTGAGTACATCTTTCTTCCCACGGGACAGTCAGCTCTACCAGGATGATCTTCTTTGTCTTTCCAGAGACCATCACAATGTCTGGGCCTAGGGTAGTGTGGACAATGTCTGGAAACTGCAGCTGTTTCCTAAGATCTGCCCGTAGTTCCCAGTCATTTGTGCCGTCTAGGATACTCGGATGTCCTCCCTTTGTACCCTTCATTACTGTCCCTGCTGGTACAAAGTTGATGTGCTTTGCCCCTGCATGTACTCGTGCCTTCTTCTTGTGTCTCTCAAGTGTATCCGCTACCTCTCGGAGTATTTGGTCATGTCTCCAGCGGTATCTCCCCTGGGCAAGTGCTTCCTTACACGAGGACAAGATGTGGTCCAGGGTAGCTCTTCCTCCACATAGGGTGCATTCTGCTGTCTCTATCAGCCCCCATCTCTGGAGATTCGCCGGTGTTGGCAAGACATCATAAACTGCCCGGATAAGGAACTGCAGTTGAAAAAACTGGTACTTCCAGATATCTGTCCATGACAGTTTCCTCCCTGTTGTCTGCCACTTTGTCCAGCTTCCCTGGCTCCCCATCTGGACTGCTTTCACCTTTCTTATCTCTTCTTCTTCCTTTCGGATTTCGCTCTGAACAAGTTCTCTTCTTTGGACTGTTGTGGCTGAACTCCACGGTTGTCTAGTGTTCAAGCCGAGTCCCTGTCTACCTTGACAACTTGTTCCCACTATGTCTTGATGTCACAGTCGACTCTCTGCCTGCTCAACTGCATTCGATGCTGACCATCTTCTTCCAGTTCTGACCTCTATCCCTGCATTTCTAATGCTCATGTCACTAGAGTCTCGTAGGGTCAACACGAGCCTTGCCTTACTAACTTTGTACTCCTCTACAATTGATGAAAGAGGGAGCTGCAGCATTCCGGTTCTGTTGTAGAGTCCAATACTTGTCATACATGATGGAAGTCCGAACCATCGTCTCAGGCTCTTGTTTATCATGCTTTCCAAGCTATCAACCGTCGATGTTGGGATCTCATACAACATTAGTGGCCACAGAAGACGGGGCAGGAGGCCATGCTGAAAAAGCCATGCCTTGAACTTCCCTGGTAGGCCTGTTCCCTCTATCTTTGCAAGCCCATTCCTCAGTTGCTGCCTGATGCGCTCTGTGTTATTTCTGCTATCACCCAGTGTGGTGTCAAACCATTTACCCAAATGGTAATGGTATATTATTATAATGTAATACTGCTTGTTTGTAAAGCAATACAGAAATCAAGCATCAGAAATACAGAAATCAAACATAATGAATACAGACATCAATGTTACCAATAAGTTTTTCAATGGCAACAATCAATTATAAAATATAAATATCTATCATAATGTCAAACGAACAATGCTTTGAACTTTCATGACCACGTGTTGTGTTATTTAATCTTAATTTTGCAAAGTTAGCAAAAAAGAATCACTTTACCATCTTGTTTCATGTCAATTTATACAAAATGTACCCCTTTATTGTTTTTTCCAATGTAAACAATTGTTGCTCTTGCAGTTAGGATTACGGTAAAATAAAATTTATTTCTGAACACCAGTTTTAAATACAATAATCCATAGGTCCAATGCAGTACTAAACTTTTTTTAATGCATATACACGTACTCAAGTTAAAATGACATCCAGACTTAACAAATGAAAAAATACTATCTTTAGTTTTTAAACAAGTTGCATTGAAAACTCAGTATTACATAATGATTAAAGTATTGAGTATAAAAATCTGAATGTTCTTGTCTTTATAAGTTTCTGTGTACAGAGATCATTTGGTAAAACAAAGGTCATGAAAATAAGAATACCAGTATGTGTATTGACATATGCAAAGAATGAAAATGTTTTGTTTAAAAAACTTGGTACAGGATATTAAAGCTGAAATTGATAATACACAAATACCCCTGCAATACAAAAAAATATACATGATATTTTGTGGTTTGGCCGGGTGGGATGTTGATGTCAATATATTATACTTTCATGCACACTTGAATGCGAGGAGTGCTATGAGTTTTTTGTTGGTGCATTTTTATGCCCCTGAAGGATGGCATATAGTTTTTGAACTGTCTGTCAGTTCGTCCATCTGTCTGTCTGTCCGTCAGTCCGTCCGTCCAAAAACTTTAACATTGCCCATAACTTTTGCAATATTGAAGATAGCAACTTATTATATGGCATGCATGTGTATCTCACGGAGCTGCACATTTTGAGTGATGAAAGGTCAAGGTCATCCTTTAAGGGCTAAGGTCAAATATATGGCTTCAAAGCTGCGCAGTTGAGGGCATTGTGTTTCTTACAAACACATCTCTTGTTTGAATTTATGGTTAATTCAATTTACACTTAGGATAATTGAATGTGCAGAATTAATAAATGGACTTTATACACACTATTTTTAAATGATAAAATAATGCAACTTGTTAAAATATGTATATCTTTAAAATCACCTTTATGACACTACAAATCATACTTGCTGTTACTAATGATTGTTACAGCTGATGTCAATGTGGTAGTTGTGGGTGATAACAATGCAGGAAAGACATCACTGTGTGTCACATTCTCCACTGGGCAGTTTCCCAGTCTGTTCACGCCCATGGAGTGTAATCGTACACCACATGAGAAGGACCTCACTGTTGGGAATGAGACGGTTCATGTGAAGTGTACCGACACGGAAGGCCATGTAAGAGAGTTAGTTTAACCAGAATTGTCACAAGGTTGATGAAAATGCACCCACATATGGCCTTGTCTCAAATTTTATGAAATCCTTTTCAAAGAAAGATACCAATTAGAATGCATGATTGTTTTATGTGACACCTATGTACCTTAAAAGTTAGAATACCTGGGGTCTTTCATGCAAAATGTCTTGTAAACCATAACGCAAGAGCAAGTTGAAATGAGACCTTAATGTATAACATTTGGTTGTTTTAGATCAAGTTGAAACTTGAGTTGTTAAACATGCAAAATAAAATCTACCAGTATCTTTTTGCATAATATTTGTGATTTCCTCTTGAAACAGTGTGTTTTGGGGACATAACTTCAGTTGAGTAAAAATTCAACATAATTACATTATTGATTTAATAAAAATAAATCAAATATATGAACATTTTCATAAATTGTTTGTCTGGAAGTAATTATTTTTTAGACTTAAGGAAAAAAGGCATGTACATGTAACCTGTCAACATTAAATGCAATAATTATTTATCTGCTTAAAGGAAGACATTTGTTTTTAGATTTGTAGTCTTCTTATTTACAATAAATAATGAAAGTAGCAAGTTGTTAGTTGTGATAGACAGTGTAACTACTGCTGCTGCTGGATGTATTCCGGCTGACAACTGTATGTGTGCTCTACTGTGGTCATGTTTACATGATGAATGTTGGACATTAGTATTGCATTCAAGTTTTGCCTCAAGCCATAGTTTTTCATAGTTTATACATGAGTCACATTGATTTCCACTAGATGGAAGTATGTTGTAGAGCACACAAGAGAGCTTTCCTTTTTATGCCGTCCTTCTGTCCGTCACACTTTGCGTTTAGGTTTGAAAAAATGCTCTGATATAACTTCTATGTCCCAGATGTAACCTTCATATTTGGTATGCATGTGCATATGGACAAGGTCTTTCCATACGCACAACAATTTTGACCCCTGTGACCTTGACCTTGAACTTAGGGTCCGTGTTTAGGTTTTTTAATCTGCGTTTAGGTTTCGAAAATTGCTCATAACTTCTATCAAAGCGTTTTTCGGGGCATATGTCATCCTATTGAGACAGCTCTTGATCTCTTCATGATTCTACTAAAGCAAAAAAATATATATGTATCCACTCTTACCAGTATATTGTAAAAGGCAAAGGTTCCGTTTACATCTTAATTTTATTATCCCCACGCTTTTTGAAAAAAAGGTGGGGATATTGTGGTTATCTCCGCCGTCCGTCCGTCCGTCTGTCTGTCTGTCTGTCTGTCCGTCCGTCCTGGCCACTATCTCCTCCTACACTAAAAGCACTAGAACCTTGAAACTTACACACATGGTAGCTATGAGCATATGTGCGACCCTGCACTATTTGGAATTTTGATCTGACCCCTGGGTCAAAAGTTATAGCGGTTGGGGTGGGGCCGCGTCAGAAATTATCACTCATTTTTTTAGGTTATTTTACATTTACTTCTTTATTTCTGCACCGATTCACTTCAAATTGATACTGGACCTCTCTTATGACAATACGGTCAATCTCAACCATGCATGTCCCCATTCCCAACCCTGGGGCGCCCCGCCCACATAGGCCACACCCACCAAAAATTTCCATTTACTATAATTTTTTCATTTCTACACGGATTCACTTCAAATTGATACTGAACTTTTGTTATGACATTAGGGTCAATCTCAACTATGCATGGCCCCAATCCCAACCCTGGGGCGCCCGCCCACATAGGCCACACCCACCAAAAAATTCCATTTACTATAATTTTTTCATTTCTACACGGATTCACTTCAAATTGATACTGAACTTCTCTTATGACATTAGGGTCAATCTCAACTATGCATGGCCCCATAACCAACCCTGGGGCCCCGCCCACATAGACCACACCCACCCAAAATTGCCTTTACTATAATTTCTTCATTTCTACACCGATTCACTTCAAATTGATATTGAACTTCTCTTATGACAATACAGTCAATCTCAACTATGCATGGCCCCATTACCAACCCTGGGGCGCCCCGCCCACATAGACCACACCCACCCAAAATTGCCTTTTACTATAATTTCTTCATTTCTACACCGATTCACTTCAAATTGATACTGAACCTCTCTTATGACAATACGGTCAATCTCAACTATGCATGGCCCCATTACCAACCCTGGGGCCCCGCCCACATAGACCACACCCACCCAAAATTGCCTTTTACTATAATTTCTTCTTTTCTACACCGATTCACTTCAAATTGATACTGAACTTCTCTTATGACAATATGGTCAATCTCAACTATGCATGGCACAATTACCAACCCTGGGGCGCCCTGCCCACATATGTCACACCCACCCAAAATTGCCTTTTACTATAACTTCTTCATTTCTACACCAATTCACTTCTAATTGATGATGAACTTCTCTTATGACAATACGGTCAATCTCAGCTATGCATGGCCCCATTACCAACCCTGGGGCACACCTAGGTCAAACATTCGGCGTGGGGATACGCGTCGGCCTCTGCCGCGCCATTTCTAGTTAGACTAGTGGTAGTTATAAAAAAACTAATTAGATTGTTACTGAAGCCATTATGCTCATTTGTTGGCCCCTATAGTTCACAATTCTTATCCAAGCATTGGTTGACACAGAACACACATATTTGAGTTCATGTAATGTCTCTGTGCGATATCCAGGAAGACTTTGATGACTCGAGACCCGAGTCTTATGAGGGAGCAGACGTGTTCTTGCTGTGCTTCTCCCTGTCCAGTCACAATCAGCTGAAAAGCGTCAAGACAAGATGGATTCCAGAACTGCGTAAATACAAACCACACACGCCCATACTGCTGGTGGGCTGCAAAGAAGGTAGGCAGTTACTTCGAGCTAAAGCATGTTCAGCACACAGGTTTTATAAACCCTTTTCCACTCAGACATGCATTTTGGCACATTTGTAGTCCCTAAGTAAATGTAATTAAAGACCTTTCTTACTTTTTTCAAGTTTAAAGGCTTCCTTATTTAGCCTTAGGTACTGTTGAGCAGCAAACAGCATAAACCTGAACAGCCTGCAGTCATTGGCCGGATGTTTTATGCTGGCTACATGTACCCATACTCACTTTCTTTTGAACCGGAAATCGAATGGGTAATATTGTGTTGCAGATGAAAGGCGTGGCAAAGAGTCAAGCAAAGACAAAGTGTCCAAGAGCCAGGGAGCCAATATGAGGAGTGCAATAAAAGCTGCAGGCTATGCAGAGTGCAGTGCCTTGAAGAAGTCTGCTGTGGAGGAGTGCTTCCTTCAGGCCGTAAGCTGTTTAATTTATGATTGTTTGTTGATGCTTTTTGCAGTATTCAACAGTATTTCAAACATTAAGAGTCTTTGAGGCAGTCACTTAACCCTTCAGTACTTAAATGTTACTTTCTCAAACTCATGAACTTTATTGCCCCTTGCCTTGGGTTATACCTGGCTATATGTTTGTGGGAGGGTCTCAAACTCCTGAATTCTATTGCCCCTTGGGTCATACCTGGCCATGTGTTTGGGGGAGGGTTTCAAGCTCCTGAACTCTATGGTCCCTTGGGTCATACCTGGCCATGTGTTTGGGGGAGGGTTTCAAGCTCCTGAACTCTATTGCCCCTTGGGTCATACCTGGCCATGTGTTTTGGGGAGGGTCTCGAGCTCCTGAACTCTATTGCCCCTTGGGTCATATCTGGCCTTGTGTTTCGGGGAGGGTCTCAAACTTCTGAACTCTATTGCGCCTTGGGTCATATCTTGCCATGTGTTTGGGGGAGGGACTCAAACTCCTGAACTCTATTGCCCCATGGGTCATACCTGACCATGTGTTTGGGGGAGGGTCTCAAACTCCTGAACTCTATTAACCCATGGGTCATATCTGGCAATGTGTTTGGGGGAGGGTCTCAAACTCCTAAAGTATATTGCCCCTTGGGTCATACCTGACCATGTGTTTGGGGGAGGGTCTCAAACTCCTGAACTCTATTAACCAATGGGTCATATCTGGCAATGTGTTTGGGGGAGGGTCTCAAACTCCTAAAGTATATTGCCCCTTGGGTCATACCTGGTCATGTGTTTTGGGGAGGGTCTCAAACTCCTGCACTCTTTTGCCCCTTGGGTCATATCTGGCCATGTGTTTGGAGGAGGGTCTCAAGCTCCTGGGCCCGTATTCACCAACCCATTCTTAGACTTAAGAATAAAGATAATACTTGGAACCAATAAAAATGCATTCAGTGTTTGAATATATAGATGCCTCCACTGGTAATTATGTCATTAGAAAACTGTTCTACATGAATAATGCCATAGATAGAGGTGTTTAATAACAAGTTTTACTAAAAAATCAAGCAATTATTGAATATTTCAATTTAAAGAAAATTATTTATTCTTAGACTTAAGTCTAAGAATTGTTTGGTGAATACGGGCCCTGAACTCTATTGCGGTCTATTGCCCCTTGGGTCATACCTGGCCATGTGTTTGGGGGAGGGTCTCAAACTCCTGAACTCTATTGCCGCTTGGGTCATACCTGGCCTTGTGTTTGGGGGAGGGTCTCAAATTCCTGAAATATATATTGCCCCGTGGGTCATATCTGGCCATGTGTTTAGGGGAGGGTCTCAAACTCCTGAACTCTATTGCCCCATTGGGTCATATCTGGCCATTTGTTTGGGGGAGGGTCTCAAACTCCTGAATTCTATTGCCCCTTGGGTCATATCTGGCAATGTGTATGGTGGAGGGTCTCAAACTCCTAAACTATATTGCCCCTTGAGTCATACCTGGCCATGTGTTTGGGGGAGGGTCTCAAGCTCCTGAACTCTATTGCCCCTTGGGTCATACCTGGCCATGTGTTTGGGGGAGGGTCTCAAACTCCTGAACTCTTTTGCCCCTTGGGTCATACCTGGCCATGTGTTTGGGGGAGGGTCTCAAACTCCTGAACTCTTTTGCCCCTTGGGTCATACCTGGCCATGTGTTTAGAGGAGGGTCTCAAACTCCTGAACTCTTTTGCCCCTTGGGTCATACCTGGCCATGTGTTTGGGGGAGGGTCTCAAGCTCCTGAACTCTATTGCCCCTTGGGTCATACCTGGCCATGTGTTTGGGGGAGGGGGGTGGTCTCAAGCTCCTGAACTCTATTGCCCCTTGGGTCATACCTGGCCTTGTGTTTGGGGGAGGGTCTCAAACTCCTGAACTCTATTGCCCTATGGGTCATATCTGGCCATGTGTTTGGGGGAGGGTCTCAAGCTCCTGAACTCTATTGCCCCTTGGGTCATATCTGGCCATGTGTTTGGGGGAGGGTCTCAAACTCCTGAACTCTTTTGCCCCTTGGGTCATATCTGGCCATGTGTTTGGGGGAGGGTCTCAAGCTCCTGAACTCTATTGCCCCTTGGGTCATATCTGGCCTTGTGTTGCGGGGAGGGTCTCAAACTCCTGAACTCTTTTGCCGCTTGGGTCATATCTGGCCATGTGTT
Organism: Dreissena polymorpha; assembly: GCF_020536995.1. NCBI lineage: Eukaryota > Metazoa > Mollusca > Bivalvia > Myida > Dreissenidae > Dreissena > Dreissena polymorpha. Next base: position 18,910,713 of record NC_068370.1, on the reverse strand, counting down.
TGGGGGAGGGGGGTGGTCTCAAGCTCCTGAACTCTATTGCCCCTTGGGTCATATCTGGCCATGTGTTTGGGGGAGGGTCTCAAACTCCTGAACTCTATTGCCCTATGGGTCATATCTGGACATGTGTTTGGGGGACACATGGTTTATTGAAAATGATGTTCTAAAATAATCTCTATTAAAATGGACATTTCATAATTGATGTTTCTATTGAGAATATTCTTATTGTGCCCAGGAGTTGAAATAAGTCACATAACATATCCAATAAGGTTTTTAGGTTTCAGGTGAGCATCCCAGACAGGGTCTAAGAGTGCTTGTATTCAAAAACCAATTACAAGACTGAAATTTAAAAAGAAAAAAATACTCACAAAACTGTAATACATGTATTGTTATAGAATAATCCAGTTAAATATGACATGGAATAAACACATCATTTAATTGATATGCAACATTTGTAGCAAGTATGTTTTCAAATACTCAATAGATTTTTCTTGATTTTAAGTGTGTTCATTTTTCATGAGTCTAAAATACATTGTTTAATAATGCCTGATTCAAATCTTTGCTTTATAGAAATGTTCTGGAATGTTTTATTGACACTTTATGTTACGTGTTTACAGGTGAAGATTGCCAAAGGTCAGGCAACATCCAGTGGAGGTTGTTGTTGTGCTATATTGTGAACTTGCGAGGGTAAACGTCATTTTTTAAGGTCCAGAGGTGTCAAAGTTCAGAATTATTCCTGAATTCAGGATTTAGGCCCTCAAAAACTGCTTTTGATATCGATAAAAATTACAGGATTTTTGTTCTGGTATTTAAAGATTTTTGTCACAAAATGTCATTTTAAACACAAATTATTTTAATTTGACATATTGTTAACACAGTTAACATAATTATATGAATTATTAACCCTCTTTTGGCACTGGCCCCCCACATGTTAGGCTTATTTTCAGGATTTTAGATTTTTGCCACTTGACACCCCTGAAGGTCATTGGTCATGTGAAGGTCAATGTTCATTTCAGTCAGATGAACATCCTTAGGAGGGATGAGTTGATTAAAAAAAACTCTGTCTCTTATTACCACGCTGTAATACAGTTGTGTGATTACATATATACATTACAACTGAATCACATTCATTACTGAATTATTTTGTTTAGAAAAAAAATGAAAATAAGCAAATAAAACGAAAATAACAAAAACATTATTGTGTTGTGCTTTGAAACTGCCATATATATTGTGCTTGTTTGTGGGTGCAAACTATTTGTTGAATGTGTTCATTTCCATGGTTGAAATTATATCCAGTAATCTCAGTAAAAGAACAGGAAGGAATCAGGATTTTGGCTTCAACACATTCTTAGGAAATACGTTGTTATATAATTTGTATCTATTTAGCGGAAGAAGTGTTGCTCTCAGCTTGTTAAAGTCATGTTGAATTTCTTTTTAATTCTTTATAGGTTAAGTTTTTGTGTGTTTTTAATGCTTTCACACATGCTAACATTTGTTTAGTATGCCCCCCTTGAAGAAGAGGGGGTATATTGTGTTGCTGGATGTCTGTCTGTCTGTAGACTAGTTTGTTTCCAATCAATAACTTGTCAAAAAATTGACCTTTTTGAAACTTCACATGTGCATTTGTTTTTGACCACTGTTGAAATTGGGGGTCACTAGGTCAAAGGTCAAGGTAACTGTCACAATAAGTATGAAAATCGCTTCCGATCAATACCTTATCAACGAATTGACCACACGACTTGATACTTCAAATGTGCACTGGCTTTGGACTGTAGATGACCCCTATTAAAATTTGGGTCACTAAGTCAAAGATCAAGGTCACTGTAACAATCAGTGTTAAAATCGTTTGCAATCAATCAACAAATTTACTGATTGGCTTGATACTTCACAAATCACATGTGCATTGGCCTTCGACACTAGATGACCCCTATTGAAATTATGGTAACTAGGTCAAAGGTCACTGTCACAATAAGTGTGAAAATTGTTTCTGAATCAATAGCTCGTCAACCAATTGACCGATCGGTTTGATACTTACCATGAGTATAAGCTTTGGACAGTAGATAACCCCTAATTAAATTGGGGTCATTAGGTCAAGGTCACCATCACAATAAGTATGAACATCGTTTCGGATCAATAACTCATCAACAAATTATTGATTGGCTTGTTACTTATCTTGTGCATTGACCTAGGACAGTAGATAACCCCTATTGGAATTGGGGTCACTTAGTCAAAGGTAAAGGTCACTGTCACAGTTAGTGCGAAAATTATTTTTGATCAATAGCTTGTCAACCAATTTATCAATTGACTTGATACTTTCCATGTGCATTGGCCTTGGACAGTCGATGACCCCAAATGAAATTTTAGTCACTAGGTCAAAGTCATGGTCACTGTCACAATAAGTTTGGAAATCGTTTCCGATCAATAACTCGTCAAAGCATTGACCGATTGGCTTGCTACTTCACGTGTGCATTGGCCTTGGACTGAAGATGACCCCAAATGAAATTCCGGTCACTAGGTCAAAGTATTGGCCTTGGACAGAAGATGACCCCTATTGAAATTGGGGTCACTAGTTCAAAGCCCTGTTTGAGGAGGGCACATGTCTCAGATCGTGGAACTCTTGTTAATAAATAGGGTATGTATGTATATTTTTTGAAATTATAAGTTAATCTTTTGTTTAATGCAAAAACAATTTTGCATTTCATAATATCTGAGATTAGTTGGGTAAATATGGGTCTTGTTAAATATATTTCTGCAAGTTTTAGAAACTTCAATTGCTTACTTATACAATGAAAATCTTGTTTTGCAGCATTGTTTAAGATGTCGCTATGCTAGTTCTTTGATTTGCCATTACTGAGCTTAGAAACGCTTGTTTTTAGCTTGGCTATTTTCGAAGAAAACCCGAGGTATTGTCATAGCCAGCTCGTCGTCCGACGTCTGACGTCCACGTTGTGCTTAAACCTTTACATTTGATCTTAAATCAAAGTGCTTCCACCTACAGCTTTGAAACTTCATATGTAGACACACCCATTTTGGGGTCACTAGGTCAAGGTCACTTTGACCTCTAACAAAAAAAATCTTACAAGCTTTCATTTATTCAAAAATGTATCGGCAGCCGAGCGTTGGCAGCCGTTATGCAGTGCTCTTGTTTTATAATTCTTTTGAAAAGACATTGCTTGAAAGTTTTAACAAGTTCTGTTCAGCATTCCAACCATGTGTAATTATGTACATGTGCCACTGTGCGTTTGGTGCATTTTATTACTTAATCTGTTTCTTAGGTCAGCATAAATAGCATAAAACTCCTCCCTGCTTTGTGTATTGCTCAGTTGCTTACAGTAGTTTATATTGATTTATCTTATAGACGAAAAATGTGAAGATTTATTGAAATTAATTATCTGTGAAAGTTTCATGGAAATACCCCAGTAAAACATATTCCTTGAAAACAACTTGTCATTATTGGACATATTTATGTACATATTTAAATCTGTAACATATACTGGTAACTATTCCTTGATGTCTCACTATAAACTTAAGAAAATAACCCCTACGTTATTTCACATGCTATTAAAATGAATTGGCATTTATATGGCATCCACTTTAGCCTGTTTAATTATTAATTGACTTTTGCATTTTATATAAGTGGGAATAGCTTTGTGTTTAATATTTTAAAGTGGAAAAAAACATTTTCTTGTTTAACCTATGTTTTGTGTTCTGTCATTGTACTGTAATTGAAGATAATGTTTATGTCCTCTTGATAAAAACAGCATATGTAAAATTGATTGTGAAAGTTTCTATGTGATATTCATATCATTTCTCTCACTCATTGATTTTCCAATGGGATGTAGTGGGGGCAGTGCAGGTCCTATGAACACATTTCTCTGTATTTTAAATTGTATAATTATATTTAGTATTTGCCAGTCTATCTAACAGAGTACTTTAAGTATCCTTTAATAGTGTACAGTGTTTTGTTAATTCTATTGTACATTTCAACATTAATGATATATTCAAATAAATTATGTTATGAAATATTATGATGTTTTTTGTACAAAGTAATAATGTTAAATAAGGTTACATGTAATTATATTAATGTAAAAATATATTGCACTGAGGAGTACTTCTTAGTCAAAATATATATTTTTTATAGAAATGTATCTCTAAAAAACACAATTTTTTAGGAGTTAAGTGTTTGCTGATTGTACAATTAGCTTTACTGATATGAGTTTTATGGTGATTCATACTTATAATGCAATAATATTTAGCCGGATTTTTTTCGAAAAAATCTCGGCTTATAGATTGATGTTGTCGGGCGGGCGGGGGGGGCGGGCGGGCGGGGTGGCGGCGTGCTCGAAAATGTTAAAGTTCTTATTTCATGGTATAACTTTGGTATGCTTGGACCTAGAGTCTTCAAACTTGACATGAAGGTTGGCCAGGATTAACAGATGACCACTGGTCATTTCAAGGTCATTCATTTGAAGGTCAAGGTCACTGTGACCTTCAATATAAAAAATGTTAAAGTTCTTATAACTTTGGTATGCTTGGACCTAGAGTCTTGAAACTTGACATGAAGGTTGGCCATAACTAGTTAGTAACCACTGGTCATTTCAAGGTCATTCATTTGAAGGTCAAGGTCACTGTGACCTTGAATGTAAAAATGTTAAAGTTCTTATTTCATGGTATAACTTTGGTATGCTTGGACCTAGAGTCTTCAAACTTGACATGAAGGTTGGCCAGGATTAACAGATGACCACTGGTCATTTCAAGGTCATTCATTTGAAGGTGAAGGTCACTGTGACCTTCAATATAAAAATGTTAAAGTTGTTATAACTTTGGTATGCTTGGACCTAGAGTCTTGAAACTTGACATGAAGGTTGGCCAGAACTAGTAAGTAACCACTGGACATTTCAAGGTCATTCATTTGAAGGTCAAGGTCACTGTGACCTTGAATGTAAAAATGTTAAAGTTCTTATTTCATGTTATAACTTTGGTATGCTTGTACCTAGAGTCTTCAAACTTGAAATAAAGATTGGCCAGTACTAGAAGATGACCACTGGTCATTTCAATGTCATTCATTTGAAGGTCAAGGTCACTGTGACCTTAAATGTTAAAATGTTAAAATTGTTATAACTTTGGTATGCTTGGACATAGAGTCTTCAAACTTGACATGAAGGTTTGCAAGCACACTTAGATGACCACTGGTCATTTCAAGGTCATTCATTCTCATGTATATGCATGCATTCAAAACATAACACAAGGTTTGCTCATGCCTTGAAAAGTACTTACATTTCATTTTGACCTTTGAACAATATTTCAGTAATTTAAGTATTGCATTGACAAAAACACGAAAGGTACTTTCCTGTCATTTAAATCAAAAATCCGGCTTCAATGCGGTCATCTCCGACCGCGGAACTCTTGTTTTCTATAAAGTTTGTCCAAATATTTCTTTTCTCAAATAAAAGATTATGAGAAACGCTCATTGCATTGAAATAATTAATATATTTGTTAAAACTGAACATGTCATTTTGAGCATATGTTTTATATACTAAATAGAATATTGTAAGAATATAAATGGGGATGTATAATATATATTTATTATACATGTATATGCATTTATAGATCACTTTTATATTTATGTGTCAAACTTTTGTGTTTTCATGATGCAATTGTCTTCTATATTTTTATGTTTACCAGCAATATACCGCTTAAAATGTATGAATCATTTTATTGTTTTTTGGCCCTTTTCATGTTATTATGCTCCCCCGAAATTTTTGGGGGGAGCATATAGTCGCCGCTTCGTCTGTCCGTGCGTCCGTCCGTGCACAATTTTTGTCCGGGCTATTTCTCAGCAATTAATGACCAGAATTCAATTAAACTTTATGGGAAGCTTCACTACCAAGAGGATATATGCATATTATCAGCGGGTTCTGGTCGGATGATTTTCACAGAGTTATGGCCCTTTGACATTTTCTATAAACTGTACATATAGTGCAATTCTTGTCCCACCAACTACTGACTGGAATTCAATGAAGCTTCATGGGAGGCTTAACTACCTTGAGGAGATGCGCATGTTATTTGTGGGTTCTGGTTAGATGATTCATTTAGAGAGTTACGGCCCTTTGAAATTTTTAAGTTGCTAAACCATCCATCGTATTATTTTGTCTAAAATTATGCCCCTCAAGACGTTTCCTTTTATCTGAATATATATTGCAATATTGTGACCAAAAAAAACTTTGGGGAGCATCACCCGTCTCCGACAGTTTCTTGTATTGTAAATGTCACAAAGTGGGTCTTGATATTTTCCATAGGAGTTACAATATGCATCTGGTGTTTGCTTGATACAGTATATAATAGTTATCACAATATGTGTCAGGTGTTATACTGTAACAACATGGGTCTTGATATATCATAGATGTCACAATATGCATCCGGTGTCACAATATGTGTTGGGTGTTTGCTTGATACATAGATGGTGTCACATCATGCATCAGGTATTTGCTTGATATATAGTAGGTGTCACAATATGTTTCGGGTGTTGGCTTGATATATTGGTGGTGTCACAATTTGCATCAGGGGTTTGCTTGATATATAGTAGGTGTCAAAATATGTGTCAGGTGTTTGGTTTAATACTGTAGCTGTCACAACATGGGTCTTGATATATCATAGATGTCACAATATACATCTGGTGTTTGCTTGATATATAGTAGGTGTCACAATATGTGTCTGGTGTTTGCTTGATATATATGTGTCAAAATATGCATCAGGTGTTTACTTGATATAAAGTAGGTATCACAATATGCATCTGGTGTATGCTTGATATGTAGTAGGTATTGCTCTATGCATCAGGTGTTTGCTTTATATATAGTAGGTGTCACAATAAGTGTTGGATGTTTGCTTGATATATAGTAGGTGTCACACTATGTGTCCGGTGTTTGCTTGATATATAGTAGGTGTCACAACATGTGAAGGGTGTTTGCTTGATATATAGTAGGTGTCGCACTATGTGTCCAGTGTTTGCTTAATATATGGTAGGTGTCACAACATGTGAAGATTGTTTGCTTGATATATAGTAGGTGTCACAATATGCATCAAGTGTTTGCTTGATATATAGTAGGTGTCACAATATGTGTTTGATGTTTGCTTGATATATAGTAGGTGTCACAATATGTGTTTGATGTTTGATTGATATATAGTAGGTGTCACAATGTGTTTGAATTTTGCTTGACATACCCTAGCTTTCACAATGTAGGTCTGGTTTTTGCTTGATATACTGTAGCTGTCACTATGTGGGTCTGCTGCTTGCTTAATATACTGTAGCTGGCTAAATGCGGGTCTGGTGTTTGCTTGATATACCATAGCTGTCACAATGTGGGTCTCACGTTTGCTTGATATACCATAGCTGTCACAATGCGCGTCTAACGTTTTCTTGATATACTGTAGCTGTCACAATGCGGGTCTAACGTTTTCTTGATATACTATAGCGATCCCAATGTTGGTCTGGTGTTTGCTTGATAATCCGTAGCTGTGACCATATGAATGGGGTGTTTGCTTGATATGGCGTAGCTGTCGCAAAGTGGTTCTGGTGTTTACTAGCTATACCTGCAGCTGTGACAATGTGGGTCTGGTGTTTGCATGATATACCGTAGCTGTGACGATGCGGGTCTGGTATTTGCTGAACATACCATAGCTGTGACATTGTGGGTCTGGTGTTTGCTTGATATTCAAAGCTGTCACAATATGGGTTTTGTGTTTGCTTGATATGCCGTCGCTGTCACAATGTGGGTGTTGCTGTTTGCTTGGTATACTGTAGCTGTCACAATGTGATCTGGTGTTTGCTTGATATACAGTAGCTGTGATAATGTTGGTCTCGTATTTGCTTGACATACTGTAGCTGTCGCAATGTGGGTCTGTTATTTGTTTGATATACCGTAGCTGTCTCAATGTGAGTATGGTGTTTGCTTGATATACTGTAGCTGTAATAATGTGGGTCTTCTGTTTGCCTGATTTAGCATAGCTGTCACAGTGTGTGTATAATGTTTTTTGGTTGCAGTGGTAGTGGATATGGTGTCTGCCTAGCGATCAGGAGGTCATGGGTTCGATCCCCACAGTGCGAGCGTTCTTTAGATTTCCCTTATATGCACCAAGTACTTTTTCTAGGAAACGAACTCAAGAGCGATTCAAATAAGCCTTAGGCTTTGTAGGCAATCAAGCTAAAATAAATAGGTTAAAAGGGACCTTTTCACAGATTTTGGCACGCATTGAAGATTGTGATTAAATACTTTATATTGATAATTTAAACGTTGGATCTAAAAGGCTCCAGTAAAAAACATGAGTAAAAATAAAGAAAGAAAAGTAACCCGCAATTGGGCTCGAACCACTGACCCCTGGAGTAAAAGTCTTACGCTTAGACCACTCGGCCATCCGTGCTCGTACAATGAGTGATATATTTTATACTCTATGTACCAGGTAAGCTATCTTCATAGTGTCACAAAACATAACGACAACAACAGAACTCTCCAAATTATTCAATCGTTTCGTGTTGCAACGCATTATAATGCGTTTAAAGCGTCAAAAGATGTCTTTAACAGATACTTAAAAGCATGAAAAATGTTCAATATTACTGTTTTCTCACAAATATCAGAACTACAGCGTATCTGATTTTTTTTAATTTACCAAAACGTGAAATGGTCTCTTTCAGAACAAATGTTTACTTGACCGTAGCTGTCATAATGTGGGTCGTGTGTTGTTTTTTTATTTACGAAAAGACCTATAAAATGTATTCTTTAGGTCTTTGACTTACGCTAGTTATTTTTATGTGGCTCTGGTGTTTTGTGTGTTAGTAATATCTTGTGTGAGCCGCAATCTCGTTACAGTATGCATCAAGTTATTTTTTAAATAGCATGGAGCCAACTTGATGCCATCAAATGTGTCGATAGATAAGAGTCCAGGAGCAAAGACTCTCAACTTAATCACGTGACATTGCAAATACAAAACCTCGACTTTCTATCCCCAGCGTGGCGTGTAGATCAAGCAATATAATGCTTGAGCAGGTACCGGAATCCACCATGCAACGTTGTGCAATTTTGGAATTAGTAAATAAATAACGCAATTGTATTTACGAATTTTATTAAAGAAAACACGAACAAAACATTGTTTTCACATGTATCTGATACGAAAGAGCGTTTTACTACTGCGATTTCGGAAAGTTAAACACGCATTCCAACGCCGAGCGGGTACCAAAGCCCTAATGTTTTACATAGTTAGATTTAAATAAAAATGAGATGGGATGTAAATGTATCGAATATGTATTGGTACACCGTTCATACCATTGTCCAAGCTTTTAATAACATTAATCGCAGAATTCTACACATTTGTCACTTTTAAATGTATTCTGAAATTTAGAATTTGATGACATTACTATTTGAACAGTAATCTAAATTGTATCACTTTTGCAATATTGTATATTTTGAATATTCAAGTGCACAGATTAGAGGTTTTCTTCGCATTGTACACTAAATTATAGGTCCTACGTGCGGGGCTTACGTATGGGATATTCCGCACTCTTGCGAGGATAACGTATTCTTTTTTTAATGTGTGCTTTTCCATTGACGGCATTGTGAGCACGTATTCACTCATCACCCAATTCATCTTCATTCTCGTCGCTCCAATACTGGGAGTCAAAAGGCTCTAGGTCAAGGTCATCCGGAAGTTGATGTATGACGTCATCAACAGCGCATTCGGCTTCCCGCAACTCGTGCATTTCGTTCTGTTTCTTTTCAATGAACGTGACGTAAGCCGCAATAACTCCCTCCAAAACTAGCAGACGGCAGCGCATTCGAATGCGGAAGGTCGGACAGTTGTTCCTGACTGCGTTGTGGTATCGTTTGATAAAGTCATCTCTTTTGGCTAGCAGAGTCTCAATCTGACACATACCGTGTTCCAGACGACGATCACATTCATACAGACGATCGTGAAAACACATTTTTTCAGTGACGCGTAGTGAACGTTAGGAATATCCGTGCCGTCGACTGTTTATATGACACCTTGCTGTGTATTTAACAATTTAAGCTTTTACTTCACTTGTTTTCAAAATGACATGTAAAAAGTGTATGCAACTCACGAAAGAAAGTCAACTTAATAATTTGCTTAAAGCACACTGCAAACAAGAGCAAACGTGCATGCATTAAATGCAATTATTCAACTTTTATATTGTGTTATCCGTATTCAGGTTATCTTTTAGTATATTTCACATTTGATGGGTGCAATCCGTACCTTGTTTCTAGAAACTTTCAAATATTCGCTGAGCTTGGAGTTCGTTGTCTTTGACTAACTAGTCTACAAAGACTCGCATTATTATAAGTTTGTATTAGTGTTTTTTCACCAGCAATAAGAGTTAAACACCAAGCCATTGACGACGTCCCGTTTTTCGCACGTTTTGAAGCGTGCATGTCGTCATGTTTTTCACATATGAGCCAAACCGAACATCGCTACGTTTTTCGTCTCGTACGTTGTGGTACCAAGCCTCGGTGATATTGGCACATTGGGTATATAATTCTCTATTTATGCTATACATAGTTTTTTGTCATAAAGTAGCTACCGGTAATTTAAAAATGTGTTGATCTACCGCGTCTAGCAAATACTAGTCATAAAGTTACCGGTACGTATGATATGTGTTCGTTAACGACGAAATCGACAACTTTCTATTGGGGCAGGTCTATGATTTGGTTTATACGTATTGTGGCAGATATAAGCAATAACTTTATTGAATATAACACAACTAAGCATGTGAAATTTGGTACATACATGCTGCACAATGCCTGTTATTTAAGAAATGTTTTTGTCATTGATCAAAAACTTACTATCGCTGACAACTTTTGCCAGCTTTCTGACAACTATGTGCTGTTTTATAACCTTCCACTTTAAATAAAACGATTGTGGCAACAATTCCGATATATTGGCATAATTTATTTATGTACTCCGGTACATGAAAGAGAACTTGCTGACCCGTCCACGGATTAGAACATGGTCGCCATGGTCATTGCGTGTTACGTCGGCCTTATCTTCAAGCTGTCACTCTTCTCACGAGTAGACTGGTCAACACTCGATGAAATAATAATTAGCACATTTTAATAAACGCTACAATTGTGCCATTCGGATGATACAGTAATTACTTATAATAATTAATGATCTCTCTCTCTCTCTCTCTCTCTCTCCTCTCTCTCTCTCTCTCTCTCTCTATATATATATATATATATATATATATATATATATATATATATATATATATATATATATATATATATATATATATATATATATATATATAGAGAGAGAGAGAGAGAGAGAGAGAGAGAGAGAGAGAGAGAGAGAGAGAGAGAGAGAGAGAGAGAGAGAGAGAGAGAGAGAGAGAGAGAGGGGAGAGAGAGAGAGATCATTAATTATTATAAGTAATCATATATATACATATATATATATATATATATATGTTACGATATAATGGGTATAGCATTAAGATATTATTTTCGTAATTTTGCTAATAACAACCGTACTTCTGAATAAATTTGCGGACACTGTTTCTGTTCGTTCATTCATGTAATATAACAGGGTTGGAAATCAGCTTGTTAACAAGAACCCTGGTCGTCAGTCTATCCTTAGCTCCCAGAATTTTATCAAAATAGCAAAACGAGGTCACTGGCACATACCACTATACCGATGTACGTTCGCCTGTTTGACCGACCCCTTTCTGCACTAAGTCAGATTATTCTCAGAGCTACAGGCGACAAGGCGGAACCATGGCGACGAAATTCTTCCTGCTACTGGCCCTCATCGCGTGCACATATGCAAATTTCTTTCAAACAGGTATACGTTTATGTTTTATGATATATATTATATTGATATAAAAGATGCGAACCAGCTATTGCTTAATAATTGTATATTTTGTTAACGCCTTAAAGATTTACTAAAGCGGCACTTCATCGTTCGTGCGCTTCAAATTATATTTTTACTCCGAAGCAGATTTTCGTACATACATGTGCTTCACCAATCTGCCAGCTTGTTTCGCGAACTTCTTTTAATATGTTGGTGTAAACAAAATATAACATATACCATCGGTTGGAGTATTTAAAGTATGTCAACGTCGAAACGGAATTATGCCATTACCCGGAGTGTCGACCACCAAAACATCACCATTGCCCAGTTAATTTAAAAAACAACACTTTGGATCTATAATTATTTTTAGCCGAATTAACATTTGAAAACATAGCTGCAATTTTCAGCTATTTTTTTGTATGTGCTTCTTTTCTGTGGGAGAAAAGTTCACCTTTTGCATGAAGTAACGAAAACGAATCAATTGATTGGAACGGTGGTGAGTACTTGAGGTTTGATTGGAATTGTATCCCTTCAGGCAAGTGCCCGGACAACCGCGGTGCCGGTGAGAGGTGGAACCCGGCCGGGACCTGCATGGAGTGCTACTGTGATCACCAGGGTTACGGCTGTGACAGGTGACGACATTTATAGATGTACAGTAAAAGTGATAGATAACGGCTAAAATTTGATTACCTGATCTAAAAATATTTTGATAAACATCGTTTAATTTGCAAATTTAAAATACAGTAATTTTCGTGCCTTTAATCAATTTGTTCACAGTATTTGTTGCTCTGGGCGTAGTATTCGTTACATATATATGTTCGGAAACGTGGCATCCATGAGATTAACGTTATTACAGCAGCGTAAATCTTGCCCTAAAAGTAACAAATTGTTCTTCGATGAAGAGGCATTGTACAGTGAATTTATCCCTATGCCGAAATATTTCTCATCAGTTTGTGGTTTATTTAAATATTAGTACGGTACGTTCATAATAAAACTCGAAGCAAAACCAATGTGGTTCCAGTTAGATGGCGTGTAACATGCCGACCTAATAATATATTTGAAATGATTCTGAATGTTATTATTGATACCAATCATGCGTGTTTATCAGTTTAATAACATTGACATTTTTTCTGTGCTTCGATTTAGAATCCTATTTATATGGTATGGTATATTATACCATATAAATATGATTCTAAATCGAAACACAGAAAAAAAACGTCAATGTGATTAAACTGATAAACACGCATAATTGGTATGTGTGTTCCCGCTTTAGCTGTCAGCCGCTGACGCCCATCATTGGCTGCTATCCTGTGGAGTCCAGGGGCCTCGCCTACCCCGAGTGCTGCCCGCGTCTCGTCTGTCCTCCCATCACGCCGTAATCATCTTTACTCGACTGTATTCCATATTTTAAATAAATATGTATAACCAAGTCTGTATTATATTGTATTTACTTCAATCACACTATAGTCATATCAACGGACTACATTACATAAAAACGTCAAACCACGTCTGAATTATCTAGTCCTCCCATCAAGCCGCACTCTGTATGTCATTGTACTGCACGGGATGTAATAAACATGTAAAACCAAGTTAGCATGGGTTGCACATGTTCGTAAGTTTAGCAAGAAACTACCAGTTCATACAAGGTTTAATTATTGAGTGCGTACTGGTGTTGATGGGTATTCCAATGGCACATTCTCATTGTCGGACGAAGTACGGAACAAAAAATCTGTAAATCGAGATCCATTATGTCTAGTTTGTTTAGCATATTTTGTTTAGTTTGAAGCCGGTGTCATACCATCTAACGTGAACATGACTGTCAACAATACAGCACACATATTGTAGATTTTATATACCAAAGAGACATATTAACATACCAGTACATGGAAAAAGGACAGGGACGACAAAAGGCCAAAAAATGTCCACGTGTTTTCAATTACCTGTAAATAGTTAAACTGACCAGTTTTGACAAAAACCCACCCTAAAAACGTGATTTTCATGTTGCAATGACAACAAATTCAAGCATAATAATGTTTTCGAATGTTCAGCAAATTGTTGGCGATCTTTTGCTTTTCTAAAATAAAGCATCGATGATGTCCTTTTTGGAACCTTATCCTTTTTGGCATTGGAGTGTTAATGTCATGCTATCACATATGGTTCTGAATATAACGTGTCAGTTTGCTTTGATTTGATTGTCATCCTTGGGCACATTTATGTTCCTATTCGTTTTTCCGTGAATCATTAAAAACTGCATTTTTAAGTGCATGGCTTTTGCATCGAAACCTAGAAATGCACAGATGTCACGTGCAGAGCAACTATTTGAACACATCTGACTGGAAACCAGCTAAACTTGGATACAGTGGTTTCTTTTGGCAACCATATCGCGAATGGTTCTATATCTTTAAAATTCATGACTTAAACAATCCATGAGCTAAACACTAATTTTATTATTTATTTATCTGTACGATATGATTTGCACATAAATACGGTACTCGCAATATCTTATCAACAAGTCAACAAGCTGTAATTGATTGTGCAATTCCCACGTCTGCAGACTATATATGTGCACAGTGTGTCTGAGTGAAGTCACAACACATCATTTGAGAGATTCATACCATCATATACAGTTGCGTCTAAAATTTGCTAGTATGTCGACTCTGCGAGTGTTTGCCCTGGCCTTTGCGTGCGCCGTCTCGTGCGTTGATGGAGACTTTACCCTTACAGGTATACTTTGATAAAGTAAAAACGTGTTGACCTGTGTTGATGGTATATTAAAAATGGACACAGATTACATTAAAAAAATGAATTTCGCCTTCAATTAATCGGCTTATACCCACATTACTATATTACTATATAATTACTTTACACTTTCACGTTACGAACTTATAGTTTGCTTGTTTAACAGATATAGCTCTAGTACCCATGCGCGTACACATACATGCAAGATCAAAGTTACAAAATAGATCAGACAATTTCTGCATTATTTATACCCCCTGTTCACCAATTAAAATATGATAGACATTGCTTCTTATATATGCACACTCAGTATGTTGAGTGTTCCATTTCAACCTGTAAGACTTTAACAACTATATAAGGTGAAGATCTCTTCAACAAAAAAGTGGAATAATAAGAGCTATTAACTAAGTCTCCGACAAATACTTGGAAATTCATCCTGTCAACCCTCTTTATAGCTGACCTGATCAAATCGTGAGACTTTGTGATCGCTTTTTGTCTGCCGTTCGTCGTAGTCATATACCATGTGAACACTAACGGCCACGTTTCAATCGTGATACATCGGCTATCTCGGATTCTTCCGTAAGATATGCAAATAAATCGTCTGCTGATCCAGAGTGGGCCACGTTTATTGCCCACTTTTCAGTAAACTTGATACGAACATTAGTCCCAATGATTTATTGGCGGAGGTTGAAAATGGGTCACTTAGGGTAAAAAAAGGTCCCTATGTCAAATGAAAGAAAAAGCCTGTAAACACTCAAGAAGTCATATTTATTGTCAAATCTCAATGAAACTTGCTCAGAACATTTGTTGTACGGTAATAATATCTCGACTGAGTTTCAAAATGGACAATCTTGTTTTGTTTTAAAGCCTCAAGGGTGGGTTGCATGAGCATTTTTTCTCATGACGCTTAAAGGGATCTTTTCACGGTTTGGTAAATTGACAAAATTGAAAAAAGTTGTTTCAGATTCGCAAATTTTCGTTTTAGTTATGATATTTGTGAGGAAACACTATTACTGAACATTTAACATAGTCCAATATAGCCATTATATGTATCTTTTGACGATTTGAAAACCTAAAATTATAAAGCGTTGCAACGCGAAAAGATTGAATAATTTGGAGAGTTCTGTTGTTGTCGTTTAAATTTACGAAACTGCGAAGATTGCTTATAAGGTACAAAATACTTAAACTGTGCATAACCGGCGGAATAGCCGAGAGGGCTAATGCGTTTTTACTTCAGACTAATTCCAGGACTCCGGGCGTCACTGGTTGGAGCCCTGGTACCGGCTACTTTTTTTTCCTTTTTTTAATTTTATTCTTGTTTTTTTACTGGAGCTTTTAAGATCCAATGTTTACATTTATCAATATAAAGCATTTAATGACAAACTTCAAAATATGCCAAAATCTGTGAAAAGGCCCCTTTAATGTCAATCTTTTACCAATCTTTATGAAACTTTCACATAACATTTTTCCTTATGAAATCTCGGCTGAATTCGAAAATAGTCCCGGTCAATAAAAGAACATGGCTGCAAGCGGGCTATCTAGTGCAGTTTTCCTTATATGGCTATTGGAACTATTGTGAACACTCTAGAAGTTACATTTTTGTGAAATCATCATAAATCTTGGTCAGAACATTTGTTCTTATGATATCTCAACCCAGTTTGAAAGTGGTTCCAGCGCATTGAAAACATGATACGTGGGGTAGTTATCCTTCTTGGCTTTTGTAAAAACTTGTGAACACTCAAGAAGTCACATTTGTTTTCCAATCTCGATTAACCTTATCCAGAACCTTTGTTCTCGGTATATATTTGCTGTCAAAATGGTCACGCTCCATTGAAAAACTTTGCTGCCAGTAGGAGGGGCAGTTTTCCTAATACGGCGAAAGTGAAGAATCTAGAAGCCACATTTTTCCCACAATATTCATGAAACTTGGGCGATTTTTTTTCTTAAAATAACTCAGCTTAGTATGTGGAAATGGGTTTGGTCATTAAAAACATTGCCAACAGTGGTTGGGGCAGTTTTCCTTATATTGTTTTAGTTAAAACTCTCTATAACTCTCTAGAATTCACAGCTTTGTCAAATATTGATGTACTATTTTGCAAACATTTGTTCTAATGATAACTCAGCTGAGTTTGAAAATGGTTAAGTCCATTTAAATACATGTCTTCAATGGGGCAGGCAGTTTGTCAAATATGGCTTTAGTGAAATTTTGTGAACACTGTGTCTTTTGCCCAATCAGCATAAAATTTGTTTTGGTGTAAAAAGCAATGTCGAAAGCCACGTTTATTATTCAAACATTTTTAAGTTGCGTATATTAGTTTATATCTTCCTTAGGCTCTTTTGTTAAAAATAAATTAAACACATTCATTATCTTTTCAAATTCTTTAAAATACGAGAATACTGTTATATAAATTTGTAAGATAACTAGGACCCACTCTGCATCCTGAAATGTGGCTAGAGGAAGCGCAAAATCTGCAAAATACCAACAAATTACTAGCGAGTGGCATTTGATGCTTATTCTGCGGGTTTTCTTTCAAAAGGTGTCTGTCCTGATGGCCGGCAGGCAGGAGAGCGCTGGGTGCCCAAAGAAGACCCATGTTCGGAGTGCTCCTGTAACCACCTAGGCTGGGGCTGTGATAGGTCAGTGCTAATGTAACTGCTATGGAAAGTAGCATTTGTAAGGCCAAGGCAAATAGTGCTTACACCAATTAAATATAAGAAGCAATGTGACTTCTAGATTCTTCACTTTCGCCATATTTGGAAAACTGCCCCTCCTACTGGCAGCAAAGTTTTTCAATGGAGCGTGACCATTTTGACAGCAAATATATGACGAGATCAAAGGTTCTGGATAAGGTTGATCGAGATTGGAAAACAAATGTGACTTCTTGAGTGTTCACAAGTTTTTACAAATGCCAAGAAGGATAACTACCCCACGTATCATGTTTTCAATGCACTGGAACCATTTTCAAACTGGGTTGAGATGCTGTAAAAAATTGCTAGTCACTATGAAACTTGAAAATTGTAAACTAGCCACATCCCATTAAAGTGGTAGCCACAAAGAAATTACAAAATGTACCAACTAGAATGTACCAACGTTTGTCGGAACTTAGCAATTGGTCAATTAAGTTAAAAACAGGAAATAAAACGTAGACCGATCTGAGAGGCACCAATTAGGACTCTGCTCTGTGATGTTCTTGATCCATGAAATTCTGGTGACCTTATGTCAATCATAGACACTGCATGCTTTCCTGTTTGCAATGTGTTAGATCATTATTAACAACAGACATGTCTGTAACTCCAGAATGTATGTTCAACATTTTCTTTGGCAATGTCCAACAGTTCTGGCTGTAAATTAAACATTTTGGTTTATTTTTTAGATCTTGAAATAGAAACGTACAAAGTTATTTTTAAATAATAAATTATTGTCACTGTAAATATTCACTGTTTTCCTGGTGTTTTCAACTAGCTGCCCAATTCTGACACCAATCATTGGCTGCTATCCAGTGCAAGCCGCTGTCCTGCCCTACCCAGAGTGCTGCCCTAGACTCGTGTGTCCACCCTTCCAGCCCTAGGTCACATCCAGCGACCCCTTTATGAAATGATGTTCACTTGTTGGTTGTGTATCTGCATTAAATGCCAAGGAGTAATTGATTGTGTTATTCTGTGTGTATTGTATGTGTAATAAACCGCATATGTGCTTTTTTAATGATCATACATTGTGCACAATATTGCGGCGTAAGTTAAGATCACCATTAATACTTACATAATTGTATTGTTTTACTAATGAAAAACTACAATGCTTTTTAACCAGACAAAACACATTCATTTGAGAAATGCTTATTCTGAAAGAAAATCAAATGGAAATCACAATAAATAATATAGTATCGATCTGGTGCAGTTTTTGCAAAGAGTTTTCAGTGGCCACTTGCAATTATTGTGTGCAAAAGTAAACCTGAACCCCTTCATTTATTATTAAAAGAATCTACCAATTACCAAGAAATACCTATAGAGCCGGAAAGATGTAAGGATCACAGACCAAATAGGGGAAAATTTAACAGTTGCAGGTGTTTCATTTTAATTGTTTCGAATAAAAATTGAATAAATGGTTATCTAAATGAATAAGAAGTACAAAACACAAAACAATTTTGATCTCTTAAAAATAAAATACTTTATTCTGTTAAAACAATTATATTAACACTAAGCTTCACATACAGTGTGATACAGTACAAAAAACAACAATGTCTGTTGTCATGGACATCAATGTCAGTTTAAGCTTGAATAAAATCTATGACACTAATAACAACATACGAGTACATAACACACATCAATATTTAGTAAAGTAGTGTAACTTGATTATAGCCTGCACATGCATTACTTATATTATTTATTAACATTTGTTATTTTTGTGAGAATTGAACAGGTCTTCAAATAAAAATAATAACATAAATATATTGTACCTATAAGTTAAACATAAATTATCAATTAACCTGCTTAATGATAATTCTAAGATAACATGAAACATGTTAAAACTAGCCGTTACAAAGCCAATAAAAAGAAATCCTTGGCAATGCGATATTCAGAAAAGCACTCAAACATCTTTCATGCAAATAGAATGTAAACAAGTTTCAGCGTCTTGACAATAACAATGTTGTTATAATGATTCGATCTAGAGCTACCAGGTACGAGTAATGTGGTGGTCATAAAATATATATGTAGCAAGTCAACAAGATAAACACACACATATTTGTAACAAAATGAAATGCTAGTTAAAATTATCACAGAACTGCTTGAATGGTACCAAAACGCAACAACATGTCAACTACAAAACCGCAATGAGAAAATACACCAACAACTGTCTGGTATGTGGGCTATCCAGCTCTCACTCTGGTACGTTGACTATCCAGCTCTCAGTCTGGTATGTGGACTATCCAGCTCTCAGTCTGGTATGTTGACTATCCAGCTCTCAGTCTGGTATGTGGACTATCCAGCTCTCACTCTGGTATGTTGACTATCCAGCTCTCAGTCTGGTATGTGGACTATCCAGCTCTCAGTCTGGTATGTTGACTATCCAGCTCTCAGTCTGGTATGTGGACTATCCAGCTCTCACTCTGGTATGTTGACTATCCAGCTCTCAGTCTGGTATGTGGACTATCCAGCTCTCAGTCTGGTATGTGGACTATCCAGCTCTCAGTCTGGTATGTGGACTATCCAGCTCTCAGTCTGGTATGTTGACTATCCAGCTCTCAGTCTGGTATGTGGGCTATCCAGCTCTCACTCTGGTATGTTGACTATCCAGCTCTCAGTTTGGTATGTGGACTATCCAGCTCTCAGTCTGGTATGTGGACTATCCAGCTCTCAGTCTGGTATGTGGACTATCCAGCTCTCAGTCTGGTATGTGGACTATCCAGCTCTCAGTCTGGTATGTTGACTATCCAGCTCTCACTCTGGTATGTGGACTATCCAGCTCTCAGTCTGGTATGTTGACTATCCAGCTCTCAGTCTGGTATGTGGACTATCCAGCTCTCAGTCTGGTATGTGGACTATCCAGCTCTCAGTCTGGTATGTTGACTATCCAGCTCTCAGGTCAGTAGCAACTACAAAACACCTCTACTCAAAGCTCGCACAATTCTTACCTTTTTTTTTAATGGCATTACATTAATTTAAAAATGACTATTGTTTCCGATTTGATTGATAATTATCAATAAATACATATTTTTTCAGATTATTCTGAGTCAAGAATGTTATTTTTCTTGTTGAAAGTACTGAGACTTAAATTTTTCAAAGTCCTTGGATAAAATTAATTGTCCAATATCGCAGGTTTTTAACTATATCTTACTATATCACCTTGTGCAAAATTAACTTTTATGGTGAAAACCTGTTTATAAATTAATATAATATACCTGTTACTTAACGCCTAATACAATTGGGAATAAAAATTAGCATGGATACATCCTTTTCTTGTACAAAATGTGCAGGCAAATAAAACCTGCAAATTGTAGTATAAAATGTACAATGTTCAAGCCATACTGAATTGTGTCATTCAACAATGATAACAGTGCTTAAATGTAAAGCAATACAAATGAATTAATGTGTAAAATAACAGTAAATCAATGTCCACACCTTTGAATTTCAATACTGGTTCATAAACAATGATTTTTATTTTAAAGAATTATTGTATGGAAAGAATCCATTGAACATACAATATTATTGATTAAATGACATCCATTTTAAAATAAATCCATTCAAATGCCATTTAATTTGTAGACAAAAAAACACAAAATACATACAATAATCAATAGTGATTATGGAAACAAATTTGCTGCGAATGGCATAATTATATATTTAGAAGTGCCTAGCTGAGAATCAACAAGAAATGTGTTTGATCGGAAACACTATGTCCCCTTCTGCGCCGCTTTGATTTTTTTTAACCTTTGACCTTGAAGGATGACCTTGACCTTTCACCACTCAAAATGTGCAGCTCCATGAGATACACATGCATGCTAAATATGAAGTTGCTATCTTTAATATTGCAAAAGTTATGGCAAAATGTTAAAGTTGGAGCAAACAAACCAACAAACAGACCACCAGACAGGGCAAAAACAATATGTCCCCCACTATAGTGGTGGGGAACATAAAAATTACAAAATCCAGTTAGACTCTCAAAGTCAGAAATAATACATAAAATATTAACCATTAAAAAATAACTACATGAAATAAATAACTAGCACGCTGCAATATCTACACATTTATCATGTATATAAATGCACCTTTATTGTCAATTAAATGCTTACACACACTATAATAGAATATAATAGAAACAAAGGTCATGTTTATACAGATAAAGTTACATAAAATGTGCAGAACCTTTATTCTGCAGTGTAGTAAATATTACATATTACAGTAATATTAGATTTATTTCATAATTAACTAAAGACAACAAGCAAGGCATTAGTGAAATTACATTACAAGATGTGTTTTTTATTACGGTATGTATGAAATTACTATTATTTTCCTCCTTATGATATAAAAAGGGTTTAGCTCAGAACTTATGCATACACTTAGCATTTTTATATCAGATACGGCAGTTTCACTCACAAACCTGGCTATTGATTTGTGTCTGTCTAACAGCTGAAACAGTCAATGTTTCTGCTGTAAACAGTAGGTCACCATTTCGCCAAACAAAAACAGTGAACTTAAATGCATCAGGAATGATAAAAGAGGTCTTTTAATCACTACTTGTCAAAATAATTATCTAAGCATTCATTTGTCTGAAAAAGGACAGCTTTGTTACAATATGCATCAACTTCTTTACTAAAAAGTCCCATTAATCTAATGCAGGTTGATTCGTTGAATGCATACATCACATTCTGTATAAACCAAAAGCTTTTAAGATATAATTGATTTTCAAATTTGTAATCCCGTTCTAATACATTTAATTGATCAAAATGCATTAATTCAACTCGTGACTATTAAGTCAACATATATTATGTTTGCAGATAATTTAAACAGTAAAACAAATTGTGATATGACACCAGTTGAAATTGTTTGAAATTAAGATAACATTCAAGTCCCAAATGGACACTTAACAGGTTTTATTGGGACTTTTTATTAATAAATCACACAATTCCATGAGCACTGTTAGGTAAAATGCTACCCAAAATATATGGTTTAGCAAGTTAATTCAGTAACTTCAGTATCACTTTTTGTGATGCAAAGCATGAGTAGTAATCCTGTGATATTGTATCATCACTAAAGACATGATCAGCTAAAATAAATGTTACACTATGTTATTCATTACTGGGTAATATTATTTAAACAAACCAAATATGAAAGGATCCAAAAAATAAATAAAAAAACCCATCTTTCTTAAAAAAGCAAGGTGACATGTGTACAACACTTCGAGCCCTATCTAACTACAACTATAATTACTGCCATTTAAGCACCAAGGGACTATTTCTGAGATTCTACATACATATAAATATGGTATAGGTCTTTCTTTTGCCTAAACATTTCAAATATATCTATTATAGTCAATCATACAGTTGAATTTTTTAAGAAGGGCTTATAAAGCCTTTAAATGAATACATAAAATTTATAAACATTTAGTTTAAACCTATTTATTTGAGCTTGATTGCATAGAAAGCCTAAGGCTTATTTGAAACACTATCGAGTCCGTTTCCTGGGCCTAGAACCAGTACTTGGTGTCTCTAGGGGAGATCTAAAGAACGCTCTAACAGTGGGGATGTATCCGTGACCTCCCGGTCACTAGGCGGACACCATATCCACTACGCCACGGTGACCTTTTGATGAACATTTATTATAAGTATAGAAATTAATAAAAAACATATGTTGCTCTCAATTTATTGGAAATACTGACAAGTAAATGTGTTCGATTCTTTAGTTTGATGAATAGTGAACATTAGACAGCACTTTATCTTGAACAAGGGACAAAATTGTCACAAAACCAGGTTTTCATTGTGAAAAAAAAATCTGATAAAGGGAGAAAACTCAAACTGAACTTTTGAAATGAACAAACAAAATAAACCCCCTTTGTAAGTTTGTTTTAAAAAAAAATCTATTTTTAGTCGTGGCGACCTTGACATTGGAGATATTGACGTGATTCTTTCGTGCGACACACCGTCCCATGATGGTGAACAAATGTGCCAAATGATTTTAAAATCTCACAATGAATGACATAGTTATGGCCAGGACAAGCTCATTTATGGCCATTTTTGACCTTTGAACTCAAAGTGTGACCTTGACCTTGGAGATATCGACGTAATTATTTCGCGCGACACACCGTCCAATGATGGTGAACAAATGTGCCAAATGATTTTAAAATCTGACAATGAACGACATAGTTATGGCCCGGACAAGCTTGTTCCGCCCGCCCGCCAGCCAGCCGCCAGCCCGCCAGCCAGCCAGCCAGCCCGCCCGCATTCGCCAATCTAATAACCAGTTTTTTCCTTCGGAAAACCTGGTTAATTTTCCTTCGGAAAACCTGGTTAAAAATATGAAAACATTTAACAGCTTTTCATTTTACCAACAGCAGCATTTTGTAAGCAAATATTCCAAACAATAACCTTGAAAAACAAAAGTAAACAAAATTGTACCGAAATGTGCTTATCAAAATTGTGAATGGACAAACAGTTTCACAACATATCAAAGCTTCTGCTGATGCTTATAGGGAGCGAACTTTAAACACATTGCTGACAAATACACCATGAGTAACTTGGCACATCAAAGCTTGCAGGGTCAGCAAATTCCTTAACTTGATAGAGCAGATGCAGAATAAAATCCGTGTTACGACTCGGGTCTCCCATTGGGACCAATAATAGCATCTACAAGTAGTGTGGTAATCTGTTCAATTTGTTCGTCCCTCATATCATTTGCCCGTCTCATCAGGGGGGACGACTCAGGGCTGCCTGTCTGTTTCCTGGTCGGTGAGCTCATAGCAGAGTCCGTGTAATCTGCAGTCGGAATGTTTATTGATAACGCAGGAGTTACAACCTTGATGGCTGGTTTGATTGGTACGATCGGAACGGTGGGTTCATTGGTGATGATTGGAGTATCATCATAGTTTGTCAGCTCTGGGGAAGGCATGGGATCCCTTATTCCAGACGCAGTTCGTATTGACCGCGAGGAGTCGAGCGGCATGAACTCTGATGACTGCTTCTTCTGCGGTCCGGTGTTGGGATTTTTCACTGGATGCGAGATCTGAATAAACTCAGCCTCATTCTGGCGATAACTTGGACTGCTCATGTTTATCAACGAATTTGACACAAGCGATCGCTGCGTAAGTGATTTTGCAGACTTCATGCCACTGTGCGTGCTCCTTGCACTTCCAGCCCGTCCAATCGAAGGTCTGGGCATAAACGGTGCTTTAGTGAACATAGGCTGTTCAGTCTCACTGGACAATGGTCTCTGTCCATTGGGAACATTCAGTGTTCCAATTATGTCCAAATCCACTTCTCGTGTCTTAGAACTAAACGTGGGCTGTGAGGGTTTCACTTTGGGGTGTTTGTAATCACTCATCACACTAGAATGCGAGTCAGCAATGCTGTTCTTGCCAGCATTGTACAAAGCATCTTGTGTATTATGTGGGTCAAGGTCTGCTAAAGCGAAGGTCACAGAAAGACGTTCGCCTTCTTCGGTGTGGCCGTTCTGTTTCTCACTGATCCTGGAGCTGACGTTCTGCTTGATGACCTCGTCCACTGTCAGGCTTTCAATTGCTTTCTCCTCTTCTTCTGATCTGGAGTCGATGGTCACCACTGTCACCTGGGAAAAAATACAAAGACAAATGTACAAAACATCATATTAAATATCTGTGTACCAAACCTGGTACAGATTAACAAGTTGTATTACCATACTTCAGAATCATAGTATTTTTTTTACAGACTAATAAATGGGTATCCGGAGAAGTGCCCCCCTGAGAACTGCCCCCTTATTTTAAAGGGGGCGGAGAACTGCCCTCCCATCAAATCTGTAGGGGCAGAGAACTGCCCCCCCTGTCAGAATTAAGTAGGCGGAGATCTGCCCCCTCACAATAATTCAAGGGGCAGATAAGTGCCCCCCCTGTGTCAACTTCAATTAGCATGAAATGTCGGGCATCATCATCACACCTTTTTACCGCAAACAGCTACTCAAACAACAATTGTTTCTATTGTTACCTTTAAAGAAAGCCGCATAAGGGTTTATTATATGGAACCGTCTAAATCCGTAATTGGTGAAAACAAACAAACAAATTATTGTTTTCAGCTTGCATAAGGATGTAATAAATTGCATACTTATTGTTTGTTTTAATTATGGGGAAATTATCAAATATTTCAGCCACGAAAACTTTTTATTACCAAAAAGGGATTTATTTATTTTTCACATAGGGGAAAATCACGTGATTATCAATATGGCGACGTCCATGCCGAGGCAGGTATTTTTTGCAGTTTTATACCTCTTATTACTTGTATATTTTTTTTGAAATTTCGCTCACTTTCCAACCAAATTAGCAAGAAAGTTACTGGCGTTTTTGTCATTGTAATACTCGCTCTTTATATCGACTTTACTCGTCGCGAAATTTCTTTATTGAGGGGGCACTTCTCTGGGTCATCAATTCTGACAGGAGGGCACTTCTCCGCCCATTTTTCAGCAGGAGGGCAGTTCTCCGCCCGATAAAAAACAGTGAGGGGGCAGTTCTCCGCCCAGTGAACAATCTTTGAGGGGGCACCTATCCTAGAGCCTAATAAATGTCTGCAATATTCTTTGATTATGAAAAAGCTTTTGGAAATAAAGTGCTTTTTAAAAAATGAAAGTGGAAATTAAGTTGAATAACATAAATACAAATGAAATCAAATACATATCGTAATTACCATTTCTGCATAAATTTTTAAATTTTGATTGGCATATAAGGAAGCTTGGGAAGTTTAAAATTATATTGGGCTTAATAAACTATAAATTTTTCACAGACACTAATGCCATAAAAATGCATGGTTGGGCACAGACTAAAAACCTTCCAAAACCTACAACTTTCGCTGTGAAAGTTGGAGCAGATAGAAAAGTAGAATACACATAATTTTGGAACTATTCATTTTATAGTGAATTAGTCCATAATTCTGCCAAAAACTTGTCACAGCCAGAATCCCTTTCTTTACTACCATCTACACATTAAGGTAATTCTTCTGTGACAGTATGATAAGAGATCCGAGGGATAGTTAAAGAGGAATTGAAAACAAATTTGGGACCATATATTTATAGTGGACAAACTGTCATAATTCTGCCGAGAATTCTTGCAGCAAATATTCCTTTCTAAACATTAAGGTGATTCAATTTTGAATGTTTCAGCCAGACCCTGAAGTTAAAGAATTGACAGCACAAGCCTTAGTCAACTGCACATTTCATATTGGTAAAACAAAAAAAGGGCCATAATTCTGCAAAACAAATCCTTTTATCACAAGCATCTGACCATTAATCTAATCTGCTAATCTGTGAAAAATTTAGTGAGAATAGCTTACATACATTTGCTTCATGTCTCCTGTTTGGATGGGGGCATTAAAAAACAAAACATTTATAGCCACATTTAATTCTTATTGGCCAATATTTTGTTTCCAAATTAAGTTAAAGAACATTCACAGGATTTCTTCTTACTCTAAAATGATAAAAACTACATATCAAATACATTACCTTGTTCTCCTGCTGCCGTCCATCGACACCAGGCTTGTTTTTCTTGCGTTGTTTAACCTTGAACTTTGTGTCGGGTTTCCCTAGCTTGATAGATATGGAGCTGGATTCATCAGGGAGCAACTTGGTGAATGTCACCGGATGAGTGTCACTTGCACTCTGAAACAAGTTGGTATTAGAGTTATAAGTGTGTGATAAGCATTGCTTACTGGGTATTGATAAGTGATAAGCATTTATCCATAGGGCATGGATGCCCCACATTTCACTTTTGTCAAAAAATTCAACTTAAGTCAAACACAAGCTGTTTATGGCTTAGATTGACTTTTGACCTTTTCATTTTGACCTCGTTCCTTTAAAGGTTATGAGAAGGGTGATACACACACCACTTAGTCATCTCATGGTGGTCATCTGCAGTTAGTTGTCTTAAAATTGAATGATGAACAAAAAAGTTACACCCTGGTCAAGCTGTTTTATAGCAAAATTTTATGTTTGACCATGTCCTCATGGTTATCTTCAAATGGTTATCTTCAATGGTAATTCATCTTAAAACAGCAATATGAATGACAAAGCTACAGTCCGAAAAAGATGTTTTATGGCCAAATTTTACCTTTGAAGAAAACGAATAAATACCTTTGAGGTAGGGAGACTAGTGTAACACATGACAAATCATCTTATAATGAATTGTGTTTGAGCCTACTTATGTTCAAATCCATTGATAAATGGCAAAGTTATGGCAGAGAAAGAAAAGTTCAAGCTTTTGTAAGGCCAAACTTGACTTTTGACCTCTATTTGCAACCTTTGAGGTAGAGAGACGGTTGTTACACACAAAATGCCATTTCCTTATTGTTGTCATATGTGGTAATTCACTAAAAATAGCATGAAGAATGAGTGTCACCTTGACCTTGGATTGGGAGATAAATTGTATTTGGGTAAAGTTATTACAAAATAAATTAATATATGGCAAAGTTTTGGTGGATACATGAATTTTTAGGCTGCTGTATGGCCAAATTTGTCTGAAGACGTCTATGTGTGACCTTGACCTTTGAGGTCAGTTGTAATATTCTACATCTTGTCTCATGATGGTTTACTTTTGCACCAAGTTAAAAATCCCTCCACATATGTCAAAGTGCTTACAGCTCTAGTCTTCTCTGTGCCCTGCTGGCGGGGGGTGATGATCTTGGTGTTCGAGGCCTGCACCTGGTCCTCCCAGGACAGAGGTATGATCTGGTTCTCGTTGCGCGCCATGTTTTCCTTGCCCTCACCATTCTCAACATCCTCTGGGGGCTTCCTGCAAGGGAAAGTTAAATAAACAAGAGCACCGCATAACGGGTGCCACGCTCGGCTGCGAAAGCTTGTCAGATTTTTTTATTTTTTTTAAGAGGTCACAGTGACCTTGACCTTTGACCTAGTGACCCAAAATGTGTGTGGCGTGTAGAACTCATCAAGGTGCATCTATATATGAAGTTTCAAAGTTGTAGGTGGAAGCACGTTGATTTTAGAGCCAATGTAAAGGTTTTAGCACGACGTCGGACGACGAGCAGGCTATGACAATTCTTCGGGTTTTCTCAGAAAACAGCCTCGCTAAAAAGATGTCCCCTGCAGAAGCCTTGTAATGATTATTAATTGACAAATTTTAATAAGTCAAATAGTAGCTCAAGGTCAAATTTAGGTCAGGTGATGTGAGTGTGCTGAGTGTTAAATGGAAGAATCTTAGCTTTATAGGAAGCAGTATTGATGTTTAGCAAACAATCTATTCTTGGTTAACCAACAATGTTGTCCTTCTGAATTAGTCTAAAGTAGGTCAATGTCAAAATGAGGTCAGGTGATATAGGAGTGTTTAGAACTTTTATAGATCATATCAAAGCTAGTATCAAAGGTTTGTAGCAAGTGGTATTGATTTTAGATGAAACACATCAATGAGGTTAACCAAGAATTCGGACCTTTCAAATTAGTCAAAAGTAGGTCATTGCCAGATAAAAATGAGGTCAGGTGGTGTGGGTGTGTTGATAGTGTACAAATACAACATTCATACAAGTATCAAAGCTTTGTAGGAAGCATTATCCATGCTTGCGTTATACGAAACATGTCATAACCATAAGAGACGTAAAATGTTAATGAAAATCATAGAAATTGTTACATTTTGCAGCCATAGGCATGGACCGACTCATGAATTCAAAACATATCGAGAAAACAAATAATGTAAAATGTTTATGACAGGGACTTAAGTCAATGCCTTAAAATAAGGATCACAGCAAAGCTTGTTAAAAGTATTTATATAGTGCATTTGATATGAATAAATCTGTCAGAATTTTCATTTAACAATGTTGAAAAGAACTAAAAATCAGGAGAACCACAAGAGACAACTACATATGAAGAGTACCCACACAGGGCTTTCCTCCTTGCACCATTTCTTGACCTTGAGGTCATGTGTTTGCACGTTGCCGTTGATACCGATGCGTATGCGGTCCCCTTTCTGCAGCTGCTGTGCTATACGACTCCCCACAGTGCCCTCTACATTGTAGTACTCCCCCTGGGCATCCAGGTCTGCAAAAGAAATCCATAATTGTCACAAAGAAGGGAGGTAAGCAGGGTTGCTATAAAGCAAGTCAACTAGGGTAACAATGAAGGGAGGCAACCCTTACAAAGAAGGGAAGAAAGCAGGGTAACAATACTAGAACTCCGCGAGTTGGATGTGTTGCCTGATGGTAGCATACCTGTGTTAACTGTTTACTATTATATCGGGGACGGGACATTAATTCTTAATGTTGTTACTATCAAACTTTTTTTTGGCCTATTTAGTAGCATACTGAATAAGCAAAAGTTTTATTAAGAAATGAATGAATCTATAATAAAAAAAAATTATGTTTAAAGTAAAGCTCAAGACATAGTAGTTATGAACCTTTTTCGATTTGCGGTCGCTGATTTTGAAACCTGAACACTGACCTCAAGTTCAAGATCAAGGTCACAGGGGTCAAAAAGTTTATGCGCATGGAAAGGTGTTGTCCAGATACACATGCTTACCAAATATGAAAGCAATATCTGAAGGGACACAGAAGTAATGAGCCTTTTTCAAAAAGTGTGACGCCGCAGACACCGCCCAAGCAAGTAACACCTATATGTCCCCTAACCACCATAGTAAGGTGACACAAAAAGGAGGCAACTAGGATCACAATGAAAGAAGGCAACCAGGGTAAAAATGAAGGGTGGCAAGTAGGGTCACCATGAAGGGAGACAATTAGTTTCACAATAAACAGAGGAAATCAATGTCACAATCAAGGAGTGCAACCAAGGTAACAACCAAAACTTTGTCACAAACAGGTTTTTTTACCCTGCGTCGCTCTGTCATCTATATTCAAGGGGAAATAACTCAGCAACATGTGGATCACTGGGTTATGAAAACAATGTCCTGCTTGATGGTGTTGAAATACTGAAGTTTCAATTTAAACGCTTGAAAAATGTGGAAAAAGTTCCTTTAAGAAACTTTTAACATTTTATGTGGACTGACTAACTGAACAACAGCCTGACCTCAATTATCCACCTTTACTTTGTCTGCGGGGCTAAAATGATGGGAGTCTATCAGCGAAAGAATGTATTGCAACATGTATTGTGTAATAGTTTCCTTCAAGAAAATCAGTGTCTGTGTAAGTGTGCGTGGGGGGGGGGGGGGATATACACATAAGATTTATGCAAGATTTATAATTGGCTTACTTTTCTATAAGAAGGCAACCATTAGGAAGAATATACCATAAAATATCATTAAAATATTACACAATTTAAATGGGGGTAAAAATCATAGCATACATGTACCAACGCAAACATGTGTTTGAAATCAACAAAGGGAATGATAACTATGAGAGCACATATCAGCAATTACTCTGTTGCTTAATAAAACAGAATGAAATGAGTATGTACATCAACACTTGATTGGTCATGACCAATGTTTCCGAGACGGCTAACAATCATAGGCATATAACATCAAATATATACAGATATTCACAGTTTACTGAAAGCTTTAATGGTAGTGTATGCTACAAACTGACACTTCAAAACGGCTGATTTTGATGAGTAAATGAGTGAATGATAGCAATCAAACTTAATCTGACCCCATCAGAATTAGTTTTCAAAATGTGTAGAACTTTGTGCATGAAATATGGCATACATGTATCCTTAGGGTCTACTTTCAAGTTAGATTTAGACCTGTTTTACCTGTTAAAACCTTAAATCACATGATCAACATTTTTTTATTTAATGTGTGCTTTGTGTACAACATAACAATGGTTAAGCAGACATAATATTTCTGGATTATTTTTTACAGTAACAAAACAGAACTGTAATATAACCTTTATAATAAGCAAACAGTAACAAAGTAATAATGATACAATTAATTTAACTACATAAAACTCATGCCCCTTTCCTCCAATAAATGTAAACATAAACAACAAACAAATAAAAACATCAACATAATGATAGTTACCCTACTGTTATATTCAAATAAAAATAGAGTAAAAAGTATGTAAGGTTTGCCATGGTATACAATGATGTAATCCATACCTAAATACTCTTATGAATGTAACAGCTTAAAGTAACTGAATACAACTTTTATAAGAAATCATCTGAAAGGTGTGGAAAATCACTACAATATTAGTTTAAACTTGGACTAAAGAATGAAGGCAAGGACACACCTTCTGTGGCATTTTATTTGTTATCAAGTCAATGCCAGATTAGCATAACCATGTTAAATGTTCACTTACAAAGAAAGAATTCAATCTTCCCACAGCAAATCTGAACCATTGCCAGATATTGCCAGGATTTATGTTTACAGGGCATAGGTTTGTTTGTTGTAATTTAATTAAATTTTATAAAAATATGTTTAACTAGAGTTCTATAAAACTGCTGGTTGTCAATAGATATGTTTAAAATTATTGAAACAGCAAAGAAAGATTCACAACACCTACAGCTTATAAGCAACTTATCTGTGACTTTAATAGTTTCAAGTTGTTTTTTTCTCCGATCTTAAAACAAAGCAGCATTTAATTTAGTTTGTCATCCATAAGTGGTCATATGACCTGTAAATACTAGGTAAAATCAGATGCAGCATAACAGGTAACATACCTCATATCGTTCTCATCTTTATAATTTAACTGTTTCCTTTACATGTGTTCTTATATTTATCACTTCTTTATGCACGTGGTTCGTTTAATACATCATAACGTTGCATGGTTATGCGTATTTTAATATCTCTGTCATCAAAATATGACAATGCATATGTGTTAAATGGCCATTATGACATACATAGATTTTTCAAAACCTTCCTTAATCAGCATCTTATTTGACTGAAGAATATACAACATATTTGTTCATTAATGATATGCAAGATACCAATGCATTAAAAACCTCACTACCAAGTAATAAGCTCCAAAATGATGTACTACAAAAAAACATAAAGTGAAAATGGATTGTATGCCGAATACGGCCAGTGTAGTTTCAGACCAGCCTGTGCGTCCGCCAAGTTTGGTCAGGAGCTACCTAGTCTCCTATGAGACCTGGAAACTTTGTGTGAATTTATTGTGGGCACGGTTTCTACTGACCAGGCTGATCTTTTGATATGCTGGCAGCATATGGTATAAGCCCCATTTTCACATGTTGTAAATATCATATGGACATCATGAAAGCATAATATTTGCTTTGTTCAATAAAATATTATGTTGTGTATATATTCAGAACTTATACATCATTTCATGCAGTTGTGAATTGTTATGGTGTTTATCATTGAAAGAAGGTATATATCTAAGATATTATATTTCAGGATTGTGATGTTCTGATGGTTTGTATTGAAACCTATTGGAACACACAGTCATGTAATATTCACTAATATATAAACATTTGTACTGTATTCTTCTATTTCTGTATTGCCATATTTCAAACTTCGGATGTCATGAAGCTATATGCCTAGAATTCTACTTGCCACTTGGAGATAATGAAGTTAACCTGTCTCTGATAACACACATTTTGTTGGTAAAAGTTTATATATATTAATATATATATAATAAGAAGTGTATATTTATATTCATAGAGCATTGTATCAGTATTTAGAATGTAAGAATGTTATAAACAATGACATTCACATGATTTTGAACCGTTAGTAAAAGAAAAACATTAAAACATACAATACATTTGTTAATTAATTTTAAAAAGAAGATTTTTATAATAAGTGTTAATAAATCTAATTTTTGTTTTAATTTACAAACCAATCTTTATCACATAATAGTTTAGTCAGTATTACCTAAGTATATAAAAGAATGGATAAGTGTAATGCATTATTAAAGACATGATTCTGCATTTAATAAACACAGAAGCTAATGACTGAAGCCTTGTAAAAATTGATTAAATGGTCTGTTTGAAGTCTTAGTAAACAACAAGGGTCAATGTCAAGGTGAAAATAAGTGAGTTGATAGAAGTGCTGAGCGTGGAACGGAAGCATGAAAGGTTTTCTGCAAACAATAATTATGTTACACAAACTGTCAATTTGGGTATATAAAGATTTTCACATTCTGAATGAGTCTAAATGTAGGTCAATGTCAAGATAAAACTAAGGTCAGGTGATGTGGATGTGTTGAGCGTTTAAAGATAACATCCATGCAAAGTACAACTAACTATGGTTTGTGGCAGGCATATTAATATTAGATGACACATGTCATTTGCATATTCCATGAATTAAATCCTTCTGTATAGGTCAATGTCAAAATTAGCAAAGGGTGATCTGGGTGTGTTGAAAGTGCTCAAATAAACCGTCAATGCATGTATCAAAGCTCTGTATGCAACATTACTTATGTTAGACAAAATGTGTTATCTTCTGTGAAGCTCGTACAGACAAACTCTCTGACGGGCCAATCGCTATAATGCAATCAGCACTATGGGCACCTCCATATTTAAATTTCAAGAAAACCTCCAGACCAAAATGGAAAGTAAGAGAAAAACAGAAGCCAAGACCCGCCTGTGTTATAACAGAGAGTTTAATATTGGATTTACAGTGTATATATACCTCCTGCATCAGTAGATGCAATGGGCTTAACAAAAGTCATTTAGAAAGCAGAATTCTAAATTTGCTCTAACATGATGCAGCTATTTAAGCAGGTTAAACATTAAGCAGCATGTAAGTTACTATTGCTAGCATATACAGGATATGATGTACCTTTTGGGTTAAAAGTTTTCTTCATTTTGTTCACTTTGGACCCAAAAGATATACCATACTAGGAAGCATGCAGCTCTTAAAGAGGCATAGTGTGTGCGAAAAAATGAATGGAAGCTTAAGATAACAAAAAACCAGTTCATGAACATGTTTTGCTTTCAATAACCAGTATTTTGACCACAAAAGTGATTTTAATTTCCATGAAACA
This sequence comes from Dreissena polymorpha, assembly GCF_020536995.1. Taxonomy (NCBI): domain Eukaryota; kingdom Metazoa; phylum Mollusca; class Bivalvia; order Myida; family Dreissenidae; genus Dreissena; species Dreissena polymorpha. Next base: position 18,876,556 of record NC_068370.1, on the reverse strand, counting down.
CAAATGATGACCAAAAAGCAATCTATTTTTAAAATCTACAGCACTTAAACTGTCAAGTCTAATATAATTGTATAATTATATATTCAAACAATTATTCAAACCATTTTTTAATATTTGATCAATTGATGCAGAAAAATAAAATGTTATAAGTTCATCACTTTCCAAAAACAGCAAGTAAACAGCAACGCTCGACTAATCAAGTGCTTGACAGTATAACGTAAGCCATCATGGGGAAATTGTTCATATTCAATAATTCATTAGTCGATCTTTCAAAAAAAAAAGAGTTGAGAGGGGGTATAATGTGGGGTGTGGTCATTTATAAGACGATCTTTCAAAAATAAAAAAAGGACAAATTTTTTTAATTTTTTTTTTTTTGGGGGGGGGGGGGGGGGGTAAGGGGGGGTGGGAGGGGGGTATAATGTGGGGTGGGGTAATTTATTAAATGTTAAAAAAAATGGGGTGGGGGGTGGGGGGTGGGGAGGTTTGGGGGGGGGGGGGGTAGGGGGGTGAGAGGGGGTATACTGTGGTGTGTGGTGATTTATTAGATGATGTTTAAAAAATAATAATTGGGGGGGGGGTTGGAGGTGGGGGATTCTGGGTAGGGGCGTGGGGTATTGTTTGGGTGGAATCCATTGTGGTATTCAGGTAAGTGTTGTTTTGCAAAGTAATAATAAAATGTGATCATAAATAAAGAAGTTATGGCAATTTAAGCAAAATGTTCAATTATCTAAGTGTAAAAGGGGCCATAATTATGTCAAAATGCTTGATACAGTGGTCTGCTCTTGTTTATAGGTTGGGGTCATGTTGGTAAACAATTACGCAAAATATAAAAGCAATATGTCAAAGGATATAGGAAATATTTGGGGTAGTACGCAAAGTTTAACATAGATTTATCAATATTATGCATATTCTAAGTATAAAAGGGGCAATAATGATGTTAAAATGCTTGATACATTTGTATGCTCTTGTTTATAGGTTGGGGTCATGATGGTAAACAAGTATGCAAAATATTAAAGTAATATGTCAAGGGACATTGAAAATATTTGGGGTAGTACGCAAACTTTAACATTTGCTGCATATTCTAAGTGGAAAAGGGGCTATAATTATGACAAAATGCTTGATAGAGTTGTCTGCTCTTCTTTATAGGTTGGGGTCATGTTGGTAAACAAGTATGCAAAATATAAAAGCAATATGTCAAAGGATATAGGAAATATTTGAGGTAATACGCAAAGTTTAACATAGATTTATCAATAATATGCATATTCTAAGTATAAAAGGGGCAATAATTCTGTCAAAATGCTTGATACAGTTGTATGCTCTTGTTTATATGTTGGGGTCATGATGGTAAACAAGTATGCAAAATATGAAAGAAATATGTCAAGGGACATTGAAAATATTAGGGGTAGTACGCAAACTTTAACATTTGCTGCATATTTTAAGTGGAAAAGGGGCCATAATTATGACAAAATGCTTGATAGAGTTGTCTGCTCTTGTTTATAGGTTGGGGTCATGTTGGTAAACAAGTATGCAAAATATGAAAGCAATATGTCAAGGGACAATGAAAATAATTGGGGTAGTACGAAAACTTTAACATTTGCACGGAAACAGAAACGCCGACGCCGGGGTGAGTAGGATAGCTCCTCTATATATATTTCATATATAATAGTCGAGCTAAAAATCAAGAGCATGAATAAAAGATGAAATAGAAACATAACAGAAATAATGATGCCTACAAATCACCGTCTTACATAAATGAAATACATAAGAAGAGAAAATCAAAGTACCAAAAATACTGCCACTCAAGATTAAACTCCAAAGTTGTTAAACCTTCAGTATCAAAAGTTAAGCATTCTGAAATAAATTTCAAAATTAAAATTTCTTCAAATCAAACATATGCCCCTTTAAGATAAGCCCAACACATAGCTACATAGACCAGGTAAAGACTTCGAACCTTTCATTTCATCAACAGAACTGTCGTCCGAGTCCTCCAAAAATTGTTCAAGCACATGCTCTACAATTATTACATATACTGAATAACATGACAAGGAATTCCTTAGTGCATACTCTACAGGATTTACATAAACGGATAATGTGGCAGGGAATTTCTATGAGCATATTCTACACAATTACATTCACTAATTTCTGTGGAGGGGAATTCCTTATTGCATGTTTTACATTAATTACATATACTAAATGATTTGACAGGGATTTTCTTAGTGCACTCTATACAAAAATTACATATACCAAATACTATTACAGACAATACCTTAGTGCATGCAATACAATAATTACATGTACTAAATTTCTTACTTCATACTCTTCACAAATTATATATACTGAGTCATGTGGATAGGAATTTTCATATGCATACTTCACAAAATATATATATATTGATTTCTGTAGCAGGGAATTTTTTAGTGTATGTTAAACAAGAATTACATATACTAATTAATATTGCTGTATTCTTTACGACATTCACTACAAGAATTGCATGCACTGAATATTAAAGAAAGATGTTTGTTTTAGAATTCTATACAATAATTATATTTGATGAATATTGTGACAGGATATTCCTTAGTGCATGCCTTACAAGAACCACATAATACTGAATTAAGCAGAAGGATTGTCCATAGTGCGGCTCTAATAGAAGTATTAAGGATCACTTGACAGGGCATGCCTTACATAAACTAATATTACAGGTGCATGCTGTAAAAAAGTTTATAAGAAATACACAAACACATACTCTACAAGATTTTCTATTAGAACATTTCTTAGAACTTATATTGTGCATTTCGTTATTGTCACAGGAAATATTATTTACAAAAATACCATGTTCTTTTTGGCAGTAAAGAATTGCAAAAACTATACATATATATATATTTAGAATATTTTATGTCAGTGAATGTTATAATTAAGACATGCATTTAGGCAAATATACAATGACATGTTTTGTGTTAGATTTACTCTATTTATGGGGTTTGCATATATCAATCAAATAACAAACAGATGAGTGCATTAACAATTGTTTGTATATGAAAAGACTAGAGCTGACTGATTTTATACTTATTTACAAGCAAAATCTTGTTATTATTACAGATTTAGGACACTGGTAATTTGTGTGTGCTAGTAAGCAAGTATAATCATTTGTGGTTCCAACGTTCTCAGTTACATATATATTTTAAAAGTGAAGATTTGTTATTAAATTATAAAACAATATAAATAGCAATCAAATACAATAATAAAAAAGAATTAAAGAAACATTATATATATTTAGTGGATCTAATGAAAAATGCACAACATGTGGCAGCAAAGACATTGAAAGATATAAGAAGGAAATGATTCTGAATAACTTCTGGGATATTACAAAAAACAAAACATGCATGCAATCCTTTATGACAATCGATTTTATGTTTAAACAGCTTTTTATGTGGGTAAAGCTTAATGAAAATGTAACAAGAAAATAGCCAGATCATGCACTCTTATTTGGGATAAACAATCACAAAGCAGTAACACAAACATAAAGAACCTGTTGGCACACAAAAATGAAACAAATACCTGCAAAAGCATCAACCACCCCGTTAGATTCGTTGGCCTGGGACCCACTGAAAGTGAGCCAGGAGTCAACACTAGGTATCCCGGGTGGTTTCTTGCCCCGCTGGTAGGTTCCCGTGTTGAGGTCGTGGTTTTCCGGTTCCCAGTGCTGGTGTATTTTGTTGGTTAGGCTCTGGTAGGAACGTCGGGTCTCTAGGAGCTCCCGGTCAGAATGAACTATCATGAAGTTCTCATGGCTTGACTTGGTGGATTTGATGTTACCTTTGGAATGCATATTCGATTATTATAATTCTATTATGTTAACGTGTAAAATGTATAGTGATATATATAATATAATAATATATATATATATTATTATATAATATACAATAACTGTCTTATAATTTTCCTAGTAAAAAAAGCTCACGATTTTTTCAATTGATTGCCTTGATAATAATTATAATCAATTATTTAAAAAAAGCCAGCTTAAAGTATTAAACATTTCCTCATCAAGTTTGTTTACCTGTAGTTTTTGGTCGTTTGTTTGAGGTAGATAACTGAATGGAAGAATGGGTCCGTTGTCTCTGAGACACAGAGGTCAGGGGACGACCTTGAACTTCAACTAAAATGAGGTCACAGTCAAATTCATTTTTTTTTTGGTAGGATAAGATGTCAAAAGGCAAGAAAATGAGGTCACTGATAGATTCAACAATTGTAATCATAGATATAGGATCAGGGTTATACATGAGAAAGTACTTGTATATAAATCTTTGAGTTGACCAAATTCACATTTACGTTTTATTACTTCAAATCAAAAAGTATAAAGGCTCAGTCAAATATCATCCATTAAATGGTTAAGTTTTTATCATTTACTTCCAAATCACAGTATCATTTGTTTACAATCTATTCAGCAATTGTATTATTAAAATTTAACATAAAATATGTTGAACGTTGTACGCCATAAAGCAATTTAAGAGTGTTCAGCTCTATGATTCCATGCATGTTTTTGTGAGATAACATTCACATCTAGGATTTTGCTAATTGATAATGAATCCAGTATATTATTTAGTAGCTTACCATTATTCATACAGAAATCATAAAAAGATTTGGATATCCCTGACACTTTCATACAAATGTCTCAAAAAGCTCAGCTTCAATAATTCAAGATATTTCACATGTCAAAATAATCTGGATCATATCACTTTCTGACAGTCAATTAAATAATTGCATTCACAAGACCTGAACAAATATTTTAATACACTGAATACTTTTCACCATTAACATAATTATACTAAAATATTTGCCAAATACAAATAAGACTATTTGAAATGTACTTATCAACATTTTAACCCATTACATTAATGTATAAGAGCAAATATATGTTTACCCAGCCCAATACTGACCTGACTTGAGGTTGTTCTTCTTGTTATTAGTCACAGTGTTGTCCTTATTCTTTGTCTCCACACTGACACGTGGAGTTTTAGGACGACGTGGTGGGGCTGACGCTATGTTCCTGAGTTTTAAAGTAAGAAATTCATAAAATTGTGTCTAAAAACCTGCATTTGAAGATCAATGATGGTAAAATATTTTCTAAAATATAACCTTACACATCTACAGCAATTTTTCAAAAATATTCTCTATATATCTATATATTAGATAAATAGACCTTATCACAATAAGTCACGTTACAAGAATCTATGAAAGTACTTAATCACCATTATGTGCCATGCAATATTAAAATCTTTATTGATTTATTTACCAAAAAAGCAAACTGCCATTACAAGAAAATGATAATCACTTTGTTATATTTATCTATTGCTTAAATTACCCCCCCCCGAAAAAAAAGGGGGCACATAATCCACATTTTTTTTACTTATATGCTTCAATTCAATACTTTCAGCCCAAGCACTCTTATCACAGAGGATCAAAATTCATTTAAATTGTTAAATGAATATCCATATTACAGTGTGAGAAATGCATACCCTTAATGATCAACAATTACATGAATAATGCAGGACATTTACAGGGTGACAGAAGAAATTTCAGCTGATAGCATATCAAATCAAAATTTTCATATAAACTCACAAAAATGATTTTAAACAATTCCTAGCACTCTGACACACGTACACTGCCATTACTTAAACAGAGAGAAACCAAATTCTTTGTCATGTGCATATTTATTTGGTTGTATAATTTTGTTGATGCAGTGTTGAAAGCAAATTTGAATTGCTTAATAAACACTCTGATTCTATGATTAAGTGAAATCTTTGTAGATATGTATCAAAGTCTTGGCATTCCAAACTATTTTTCTATTTATTATTTTTAACGTCTAACATTTACACTTTTCTCAAATATTTATTTGTATATGTACTTTATGAGGATATGGATGCAGACATATGATAAAGTGTCCACAGTAATTGGCATACCTATAAAACACCCTTTTTGGTCAAAGCAACCAACCTAAATAACAGATGTGTATAATTAATTAGCTGTTCCAACAATATTTAAACAATAAGTTAGAACTTCTGTAAAACTTAACATTTCTGTCAATTGTAAGTGTCATTTAATTGTGCATGGAACATTGACATAATGATAAATTTGGTGAAGAAAATTTAACATTGATTTTCTGCCTGATAGAGATATCTTTTTTTGCTTTTCTTCCTGATAGAGATATCTTTCATTCATCAGTTGCTAGAGACAATAAAATAAACCAAGCAAACTTATTATGACTGATTTTTTTTAGGAATAAAATCTCATCAATATTAAGAACTTTACATAAACCTTGGTTGAGCAAATTTGTTTATCTACATAATCATACTCTAGTCTGTCTTTTTCTTAAAGCATACTTCATCAGAAAGGTGAGATTTTAAACCAAACACTTGATTTCTGTGATTGAGTTGTACATTTAAATCATAAATCATCTTCTTCACTGAGCCATTTATGGCACATTTAAAGCCTGAAAAGTGGGAAAATTGAAGTGTTAGCATTCACAGGCCAACACATTGAGGTGTACTGTCCTTTTTTTCATCTTGAAAATACATTTAATTAGGTATAATATACAGAGGGGGTAATCATGTGATAGTCAAGATGGTGACGTTCATGCCGAGACAGGTATATTTTTCCGTGTTATACCCTTTTGTTTAATAACACTTTATTACATTTGTTTAATTTTAAATGACGCTCACTTTCAAGCCATATTAGTAAGAAAGTTATAAGCCTTAATTTCGTATTAAAGTTCGCTTTATATCTTGACTTTACTCTCTGCCAATTTTCTTAGTGGAGCTGTATGAGGTCATCCCACTTAGAAATTTCATGGCCAGTAATGTCGAAATATAGAGCGACTATTAATACGAAATAAACATTAGTAACTTTCTGGCAGATATGGCTGTAAAGTGAGTCATTTAAAAAATTAATACAAGAAATAAAGGGAACAAGGGCTGTTTGTAAAACATGCATGCCCCCCATATGGGCTGTCCGTTGTAGTGGCAGCCATTGTGTGAATACGTTTTTTGTCACTGTGACCTTGACCTTTGACCTAGTGACCTGAAAATCAATAGGGGTCATCTGTGAGTCACGATCAATCTACCTGTGAAGTTTCATGATCCTAGGCATATGCGTTCTTGAGTTATTATCCGAAAACCATTTTACTATTTCGGGTCAACGTGACCTTGACCTTTGACCTAGTGACCTCAAAATCAATAGGGGTCATCTGTGAGTCATGATCAATCTACCCATGAAGTTTCATGAACCTAGGCGTATGCATTCTTGAGTTATCATCCGGAAACCATTTTACTATTTCGGGTCACCGTGACCTTGACCTTTGACCTAGTGACCTCAAAATATATAGGGGTCATCTGCGAGTCATGATCAATCTACCCATGAAGTTTCATGATCATAGGCCTATGCGTTCTTGAGTTATCATTCAAAAACCATTTTACTATTTCGGGTCACCGTGACCTTGACCTTTGACCTAGTGACCTCAAAATCAATAGGGGTCATCTGCGAGTCATGATCAATGTACCTATGAAGTTTCATGAGTCTAGGCCCAAGCGTTCTTGAGTTATCGTCTGACAACCACCTGGTGGACGGACAGACCGACATGAGCAAAGCAATATACCCCCTCTTCTTCGAAGGGGGGCATAAAAAAACAGCAAAACATACTTGTCTCAGCATTGGTGTCGCCATCTTTAATATCACGTGATTACCTCCTCTGATACACCTTGATAATATACGAGAAACTTTTAAACACGGTCTATCATCTACATCCATAGAAAAAAGTTAAAATGGACAAAACTAGAACTCATGGTAACAAATCCACAAACCAGGAATTGATTTTTGGAACACCTTAGGGAGAAAAAAACGAATTCCTTAGTGGGTTCACCAAAATGCTTCATTATATAACAGATCAATAAAAATTTGCCACTTGAAAAGAAATTTTGACACTCATAAAACTGAGGAAATCGACTGAAACTGAGGAAATCACCGGAAAGAAAGAAATCAACTGGAAGGAGAAAGCAACTGATAGAAGTTATCAAATCCGTGAATAAACAAAAATCATACCCCTGAAAAGAGGAGAAACCAAACCCCTGAAAGCAGGAGAACCACATCCCAGCCAAAACAGAGACCGACAAACAATACATTACCTAGTTTTATTTTTGGAGTAGATTCTGTGAATCAGCGCGTGCTGTTCGTTGATGATGTCGGCAGATGACTTAGGCCGGTAGGTCCTTGTACCACTGACGTCAATGTCAACAGTGCGGCACGACAACACAGGCTGTGTTGGCGTGTACCGGTGTCTGGTTTCAATGTCACCAAGAGGTCGTTTCTGAAAAGAGGGATATTGAGTCCATTATAATAAACAATTTGGACACAACAATATTCCAATATATTAATGTTCTATTTATTTTCAGTTATACATATTGTATTGCAATATGCTATTCAAGAATGACAGTTATTTATACTTTTATAATGATATTTATTTTAAGTAGGGTATTATTGCCCCAAATATTTCCCGAGGAATGGAGAATAATGGTTTTAACATATCTCCCAATTGATACTGTACATTTGTATATTCCAGGCAATTTAATTGCCTCATTTCAATTATGACTTGACCTTAAGATGGCATGACTTCTTCATGCCTTCAACTAATTTCCTTTTCCTGAGAAAAAATTTGAGGCAAGTTAAATTAAAATCGTCAAGGGAACAAAAGATATATTAAAGAGATACAAATACAGGCTCAAACATTACACCCTTCAGTGTGACCTTCACCCAGAGATGAGGTGACTGGCTCAATCATCTGCACATGAAATCAGTAAGTAAAAGATTGGAGACAAGTTGCATGAAAATCCTTCAAGAAACATTGAGGAGATTTGAAGTTCAAATAATTTTGCTTAAAGTGCAAATTTAAGGAGTGCGTTTCACTAACATAGCGTATATTTACGCAACTTTAGGTTTACGCACAGAATTTACGCCGAACGTAAATAAATGCGTACGCCGTTTCACTAAAATGTGCGCAAAATTTACGCTGCGTGTAAGTGTTGTTTAGCCTGTCAGGTGCGCGCGGACGCGTAAGAAAGTAATCGTCTGCAACAGTATCTACTGTAAAGCAAGATTATACGATTTTTTACATGTGTTAAATTGTAATATATTGATAAAATATGTTACAATAACACAAAATAGGCAAAACAAATTATACACTGAAGACGAATTTCATAACATGTAGCAAAGACACATTAGCGCCCCGAGCCGATTCTCGCTCGGCGCTTGTGACGAATGTATTTCGTCACATATTTTCCTACAATAAGATCTCAATATTTATTTCTTCAAACTTTTTTTTCTGGTGGAATTCAATTTAAAAGCTGGCTGCATATCCACATTTTAGCAATAAAATAAGCGATATAAAAAGGCATTCTAAACAGTCTCGCGTTTACTTGAATAAATTACCTCCCTTAACATAACGGAATATCAAAAATACGTATATAGACAAAACCTGTACCTTGCAAAGCGTGATAATAAACCGCGTGCCCGTGCCACTCGTTCTCCAATGACGTACTAAATAAAACTCAAACTATCTACACACATCTCGACTAACTACAACCCCGGTAAATAGGTAATCAGGATAAATATACATGTAGGAAATTAGGGACAAAACAGTCAAAGACTAATATAACCTGTATCTTGTCTAGTTATAACCCAGAAAGGTCCAGCTAAAATTACTCTGTGAAGGGGCGTGTGACCTGGTAATAAAATCTGAACAACACACACACATTATAACCAAGAACAACACTATCAAATGTCTGGAATAGATTTTTGTGAGAATTACCATATCACACTGTGATCATTAGGCTACAGTATAGCCCTCACATAATTGAAACCACACATCTACATATAAGCTGGAGTAGATTCAATTTACAATTAAACATGATGAATAGCAATGTATGGTTCATACACATGTACTGAATACCACTACCAAATATCTGGAATAGATTTTTGTTAGAATGACGATATCACATTGTGATTATCAGGCTACAGTATAGCCCTCACAAAATCGAAACCAGATGTTTACATATTAGCTGAAATAAATTCAAATGAGAATTAAGAATCTCAGAACATCAACAACACACAATGCTAAAACGACGGCAGGGTACGCTTTCCCTAATACGCAGGTTACTCAGCCTCTTTCCAACGGGAGGTAATGCCAATTTTTCTGATTTACGCAAAGTACATATCTGGCGTAAATTAACGACATAATTTACGCACTGCGTTAATTTACGCTGTTTAGTGAAACGCGTTTTTGAGAACAAGATTTGCGTACGCAAATATTTACGGAAATTATTTGTGTACGCAGCTTAGTGAAACGCACTCCTGATCTTTAACCCAAAAGATTGGCTCATGATTCTGCATATTATCTAAATGACCTAAACGTTTTGCTCAAGTTGCCCCAAGTGACCCTTCTTCAAAGGAATATGAGTGTCACTAAAGTTTTAGCAACAAAATGATGAGAAGCATCCCTATATGCCTTCCATTACTGTTGTAGGGTATTAACAAATCAAACAGAGTAATCCATATTTGTCGTTAAAGAAAGTAAAGAACCTTTAGCTTTATAAACAGTGACACTGAAATAATTGGTGCTTTATGAGTACCGGTATCAGTGTTACATGTTCAAAAAATATCATAAAAGTCAATCTCCTTCACACACAAAAATGCTTGATCTTTAACAAATATTTAAATATGCCTCAAATTACTATCATTACCATTCTCAATCATGAGAAGTACAAATTACAGCTATTAAAACTGTTACTTCAATTGTGTACTTAACTTCTGCTTTTCAAACAACCTGACCTTCCTTATATATGATCTGTTAATGTGACTGGGTAATGCGAAAATAAAAAGTTGTTCAAACAAAATAAAACCTGGATATCTCATGTTTTTCTCTGACAGAGCCAACACCAATATGCCATTACCTTCCCAAATATGTGCAATATGAACTGCATATGATTTGTGCATATGACGCACATGGCTTTGAAATTAGCTACGGAGAATACAGGGATACATAAATGAAGCTTAGCTGTACAAAGATATTTATTTACACAACAAAAGGCTTCTTCATGCTCTGATTCAATGACATTTGGCCATGCAAAATGAATTTACCAAACAATTGTTTGTTTCCAATTAACCCTTTGCATGCTGGGAAATTTGTCGTCTGCTTAAATGTTGTCTGCTGAATTTCTAAAATTAGCATTTTCTTCAATTTTTTTCAAAGAATATTATCAGAATAGCAAACAGTTTGGATCCTGATGAGACGCCACGTTCTGTGGTGTCTCATCTGGATCCAAACTGTTTGCAAAGGCCTTCAAAATTCGGTTCCCGCACTGAAAGGGTTAAAATGGTATAAACACAAAATCTTGAATTCTAAATGAAAATTCACAGAGCATTCAAGATGCACCAACACGCAAAGAATTTTATTTAACAAAAGGATTAATGAAGAAGCTTTAGACCAAAATTTTGTCACCACAGCCAGAATATAATCTTTAAAATAAGCATAACTTACATCACAAGTGTCTCAAAATATTGAAAATTATTCAAACAATTTAACAAATAGAGGTTTTCCTTAAATATTTTTTTTAAATGATTAGCATGACAAATATGAGGTAATATTCTGTAAATATAACTTTCGGTAAGATCTAGCAATATGTTATAAAAAAGAGCACCGCATAGCGGGTGCCAACACTCGGCTGTAGGTGCAGTTTTGAATAAATGAAAGCTTGTCAGAAGTGACCTTGACCTTTGACCTAGTGACCCAAAAATGGGTGTGGCGTGTAGAACCCATCAAGGTGCATCTACATAATTAAGTTTCAAAGTTGTATGTGGAAGCTTATGTTAAGGTTTTAGCTCTACTTGGACGGTGGACGGCAGACGCCAAACGGCAGACACCGGACGACAAGCTGGCTATGACAATACTTCGGGTTTTCTCAGAAAACAGCCTAGCTAAAAACAGGGATAGTGGTAGTTTCCAAGGTAATAATGCCAACTTCAAATTTCTGTACATAAAACATCATTCACATAACTTTATTTTATTAAAGGATGTTTAGTTGTCATTATCTCTATACACTGTTTGTCAAAACTGTCAACGATGCCAGGCACATTGTATGAGCCTCGTTCTAAAACTGAGCAAAAGCATGTGAACAAGAGGGCCTGAAAGGCCCAAGGTATCCCCCGCAACATATGCTTTGTTTGAGGATGGGTGCAAATTGGACGGATGAACATAATGATAGATGGACGGACGGAGGACAATAACACAAAACTAAGAGAAAGGAAGGTTTACCAAGTTTCAAAGAAATCCGCCCAAGCGCTTCCAAGATATGGCTCCAGACACAAAAATGCCTATAGTAAAAAGCATATTTTCAAGTTTCAAAGGGCCATAAGTCTGTTTTTAACAGATGGTGTACAATGCCATTTGGCGTGCATCATCCTCTTATGCATATATATACTCATACCAAGTTTAAATGAAATCCGCCAAAGCACTTCCAAGATATGGCTCCGGACACAAAAGTGCCTATAGTAAAAAGCATTTTTTCAAGATACAAAGGGCCATAAGTCTGTTTTTAACAGATGGTGTACAAATCCATTTGGCGTGCATCATCCTCTTATGCATATATATACTCATACCAAGTTTCAATGAAATCCGCCAAAAAACTTCCAAGATATGGCTCCGGACACTAAAAAGCATTTTTTCAAGATACAAAGGGCCATAAGTCTGTTTTTAACAGATGGTGTACAATGCCATTTGGCGTGCATCATCCTCTTATGCATATATATATACTCATACCAAGTTTAAATGAAATCCACCAAAGAACTTCCAAGATATGGCTCCGGACACAAAAGTGCCGGACGGATGGACGGACAGCCGGACGGACGGACAACGCCAAAACAATATCCCTCCGCCTCTGGCGGGGGATAATAAAATGTCTTCTAGGATTAAACTGTGCAGTCCACACAGGCTTATCAGGGATTACAGTTTCTGATTTTAAGGATTTTTTGTTTCAAGGAAGTCTTTTCTAAGCAAAAATCAAGTTTATTGGAAAGTGTCAGCCCTGATAAGCCTGTGTGGACCGCACTAGATAAACTTGACAACACCTTACACACATGAATTAAGGTCAGTTTTCATACTTCTAACGCACCGCATATCACCTGCATTGGCTCAACTTTAAGGACAACTTGTACCAGCATTTTAAGAAAACAATTATGACAAGATCGAGGAAAAGTTGTAATTCAAAATACATTAAATCGAACTACGTCAATAATTCAAACAATATTATCAATGTAGGGCATTAAAATATGATATCTTAATGTAAACATCCTTTGAAATAATGCAATAATTTTGAAGAATATTGTTACATAACAGCATTAATACCGGTAATTCAAAATAAAATTAGCCTAAGGTTGTATTTTAAAACAAGCTATTTCCTAGAAATCTGTTCAAAAGCATCAAATAGTCTCATACAATACCTTACTACATCCACAGTTTGTCAATGATCAACATGAATATTGCAAGATCTTTCCAAACAAACTTTCTCTAAATCATGCACTATTTACAAAGAGCACAGTGTTAAGCAATATAATAAGCTATTCCTCCTTTGAAGATTCTTTCAATCACTCTTCATTGATGAAGTTGAGGTGATATGTTTTTCCACAATGAAGATTTTATATCAAGCTTTAAAACGAAATATGAAATAACTTATGCCCGACAACATGCTTCGAGCATTTAAAACAGTGATTAACACTTGATAGACGTTGCACTTGGAATTGAACTTAGTTTCCGTTCCCTAATAATGCCAGTTACTGCTGTTCACAAATCAATAGCACTTTCTTTTCAAATACTTGTTTTACAAAATTACTTCCCAATAAAGTATGCTTAAAAGAAGAAAATATCCTGGCAGATGCCTCAAACTCAATTAAATTCTCGTTAGTGTTTTGTTTTTGAAAACAAAATGTCATTATATTATTTTGAAAAAACCAATAGTGTATTTTTTTTAAAACCATTACAACACTAATAATATATTTAATTAAAAAACTGAAATCACAATCAACATAAGGTACCTCAAATGGAAATCCGTTGTTTAACTCTGTCCATATACAGAGAAAGAAACTGTTTGCAGCAAGTGACTGATGTTTCATCAAAATAAATCTAAAGATTAAATCTATAAGGCAGATTCCTATCTTGGTTTTAATAACAGTATGACATTAACGTGCCAGAGTTTTAATCAATATGCGAGGCCAACACCGGTTTATATTCCGATTAATGCCTTGTTAGGCTGCAAATCCTCAACATGGATTGAAACAAATCACAGGGTCCGCAAATACCAACAGAAGTGTTTTAATCCTTTATTATTGTTCAAGCCAGGTGTAACAACTCAGATTTTTATTGTACATGTACAAATAAACATACAATTACACTACAAATTAACATACAAATACAATACAAAATCAAAGCGCTGAAGACACTAAAGTTGTTCTTCATTGCTTAATTTAAGACACAACTCATTTTTAGCTCGACTATTATATATGAAATATATATAGTGGAGCTATCCTACTCACCCTGGCGTCGGCGTGAGCGTGCAAATGTTGAATAGTTTGCGTACCACCCCAAATATTTCCTATGTCCCTTGACATATTGCTTTAATATTTTGCATACTTCTTAACCAACATGACCCCCAACCTATAAACAAGAGCAGACAACTGTATCAAGCATTTTGTAAGAATTATGGCCCTTTTTTTTCCTTAGCAAATGCATATTATTGATACACTGTAACTCTAATATAAAGCGCTCCGTTATAACGCTGAATCCAATATAACGCGGAGGGTGCTTGGATCCCATTTTTTCTCCAACCTTCCATTTGATTTCTGATTCAAATCCGTTTTATGCAACTTCATGTATTTTCAGGCAATTCAAAGATGGCGGCAATCACAGTCATGTTGATTGCTTTATTCAATCGTTCGTTGAACCGATTATAATCACCTCGAGGTTAAACAACACTGACAGCTAATTGGTGTTAATCTGTTGTGTAATGTCGATAAAGGTGTGAAAAACTCGCGTGTCAGTGTTTATTACATGTATTCCTCATCAGAGCGGTTCAGTGCGATAATTTCCATAAGTTAAGTGCAAGCGGGATAGTTATACAATTCAAGTAATTCAAAACGATTGAAACATTCTTACTTTGATATTGTTGAAGTTTGACTATATTAAATGAGCGGCTGTGAAATATACTGCCTACTGTATAAAACAACTTTTTCTGTCATTTCATTATCATTCTAGTATTATGTCATTTAATCTTTCAGTTCATGTATAAGAAATTAAATAATGCAGACGATTTATTTACATGCGAACGCAGTGTACCGGCAATTGTTAACAGAGTTTCACTTACATTTTCGCGCGGTATCAGAAAGTCCCCAGGGAAACACGTTTTTTGCATGCGTATGACGCAATAAAACAATTTTTTGTACATGAGTCGTATTGCATTCAATCTAAATTTAAAGTCGCTCGTCCAATGAAAGCTCTGCCCCATAATGCACTGTACTCTTAACACTTCTGAAAATGGCATATATGCGAACGGTTGTGTTTACGAATTTCTTAAACATATATCGTCATTAATGTTCAAGTTTATTATTTTTTAAGTGATGTTGTAATTTCATTGGATTATCGGATAAATGTGCACATAAGAAAAGCGGTATGTATACTGTTATCGATACGATTCGGTTTATATGCATGTATTTGTGTCAACACAGCATGGCAATATACATGACCTATATTATTGGCTATTCTATACCTGTTTTTTTTTATAGCGCCCTGCAGTAAATGAGCTCAAAACCTTAT
This sequence comes from Dreissena polymorpha, assembly GCF_020536995.1. Lineage (NCBI taxonomy): Eukaryota > Metazoa > Mollusca > Bivalvia > Myida > Dreissenidae > Dreissena > Dreissena polymorpha. The sequence continues at coordinate 18,860,652 of NC_068370.1, read as the reverse complement.
AACGCGGATCCGTTATAACGCTGTTTCGCGGCTTGGACCCCATTGACCGCGCTATATTGGAGTTACAGTGTAAATCTATGTTAAAGTTTGCGTACCACCTCAAATATTTTCTAATGTCCCTTGACATATTGCTTTCTTTTTTTGCAAACTTTTTTACCAACATGACCCCAATCTATAAACAAGAGCAGACAACTGTATCAAGCATTTTGTAAAAATTATGGCCCTTTTTCCATTTAGAATATGCATATTATTGATAAATCTATGTTAAAGTTTGTGTACCACCTCAAATATTTTCAATGTCCCTTGACATATTGCTTTCTTTTTTTGCAAACTTTTTTACCAACATGACCCCAATCTATAAACAAGAGCAGACAACTGTATCAAGCATTTTGTAAGAATTATGGCCCTTTTTGTCTTAGTAACTGAATATTTTGTTAAATTTTGTGTTTAGATCCACTTGACTTCTATAGTACATGTATCAAAGCTATTGCTTTCAAACTTCAAATATTTTGTTACTATCATGAGGGTACTGTACCTGGCAAGTTCAATTTGACCTTGACCTTTTAATGACCTTGACTCTCAAGGTCAAAAGAATAAATTTTAGTTAAATTGCCATAACTTCTTTATTTATGATCAGGTTTTATTAATTCTTTGACAAAACAACACTTACCTGAATACCACAATGGATTCCACCCAAACAATACCCCATGCCCCAACCCAGAATCCCTGCCCCCCTCCCCATTTTTTTATATTGTTTTCTCCTTTTTTTATTTTTGAAAGATTGTCTAATAAATGACCACACCCCACATTATACCCCCCTCTCAACCCCCCTACCCAACCCAAAAAGAACATTTTTTTCTTTGAAACATGGTTAAAATAAAAAAAATAAATATTTATTTACTTTATTTTTGAAGGACTGTCCAAACTTCCCACCCAAGCTATTGCTATTAAACTTGAAATACTATCTTATTAGTTTGTTTTATGTCTTTACAAATGTTCAATAGATTGTGGAAAATATACCTGAACTATTACCTTGACCTTATTGAATAATTTCAACAATTTCCCCATGATGGCTTACGTTATACTGTCCGCACTCGAATAGTCGAGCGCGCTGTCCTCTGACAGCTCTTGTTAAAAATTAAATGCAAGTTTGCAATCAACGCAAGCCATTCAAATTCAAATAAAGAGTGTTTCTAAACGCACAGGTTGAGATATGTGTGCACTTTTATCATCCTTTTTATTTTATAGAGATAACTTAGACAACATAACAACAACATGGCCCTTTTTTGAAATTTAGAAAGCATAGTAAGTATGATGAAAATGGTAATGAAAACTGAATACAAAGACAATTTGCAATCAGCAATCATATTAAATGTATATTGTTTGAATATTGAATACCAATCTGACTAAGAATATAGTTTCATTATGGAAACTCCCTGTCCAAAACTTTTGATTTTTGACACCATATATAAATTCAAAATTCAAATTTAATAGTAGTCCAATTAACTGTAATCCGTATTTATGTTTGACTTTTAATATTTTGGAAACTACTAAATAACAGAGTAATATTTCATTCTGAAGTACTTGTGTATTTTTATATTTTATCATCTTGATATCATATTCTTATATTGTTAACCAAACTACATGACTATTCTGAAAAATCTGTTAACCAGTAAAACAACAGCATCTACTTGCAATATGGCACAAAACTTATAAATTTTAATTTTCATAATGCACATATTAGTTTTATTATTATTATACCAGATTTGTATAGGGCTCTTTTCACACATAATTGTGCGTTCAAAAGCGCTTCACATGAAATTGCATGACATAATTCAATATAAAATACAACGCAACCATATTAGAAAATGTATAAACATAATAGGTAAAAACATACAACGCGATTGAATGAATTCATCTAAAAGTACTAGAATTAAAAATCAATTGATTAAATGTACATTCCATTGATAAAACTGACCCTTAAACAGAGCATGATACACTCAGATAGTTGTTAAAACAAAGATGTAACCCCAACGGCAGCAAAGCGGATCCTACCCAGAGAGTTAAAACATGCCTACAGACATAGAACAATTATCCCTGTTAGGGCGAGGACATTGCACGCCATGCCGCCAAAGGAGGCCGTACCAATTTCAAACCTAAGATGAAATTAATTCAACAGTGGAATTTTAAAAGAATAAGGGGAAAACAATATGTTCTGACTGGTAAAACATGAAAACAGCTAAAAGAATATAAAAATGTGATTGGCAGGGAAGGGGTGTGATCGAGACATGACAAGTGTGCTAGGCAATCCTTAATCGCAAGTTCACAGAACTGAGCACACTGCCCCCGGAGACTTACTTCCCGTACACCTCAATGAAAAAGTGTGTTTTAAGTGACCGTTTCAAAGAACACAATGATTTGGCATCCCTGATTCCACAAGGAAGTGAATTCCAGAGATTCGGAGCTGCTACTGCAAAGCTGCTGTCCCCATAGGAGCCTTTTACATTTGACGGTATTTCTAATATTGTTGATTTGTTTTGTGATCTTAGTGATCTTCTTGGTTTATAGACTGATGCTAAGCAAGTTTCTGATGTAAATGGGTGATTGGTCATTGAGTGCTTTGAAAGTATGAGTCATAATCTTATATTTTACTCTGTGTTGTATGGGTAGCCAGTGTAGATCCTTGTGAACAGGTGTGATGTGCTCATACCGAGAAGTCCTTAAGAGAACTCTAGCTGGCTTTTAGCTGCACAATTCTGAACCTTCTGAAGTTTATCTAGTTTGTTCTGTGGGACACAGTATAACAGACCATTTCAGTAGTCCAGTCTAGATGTCACCAAAGAATTGACAAGTGATTTTGTGGCATCTTTTGTAATGTACCGGTATTGTCTAATATCAGTAATATGACCAATTTGGCGTAGCTGTGTGTAACAAGATTTACTGATAAGAGTTTATATGCGCATCCATGCTCATTCGGGAATCAAACCATGCAGGCCCCTAAATTTCTGGCACATATGTCAATGTATGTGTTACTATAGCTTCATAATCAACAAAATGTTGCCTTAAAACTCAAAATCTCAATTGGTTCTACATTGAAATATATATAGTTATTTGTTACTTTCTCCAGTAGTAAGAAGCATTAATTAAGAGGGCAAAGATGAATATTTAAGAAAGAAAAAACAAATGAAATGTCATATAAAAAATCAAAACTGTACCTTATAATAAATTCCAATCATATAAAAGAGTAAATAAATTCCTCGTTAAAACATTCTAATAACTATTGTTTCATTCTACAATCATGCACTATGATGAAAAGTCCGATCCCACAGAAAATGTGCATAATAACACTAAGGATTCAATTCACCTTTACCATGAGTTCTCAGTATAAATTCACAGTTGCAAGCTCACAAATCTACGAACAAACTAGACAGTGTTTTATCACACTGAAACACAGTCACGGCCCTGAAGTCCCTTTATAAGGCAATTCTAAACACTTAAATGAATACTTCTATTTTGGACAGTTCACATCTTAATTGTCTTTGAGTTAAAGCAGGCAAAGGTTAATTTTAAGTTTTAAGCAAATTCACTTATATAACTGCCTCCATACACATGTCAAAGTAGTCTGACTGCATCTACAGAATTACATCTACATTTCTCTACACTAAGGCAATGTCCCAGCGGAATGTCCCAACCATTTTCTCCTGGGACACCCAAAAAACGTGTTCAGCTAATCAGACCCAGCTTATACTGAAGTGCTGGCCTGTCTGGACTGGAGATCAAATCAAACACACTGGATACTTAAATGGTGCATGTCAAGAGGATGTAATCAGCTTCACTGATACAGTTTATCTTCCAATCAATGCTCAAACAATGTATCAATGCTCACATGGTGTCTCAAGTGGACATCCAATGCTAAGACTGATACTGCCTCTTGCAATGTAAACATAGCTCACTTGTTTTTTCAGCGTAAGCTGTATTAAGCCAGCTTTTCACCTCTCCTGACCTTTGTAAGTGTCCAATAAAATTCAAATAAAATTTCCCGCGGCTAGGTACGAATGAATACACTTCATTTATTCCATTGGCTGATTTGAGTATTCCACCAGAACATTGGAAACATATCCGCGTCTTTGTAACACTGTTTTACTGCATGAAACAATTTTATTTCTAATGAAAAGGCTTAATAGATAGAACAGTTTTACACTCAATTCTCGACATCAATACAGTTTCTGCGTGCACCTTTTATTTTCAGAGAATTACCAGCGCAACGCGTTTATATTTAAAGGCTATGTTCTCATATTGAGTACTTACTTCCATATTCTTGTCAACATGTTAACATGTAAAAGTATAAAGAGCAGTGGAAGCGAGGCATCACTTTAATACATTGCATTTCAACCCGCGAGGTTTCGGGTCAATTCGCGGCCAGTGTATGAATGTCAGAGTTTATATACAGGTCATCATATACGCTATCCATGAACTAGGTGACCTGGAATTTTCTTTAGACCAGAAATATGTAGATTCTTAATGTGTTTTCAACAAAACAATGATAAATATTATTTGATTAATTTAACAATAATTGTTCCACAATATTGACCAATGTATTAAGACTGAGCGCGATGATTATCGATACTGTTAATAATCGAATCAAATAGCAATGCCCGACAAACCACTAAAACAGGTTTGTTCAAAGAACGCGCCTATAAATACGGATACTTCTCGTGTGGCCGGTTGACTCGTATGTTTTTATTTCACTACCATTCTTCTTTTGGTTTACTGTTTTGTATCTATAGGTTTATGACCAGCAATATGTAATAATGTAAAATAAGCCGCGAAAACTCCGCGTAACATCTCGTACTGCGTGTGATGCAGCTAAGAAGTGCACAGAAAAAAGACATTCGCTATCCTTGATCTCATCCATTGAACTATCAACGCCGTATATCTTTTTTAAAGATATTTCTTGTTATAATTACAAAAAGAGGCATCAAGCTGGGACAAGTTATCGTTTAAGTAGATAAGGCTTAAGGCTGTGAGTTACAACATGCTTGTACAAATTCTGTTTGAGAAATTGCATTGAAATATTTTTAAATATGAAGTTCAGTTATAATCATATTTGCACTTCAAGCCTTAAACATTTAACTACTGCATTTCATAAGGAAATGATAAGATGATACAACGAAGTCACAGGCACTTTTCTATTTCATGTAAGTCAATATAAGCAGAACAAGAATTTTAAGTCAACAAAGACCCCATGCTATCAAGAAACAATCCCATCAATATCCGATAGATAAATGTGCAAAAACATGTGCAAGCATACTACCTGGACCATGATATCTTGACAGAAAGGACATTCATCAATGTGCTATAAAACATGACAACATGTACCGTAAATCTACGAATATAATACACACTTTTTTACCTGCCGATTTTTTCTTCAAAAAAGGGGGTGCGTATAATATACGAGTTTAGACCAGAACAAACTTTTTTTCCTGTGCAAATTTTCAACTTAATCGCTGTTATTCGCTTCGCGGCAGCCATTATGAACTACACCATTACATCAAAGGGGTGCAACAGGGCTCGCGCTGTCGTTCGCCATTTGAGTCATTCGCGAAAATATTGAGAATTTGGCTCAATAAAAATCTTATTTGTGAAAATGCGAAAATCTAGTAAAACTTCATTGAAAACATCCGCCATTTATATCGGACTGGTTTTCTATATTTGTCTCTTTGTTTTAATGAAAGTGTTCGCAATTCGCAATTCGAACAGTAAACGAAACCCGGTCTGTACCCGATTATGAGACATCGCTTGACCTTATTGTTATTGTAGTGCTCATGGTAGCTGGCCAATCAACATTGAGCTCGCTTACACATGAACTGACGTTGTCGAATGAAATGTGAGAACGGGAGGAGCTATCGGATAATATTGAGTCATTCATGCGCAGACACTGTATACTTTGAATACACAGTTAATATCGTCGTCTGCCTACAAAATAGCAACTGGAGGCTAAGTCGTATAAAGAGATTAGCAAATGAAAAAAAACAAACTGACAATACCCGTAAATAAATATTTTTTAGCTGACCACTATTTATCATTCTACCGCATATTTACCATATCTGAAGAAAAGAGTGGTAATTAAATAATTAGTTTTATGATGCTAATAGAGTCTATTACACCTGTCTGCCGATTGCCGAATTAAATTGAAAGGTGATAATAAATTAATTTGTTTTTTACTCCCAAACTAGCCTTAATGACAGCAGCGTATTTTAATTAAAGAGATCATGAAAAACACGAGCGGTTTAATTGTATTTTAAGTTATATTAAAGTATCGAGTTTGTAACTCAAAAAAAGAAAAAGTAATTCATCTAGACAACTATAATAACGGAAGTAACCATTTTGTCTTCTTATTACTTTATTATTATAATAATTATTATCGTCCCGAATATTGTCAAATTGAATTAAATGTTAAAACAAAAAACAGCATCTCTGCTTCTTTCTTTTGTAATTATGATTGCTTGACCCGGATGTCAGCAAGGGGCCCGTGTGTTATCGGTAACAATCAATGGTAATATAAACAATAGACAGAGATATTTATTATGCAACTGTCATAACTACAGCACTATAACACATCCCGATCAATATACCGGGGTAACAGATAGTTGACAACACCAAATTGATTCGCTATTTTCACAACACAAAAATATATTGACACATTTTTTCGGAAATGGCCGATTTCGGACACTGATTTTTTTAAAGCGCAGGATTTTTTTCCACTTTTTGGGGAATTTTATCGCCATTTTCATGAAATTGGGAAAATAAATTCATTAGCCTTTTTTTCCACATGAAAAGTCCACTGATTAGGGAAATACTAAATTTGATATAACTCTTTATAATCATTCAAATTAAAAGAACAAAATCATATAATACTTTGTTAGATGTAATTGAATTGAAATTGAGATAAAATACGCATTAGACTTCTTTCTAAAAAAAAAACAAAAAAACATTTATTTTTTTTGGAAATTGGGAATTTTTTGCCACATTTTGGGAAAAAAGTATACTTTTTGGGATTGGGAACATAGCCGAATTTCGGCTATAAAATCGGGCCAAAAAAAAACCTGGTGCGTATTTTACTCGGATTTTCAATTTTTACCGATAAATTTTGACCAAACGCGGGGGTGCGTATTATGCACGAGGGCGTATTATATTCTTGGATTTACGGTATTTCAAGTTCATAACTTCCAAGTTTCAATATCCAGCATCAATCCATACATAACCAACAAGTTAAATCAATTCAAGAAGCTGTTATCTTAAAAGAGATCTAAAGAGAATCTTAGTTAGTTATCACTTAAGCATTCTGAAACAATTTATATTTGGTGAACACAAATATAAGAAAAGGTGATTTAAAATATAAGATCATCTCGGCTCCATGGCTGTTAAAAAACAAAGATATATCTTTTGAAATCACTTTTCTATCTTGAATTTTTTTTTATATACACTCAAGACATTATTACTAATATTGGTTAAGAAGCTGTGTTTTTATACGGCAAAATCATATTCACTCACTGATTTGATTAAAAAATATCTCAAACTTAAATTTCACGGAAAATAAAGTCTGTAATAAAATGTTGATTCTTCAAATTAAAGAATACATTGTGTAGTTAGACACTGAGCAAAAAGAAATGCCACCCAACTTGAAAAGCAAACAATCTGGTATAAGTTGCCTACCCTGGCATGTTTCTGCAGTATGTAATTGGCATGCAGGTCCATGTAATCAAGGGCCCTCAAGTACTTTTGTGCCATGGTTGAATGCTTCCTGAGGTTGTCTCTCTTTGTCATGTAATCATTTTACTATCGCCAAGCTGGAAAAAAAGAAACAAATAAATGGGCTGTGCTCTGTGAAAAGGGGGTTTAATGCAAGTGCTGAAAGTGTCATCCCAGTTTAGCCTGTGAAGTCTGCACAAACTCATTAATTTGTTCTTTGGAGAGTAAAAACAACAATTATTTTGTCTACAGAAAAATAATACAAAAACACATAATAAAGCATATTATGACATACAGATTTGTCCATCATAATGCTAAACATGTAAAGCAAAATGTGGCCAGTGTTTTTTTTCACCTATAGGGGAATGGTGGCGGGGCCCGTCCAAGGGGGAAAAACGCGTTGTTTTTTAGGAAAAGGGGGAAAATTTAAAATTCACTCTTATATGTAATGATATTTATTATATGAATACATGTGTGTATGAATGTGATATTCACAGGTGAATGTCTCTGTCCTTTTTCTTTAATATATATCAATGATCTTTTCAACATTAGTTTTAGAGTTTCAGACAATTAAACTGTCATACACAGTCTCTGTTTTCCTAGCCAATTTGAGTCTAATTGGGATTTTTTTAGTCGATGAAATGGCAAATTTGAGAATTTGTTATCAATAAAATGGACCAAATTGGAATGTTTTTATCAACAAATACTGACACAATATAGATACATCAGGCCTGTTATATTAATGGCCATTTTGGGGAAAAAATGCAATTCATGTGAAAAGTCCACTGATTTGGGAAAGACTAATTTGATATATTTCTTTATAATAATTCAAAATCATATTAAGTATAATTATATACTTTGTTAGTTGTTATAAGTTATCATAAGACAGTTCTTTCTAAAAACAAAACAAAAAAAAAAATAATATTTTTTTTCTTCTGAAAGGGATTTTTTCTACAAAATCTTTTTTGAGGGGAATGGGGCCGAATATTGGGCCTGAAAATGCCATAAAAAAACACTGGTGGCAAATCAATGTTTCACACATTTTCAAGTGAATTTCTAAGTATTACTTGTGTAACTTCCAAACAATATTAGCTAGATTGACAAGTATCAAATTCAATAAAGATAAAGAGCTCATCAGGGTTCATTGCCATTGTATTATATGACATACCCAGGACGAAATCAAGGATCTTGAATGATTTAAGTAAAACTTTGAAAAGCACATTCTCAACTTTACATATAAGTGCCTCAGGTTTTCACAGATCAAACATTTTGCTCCTTGGTTTAACTAATCATGCAAAAGATTAAAAATTGTTTAAGTGTAGTCGGGATTAAACCTCTGACCACTGGATTGTTGTAGGGAGGGATGAAATATTCAACACCTGGATTGTAAAACCAGTAAGTTACCACTAGCCCATGGATCTGCTACAAAAACCTACTTACACATACTTACCACAATACACTCAATAAATGAATGATCAAATTCCATTAATTATTGATACCTCACTGCAGTTGGTACTTAGGCAAGACAGCAATAAAATAGCCCAATGTGTATTTAGTCTAAACCCATATATTTAAGCATGATAATTTAGGTGTTTTTAGACAGTTTCAAATCTGCTGTTTGGGTTTGACAAGTTAAGGAGTTGTTGAGTTTTAAAGGTTCGATTCTTAAATAATACTTTTCAAAATTTGAAATGTGTTCACAATATTTGCAAATTTTGTTGTTTTACTAACAATATTTGGAAATTTTACTCAAAAGGTAGCATTAACAAAAAAAACAGAGGAACATAACATCTTTAATCAAAGTTGCAATTATAACAATCAAAAATGATTGATATTTTTCTAATTGCTATTATTTCATGATAATCTAGTATATAAACATACAAGCTTGCACTTATGTTTAACAAACATAAACATTGATATCATACTACACAGTAGTTTTAACCAAATTAAAAAGTTAACAACAACGACTTACTAAATGACGCTTGAAATCATCCATGATAACAATCCAACTTATAACTCCAACTAGATACTATAACCAATATAAGCAAATCACCTTGAAAAGAGGCATTTTGTCAAATCATTCCATCAAGACATACACATTTAAGGCCCAATAATCCTAAATACACACAGATAACCAATTGTTTTCCACTGCTATGCCCCCTAATTCATGTACAGGTTGGTATATTTAAATGGTATTATTTTTGGCAACAATGAAGTAGTGTTAACTATTTATTTAATCCATTGATCTTTAATAGCAGATTACTACGCTGTGATACAATTTTATGCAATGATTTAAGTTGGACACCACTGCCAAAGTAGGACTTATGTGCCAGACAAATAATCTGATTTATAATGTCCTATTATGTCTGAAAATTTTGACTCATGGAACTTTTAACACTGGTCAAAGTGAAGCACTATCAAAGTGAAGCACTATCAGGGAAAACAAGGCTAAAATGCATGTGCATAAACTGTCAGTCTAGATTAGACTGTGCAGTCCACATAGGCTAATCTGGAACAACACTTTGTGCTCATGCATTAAGCTTGGTTTTCTAAGAGCACAAACCAGATATTTCTTCTCTCAAACAAATTTGCAGCAGTACCTTTAACTGCATGTGCACAGATTTTAATATCAAATATAAATCAGCTTTGCTTGTGCTTCAACAAGACTGACCTAATATTAACAGGATCCTTAGTGGCCAACATGGTGGCAATATTCTGGAAATTGAAATCAAAATGGGCTTGTAGCCATTACAATATCTATGACCAAAGTTTGCTCATCTAAGGACAGCATATTACATGTACATGTATTTGATCTCAAACATGCTTTTACCACTCACAAACATTGTCGCTATGTTACCAAATAATGGACTTGGTTTTACATAAAATAAATTAATGTGTGTAGCCACCACAGACTCCCTAATGTGAATAGAGACAATTGTTCAAATCATTGATCAGGGTTTGGGGATCAAGAGATCGTCTAACACCAACCATAAATAAAAGTAGCCAAGAGCTCTGCCATTACTCCAAAACTAATTTACTTTTTTTCTTGAAAGACCAAAAGATTGGTTTCTTATGATAGACCAAAAACAAACATAACAACATGTTAGAAAGATACAGTTGCTAGTCATTCAACTTCATATAACAATATTCAAGTTAATAAACTATGCTAGGGTTTACTTTATGATACAAAGTAAACATATTTTTCTATGGTAAACATATTTAAGGTCTTGTATTCTTTGCTTTATTGTTTACTTTAAAACATGAACAGGTGCTAAGTTCACTTATTCTTCAGGGACCCCTGCATTGGATAATTTGTTAAGCATGCTGCACAAAGATACTGTCTGACCCCCCCCCCCCCCCCCAATCACTTAAGTCCAATACATCGCTTTCATTTCATCGGGTATTAATTTGCATTAAATGATTGGGATCTGTGTTTACAAAAGCTTATTCCTATCTATAAGTAGTCATCTCTACAACAGAGATCACAAATGGAAGCCATATTTAAGACAGATATTCAGAATTTAAGATCCCTAAACTTCTGGCAGGATAAAACATGTTCAAACTCCATGGAACATACATCTAAGAGTTATAACCAAGCAGAAATATATTTTTATTTTTTTTGTAACCTTTCAAAAATTTCTTTAATTAGAAAAAATATTGTAGTTCAATGAATTGCTATGAAAATATAGGTACACAGGTAATTACAGTATATTTATATTATAGCAGTACTATTTATTTATGTATATATATAAGAGCACAATATATGTATTTTTTGGAATCTGTTACAAATGTTGGAGCAACTCCCTTTAAACATACGAAAATAGTTGAATAGCTCGTATTGCAAATAATTTCACCCTGATCAAACATTAAGGATAAAAAAGTAAATAAATCAGGTTAGATAATACAAAGCTATTTCACTGTATTAAATGATACGACTCAAATGTTAAAGCGCATGTTACAAAGAATTATCAAAATACATATTTGATCAACAGATAATGTTCTATTTTAATGTATGCCTCTCAGAAATGTAATTTAACTTCAAACAGTAGTAAAAATAACCATAACAAATGACTTTTCAGATTTATGATTATGATGCAAAAAGTATTTCCAATTTTTGAGTCCTTTTTTTTTGTTTTGCAGTAGCAAAATTTTGCATATTGAAACAACTTCAATCAATTTGCAAAGTATTATACACAAATGTGTTGCCACTTAAAGAAGGTGTAATGTATTTTTCCTCAGTTGGCCATATCAAAGTTCAATAGCAATAAATTACAAGGCTAGTTAATTGATTCATAACAGAGTTATGGTATACTTAGATATTAGCACTTTAATAAATTGACAATTAAACTGGTATATAAGGCTAAAAAAGCATTTCATATCATTCTCACAATGTCAGATGATACTTGTGTTGGTTGTAATGTGCGTGTTTGTGTGCCACAGGAAGCGTTGCAATGTGATTCGTGCTCACGTTGGCAACGCAGAACCTGCGAGAACTTGCAGGTTAAATCATTGTTAAATAAATAATTGATAGTAAATTTAAGTAAATAGCAATACAGAAAAGCAACGATGCCATTGTCAAATTTAAGTTCAAATTGGGAGTAAACACTTTATTGACATGTTTGTTGGTATGTAAAATCAGTTAAATATTTCTTTCCAGTTTAATTCATGCTCCCGGAAATATATTTTTTCCATTTTATTTGGAATTTGGATGGTTTGTAAATGATATCGTTTATTTGTATACTGTATAATAGTTTGTTCGGTTTTGTTTTGTCATGAGTTTTTCGAAAAATTGTGTCTAATGTTTTGCGTGTTGTGTGTGTATATACTAGATTTTATATGTGAAGGAATACTTTTTATCAGCGTACTATTTATCAATGTTCTATTGTTTGTGTTTATGTTTTCCTTATTCCAAAAAAATGTTTTACTATAGCTTTTTCCTTCTCACTTATTTGTGACTAGATGTGATCTAAGATATGAATATATATATTTTTTTGCTATATCCAGTATTTGAGACTTTTGTTTGCATTCAAAACGTAAAGACCCATCATATCGTCCAGTATTTTATGACAAACAATGTTCAGTGTGTTTTGCTACATTGTCTGCCATTTTAAAATATATCTGTTGGTAAGAAAATTGTAATGGGCCCATTTGGGATTAGGGTGTGAATAATTGTTGTATTATCAACAAACTTCGTTAATTATGGTCCACACGTCACTCTGTCAACTGCTAGCGGAATTATAATCGCGCTTAGTACAAAATTAGATGTAGCGGGTATTTTTTATCTATTGAACCATCGACAGTTGATCCTAAAATATAGACTTATATAATAAATTAAATTATGTTTCTACTATAAGTAACTTTGCAGACATGATTTGAATTTTTATTTTCAAGACGATTTCACTTCTTTGTGTGTCTGTCTTTACTTTAAAAAAATGCCTAATGTTACTAACTTGTAAATGAAGCTTTTGCTAGATAATATTCCTGTACACTGTAACTCCAATATAACGCGGATGACGGGGTCCAAGCCACGCAACAGCGTTATAAACGGACAGCGTTATAAGTTTTGAGCTTATTTATTTAAGAGGGCTATAAAAACAGGTAAAGTATAGCCTATAATATAGGTCTTGTGTATTGTCATGCTGTGTTGTCATCCGCAAATACATGCATATAAACCGAATCGAACGATAACAGTACACATACCGCTTTTTTAATGTGCACATTTATCCGATAATCCAATATAATTACAACATCACTTACGAAAAAATAATGTTAAACATTTATGACAAGAAATATGTTTACGAATTTCGTAAACAAATTTATTTGCCTACGCCATTTTTCAGAAAATTTAGTACAGTGCATTATGGGACACAGCTTTCATTGAACGAGCGAATTTAAATTTAGATTGAATGCAATACGATACATATACAAAGAAATATTTTATTGCGTCATACGCAGCATGTAAAAAACGTGCTTTCCGTGAACTTTCCGATAACAGGCACAAATTTAAGTGCATCTCTGTTAACTATTACACTGCATTACATAAGCATGTAAATAAAACGCAGGATTTTTTAATTTCATTTTCGTATACGTACCGAAACATTAAACACACACACAGAAATTTTTATTTATCAAGCATGTGTAGCATATAATAAACGATAACACACTTACACAGCCATAGTTTATACAATGAAATACCATACACGATAAATACAAAACATAAACAGGTAATCGTTTTAAAGAACTTTAATTTGATAATTATTCCGCTTGCACTTGCCTTATTGAAATTCGCGCACTGAACCGCTCTGATAGGGAATACATGTAATAAACACGGACTCGCGAGTTTTCACACCTTTATTGACATTACACAACAGATTAACACCAATTAGCTGTCGAGTGTCGTTCAACCTCTAATCGATTAAAATCAGTTTAACGGACGGATAAAGCAATCAAGCTGTGATCGACGGCATCTTTGAATTTTCTGAAAATACATGAAGTTGCATAACATGGATTTGAATCAGAAATGGAAGGTTGGAGAAAAAACGGGATCCAAGGACCCCCCGCGTTATATTGGACACAGCGTTATAACGGACCGCACTATATTGGAGTTACAGTGTATACATAATTTGTGATATGTATTATTCATCATATGCAGGGATCATTTTTTTTCGGTTTTGTCGGTCCTAGACCGATTGGGGTCATGAAAGACCGATTGAAAATCCCAAACAGTCGGTCCGATTCTGTTAGCTAAAATTTCCGAGTCATGAAATCAATTACACAGTGCACATGCTAACACACCCTTATTACACTGTTATCTCGATTAGGTGTGATAAACCATTCGCTGCAGTCTCTAAACCGGTCAGGACCAGTTTATTGCACGTAAGCCGACTAGTATCAGAGTATGACACCAAGCAGCGAAGATTCGCGCGGTTGTGTATTAGTCATGTGTGAATAACCCCATGTCAATATCAATCGATAATTTCAATGGCTTATACCTTGCACATTAATCGGTCCGTAATGTGTACTCGTCCACATTAAAATCGTTGACAGTTACTTCGGAGTTGAAAACCGCGATTTTATCCTCGTGGAAATTGTGCATTTCATGCATGATACAGTAAACTTTCATATAAACAAAGTAGAAAATCTGATATTCTGCAATAATTATACACTGAGAGCACGCGCTGTAACTTAACAAAACATGCCGATACATTTTCCACCAGCGTAATAATCCGGCAATAAATGTTAAAGTCACGGATCTGATCGACAGAACAGCCGAAAGTTATTTTTTATGGGCGGAACTTGTCTTCACATAAAATAGTACACAAGAAAAATAATATACATTGTATAAATCTTTAGTAAAAATCGTGTTAGAATCAAAATAATTCGTGTACTTTATTGTTTGAAGTTTAGATGCGTGGTTTCAAATCACTCGTGCTTCGCACTGGTGATTTAATCCTTACGCATCTTAACTATCGGCCGTGGGTTATTCGACAACATAACGTACACGAATTATTTCTAAACTATTTGATTTTGTTATTGTCAGTAGCCAACATACGCACAGACATTTGTTTAGTTCAGTGCATGTTTGTAAGCTATTATCGAATCAACAACGATTTAAAACATCGGTATTGACTAACACGAATGCCGGACAAAAACCCTCCCTGATAAAAACCCTCCCGTCCGTTATATAGGGGCCGGACAAAAACCCTCCCATGAAAAATGGGGGTCGGACGAAAACCCTCCCATAAAAAAAACGGGACCGGACTAAAACCCTCCCGTAAAATATAAGCCACGAATTCAAGTACCAACGATTATTTATAAAGTTTTAATCTGAAATCGGTCATTTCCAAATGTCATTTCCGACGTTTGTCTTTTGTCACAGATTACTAATATTTACAACGATGAAAAAGTCAGCTCAAACAACACACGAAACAACAATGAAATAGCAAATGATAAAACCAATTGAGAAAACTCATTTTGTTCCGTTTAAAAAAATGCCTAAGGAAATTTAACTTGTACATTTATGATACCACCCTCATGAATGGCAAAATCAATGGCATATGTTTAAACGTAATTTGTCATGATTTCGGATATAAATTTTCGGACACTTTTTTCCCCATTTGAATCCAGACCGATTGATGTTGTATTATGCATCGAAAATGCTTTGTTGATTTGAAATGATCAATGATATGTGTTTTTTCATGTCCATTTTTATCGATGTTTGCCATGTATGTTATTTTTTTAACTTTGTTCAAATAGAACCAGTCATATTCAATGTACCTATAAAGTTTCATGATCCTAGGCGTAAGCATTTTTGAGTTATCATTCGGAAACCATTTTACTATTTCAAGTCACTGTGACCTTGACCTTTGACCTGAAAATCAATAGGAGTCATCTGCCAGTCGTTATAAATGTACCTATGAAGTTTCATGATCCTAGGCGTAAGCATTCTTGAGTTATCATCCTGAAACCATTTTACTGTTTCGAGTCACTGTGACCTTGACCTTTGACCTAGTGACCTGAAAATCAATAGTGGTTATCTGCCAGTCATGATCAATGTACCTATGAATTTTCATGATCCTAGGCCTAAGCGTTCTTGAGTTATCATCCGGAAACCATCTGGTGGACGGACCGACCGACGGACCGACCGACATGTGCAAAACAATATACCCCCTCTTCTTTGAAGGGGGGCATAAAAATAAAACTGATCAAAATTCGATAAATTATATTTGTTTGGTTATGACCATTTTTATTGATGTTTGCCATCTGTTTTTTTTAAACTTTTTTAAAATAGAAAAAGTAATCTGATTAAAATTTGGTGAATTATATTTGTTTGGTAATGTACATTTTTATCGATGTTTGCCATGCATGTTTCTTTCTACGTGTTTAAAAGGAAAAAAAATACAAATGATTAAAATTCCATGTGTTTGCCTTATTTTTATGTTCCTATATCAATAGTATATATTAATTACTTAGGTTAAAAATTGATCAATAGTATATATTAATTACTTAGGTTAAAAATTGAAGTAAGTGTCGAAGCATTAATGTCAATGACAAAACAATACACGTTGAAATATATATTTATATTTTTAAATTCATTATTTATTAACAACTAAGGAAATTTTTTTAAACGATTACTATGAGTTTGCAAACATTAAAATTTAGATTTAACTATTCCATTTCCCATTAATTTTCAATTTAAGATTAAATAAAGCTCTAAAAGACATTGAGATGACATAAAAATGTATGTTGAAATATATTAATTTACCAATAAATGCATTTAATTTGTTACAAACTTACATACTTTCTTAAAAACAAACTAAGGGCCGAAGCATCTAACTATAAGTGCCGAAACATCCAACTTCAAGTGCCGAAATAACTACCGAAGTGCCTAAAGTCGGAAGTAACTAGGTACAAAACTGACTAGGATTCATTGGATGTAAGGTCAATCCGTGAAAAGTCGGACGTCTTTAAAAGTCGGACAGTTGACAGTAAAACACATAATAAAATACACAATAACCGAACTGAAACCCCAGTAACACGCATTTAGTGACACATAGCCATTCACTTTGAAAAATACATCTGTACAGTATGTGCATCGACACCGTTTACTTAACACAAAACCAATGACGTGCCACACACAGGCTTATGACGATACGCATTGTTTTCAGAAAGGCGGGCAATTTGAATGCTAAGGTTCGTTCAGTGATTTTCATTGCGCAACGGCTATACGATTGTATATTGATTCAGATATCGATTGTTTTATTGTTTAAGGAGATAAAATTTAATAGTTTTATGAAGAATATCTGAAAATTTATTATGTATTTGACGAAATTAAAAGTGTCCGACATTTAACTACAAATTTTTGCATTGCAGTTAAAACTCGGACAATAGCAAGGAAATAACAAACACACAAAAAACGAAGCCACTTTGCATTAAGTTATCAATCATGGCTAAATATTGACAATAAATACTAAATACAGCAGTAAGCCTGTACATTTCGTAAATGTTATAATGAAATAAACACCGACTGCCCGACTATATCATTGGTTAGCACACTCGATTATCACTCAGGCGACCCAGGTTTGATACCCGCTCCCGGCGCATATGAGTTCGGTTGGTGGTCAACTGTTTTCCCCACAGCACAAGACCACCTCAAAATTATTACCTCAGTAAATAGTTAAAAATTGCATATATATAATTCAAATTTTGTTCAAACTTTTGTTAGTCTAAAATCTGATTAGGTAGTTGCGCGGACGGACCCTATAAACTTCGAAATACACATCGTCCCACCCACACGCCCGCATGCATCCCCCACCACACACATTAAGTATTGATTTAAAAATTGCGTTGAGGCCATTTCAGTTGCATTTTAAAATTATAAATCTTTATAGGCAATGAAGAAAGTCATCATTAAAGGTCTATATGCAGTCGGCATGCATCACCATGGGCAAAGGGCTCTCCAGGTTGCCGCCCAATACCTCGGAAAACGGGAACCGGAAAACTCTTTTGACCGACATGCCATTGCCATCCACGCACACCCTTCAGATAGATTGTGTGCCTATTTGCGTCGCCAAGACGCTCTTTTCATATCGGAATTACACAGACTCAATTTTACGCCGTAAATTGCATGTCTATTCATCATATGTTTCTGTTCTAGTTTCATTGTGATCAAATATGGAATGTCTATTCATCGTATGTTTCTGTTCTAGTTTCATTGTGATCAAATATGGAAATCAATTACACATCAAATTTTATCAATAAATAACAAATACTCGATACGTGTTAAGCAAATTAAAATTAGTCCAGCAGTTTACATAAGAAGCAGCATTAAATAGTACAGCACACGTAAAATTCTGCTACATTCAAATTATTTCATTTTACTGTAAATAAATGAAGTTTGGTTCAATTTCTGTTCCACAGTCTAAGATTTAACTACGCAAAAAAAACTGTCTGAGTTTCAGCTACGATGTGTCCGAGTTTCGACTACTCTGTCCGAGTCATAGCGATTCGCATCAAGCAACATTTTCATAATGTAAATCGCGGTGTTTTCACATAACATCATCGATGTCACCATAATTCGAAACTACGCTCATTTGACTTTATAAGGGGAGGTAATCCCCAAAACGACTTGTCGTACATTCTATATAATGATTCAATAGCTTTGGAATATAGAGTTTTGTCCAACTTTTCACGGATTGACCCTACCTCATATCACTAGATCTTGTTTTATGTGAAAAGTATATTTAAAAAATGTTAGTACTAAAGAAGTCCAGTCATCAATAGCTATCATAAATGTTTTATAAAAAGGATCCTGATCCTTACGAACCTTAGAACATTGAGTCTATGGTATAGTAACATATATGCAAAAAGAAGTTATACAAAGTTTAATTACTGTTTAAGTTTATATAAAATAAGTTCAGTGAATCAAATTTATTAATTTAGTTGGCTTCGTGCCTATTGACATCGAGTACTTCTTTTTTTCGGTGTGATGTCATGATAAATGTCACCATGTGAGTAGTATATGTTTTTGCAAGTGTGTAATGCATTGCGAGGTTAAACATGCCGTCAATCAACAAATTTGACATGGATTTATCGAGAATTAAATAAATCTTTGAAGGTATCGTCCAGTCACCTGTTTCGGTCGATGGTAGATTTATTGCGTGCGCTCTATCCAAGTGACAAATGACGTCATCGTTTTGTGTGGACATAGCAAATGTCAACATCGGCAGCTACTCAAAGTGTTTATAAAAAATAAGAACATAACCAGCACAGATTTAAATTGGAATTGATTACCATCTACATTTTGATCATTTTTGCTATTACTTTTTTTTTATCTTTTTACAAAAATATCATCAGCATACAGAAACTTAGTTTTTGATAGTTCCCAGTATGCAGAGGCCTGCTACAGTCACTACTATTTTAATGTAACTGTTAGGACAACCCTCGCCAAAATATTTAGGTCTGGAGTCAATCGACCAAAACAGGTGACGCAGTTCACAACGGTAATGTAACGACTCGCCCCCTTAACGACTCGCCCCATAACGACTCGCCCCACTTTTTATAACGACTCGCCCCACATGTATAACGACTCGCCCAACATATATAACGACTCGCCCTATCAAAATAAAATGTTATATTATATATGGTAATATAAATGAAATCAATTCATAATATGAATTTAAGGTTCGGCATTGTTTGATAACCATCGTTCAGCGGTTTTTTGCCTTATACCTGACCTTATAAATGACGTCTATTGCAGGCATATTCTGAAAAGTAATAATTTTTATTTTATGATTTTTTTACATCTGTGTTTAGTGACAATATTATCATAAAGCAAGACTATTGGGTATCGGTACATTTGTCTCATGTCATACTTTCCTTTATATTTATAAAAAGAAGCAAAGGCTAAGATCATATCGACAATTAAAGATTCCCAGGTTAAATTACTCAAGAATTTAGGGATTATCGTTATAAAGAGACCGATGAATTAACAACATAATTGACAGGTACATTACCGAGGGCGGGTGATGACAATCAACAATAAATGTGTCATAATCGCGAAAGCGTGAATACCTTGCTTCGTGGTAAAGATATTTTCATATATACGGGTATTGAAAGGTAAGAAAAATGAAAAAAGGTCTTTGCCGAAATTTATTTTTTGCAGAAATTTTACGGACACAATTCATCTGTAAGATAATTTTTTATTTATAATTTTAAAATTACCATTATAATCTTAAATCTACCTATTTATTACCTGTTGATCTGAATACACAACACACGTTTTAAAAATCTTTTTTCATACTATAAAAATGCGTATCAGTCCTTTTGTGTTTTTCACACAAACTTTACTTTAAAATGCTATTCAAATGGCGTTTCTTTTAAATTTTGGTGTGAACAATTAGCGCGGAAGGTTTTCAATGGTTTCAAATCAACATTTAACGCTAATTAAATGGCGGTCCTTTTAATTTGTAGGTGTGAACAATTACCGCGGAAAATTTGCAATGGTTTCAAATAAACAAGAAACCATTTGTGATAAATCAATTAATTCCACGATTTGTTTAATTACTTAAATGGTTATAACTTTAATTGAGTCATACGTGCCACTGCGGAGTTTAGTATTTAAAGATGTATACATGATTATAGCATACCATTATTTTAAATTGATAATTCGACTAACACCATGCCTGCGCTTTGCACTCTGTATTTGCAGCGCAGCTGCTGGACTTGTGTTCAGCCATGTACGGACCTGTGCAAATAGTTGTTGTTGTTTGTGTAAATAGTGTTTAAATTTGTTATGAATAAAACGTTTGAATAAAATCATTTTCATAAATTCAATGTTGATAATATTAAGATATAATTATATTGATTACCCGGTACTGATGTATTACTGTCTTTTTGTAAATTTTTCTTATTATATCAATGTATTGATATTATTATACACACTGCGTAACTTTCTTTTTTTTTATAAGTTGTTGTTGTTGTTGTTGTATATAAGTACATAAGTATCTAATAAACCATCAACACAAAAAAAGTTTTTCTTATATATTTCTCTTTCTTTTCATCTGTACTGTTTACATTTAACATAGATGCTAAAAATGTAACAATAAAAATGATGGGACGAGTCGTTATATATTATATACGCAAAAACATAGTTATGTTACTGTGGTAACGCATAATATTAATTGCAAGAGTTGATAAAATTCCAGGTGTAGAAATCTTGAACATATCATGCAGGATGCGATACAGTATTCCAGTTTCTGTTGAAAGTTCCTGAAAAAGGTGAAAGTTAAAGTAAAGCATTTTAACAAATTTCATCAAACTTCTAATTTGCCAAATCTTAAGATATTTTTTCAATACCCCACCAGTTTTTACCGACTTAAAACACAATAAAATCGAAATTAAATAAAAATCCTACCATATAAGTAATGATGGGGTCGAGTCGTTATCTATGTGGGGGGAGTCGTTATACATGTGGGGCGAGTCGTTATAAAAGTGGGGCGAGTCGTTATAAAAAGTGGGGCGAGTCGTTATGGGGCGAGTCGTTAAGGGGGCGAGTCGTTAGTAAACCTACACAACTTACCTTGTATGTTTTCATAGCAGAATCTTGGTGTTTTGGAAAAAAGGGGAAGCACTTGAACGATCTCAATAAATGAATTGATGGACTGTAAATAAGTCTTGCTGTGGGTATTTTTTATTTTGCCGATTTTATTGTATTAAATCTAAAATATTTTTGATTATTTGTTACATCGACTGAAACAGGTGACTCGAGGATAAATGGGGTAGTGTTGCATTATTTACATTATGTCAGAAATTATGTTACTCATTTTCTTAACCGATAGATACGTGGTAACCGGAGGATTTTGCTTACCAATTTTACTTTTCTGTGCATTGTAAAATTACTAAAATGGATTTTTGGTTCCTAATCCTAGCAAATTTCTTTACGAACAATTTCCCCTTGTTCAGCCATCAGAAATTGTAAAGGGCACATTCTGAGTAAAAATATCTAGACTAGTTAATGCCATGTTATATGCTGCGTTTTCTTTAATTAAAACATTGCTTCGTTGTAGGTGAATAAATTTTAAATACCTCTTAAATTTTGGCGTCTAGCAGTTGTCAATAACATTGGCTACTTCCGATGATTAAAATTTAGACGAATTTTTTTTTATTAATTTGCGGGTTAGTCTGGTACCCGGCTTATTCATGGGTAGTGCGCCAGGCATATCCCAACAAAATGTTGGACGCAACGGTTTATTTATTTTAACAACATGTTTAATTTTAGAAAAAGTGTTATTTACAAATCTAGACATATTAGTGGATTTAAAAACTTTAGAATATGCATTTTTATAAAACTTATTCTAACACTACACGCGACATATAGACAAAGAAGGAAATCAAGTGTGGGTTATATATAGGATCTTGCATGAGTGGTCGTTTTGTATTGAATTTATTAAACAAGTCATCTAAATAAAGTTTAAAACGAGGCTTGCCGATTTTTTATCTTTATTTAGATGTCGAGTTTAATAAATGCAATACAAAATGACCACGAATATAAGATTCTATTTATAACATGACCAACACATTTTCTTTTTATCATTATGCTCTTTTCACCATTTATTCACATTGTAAAAGAGTTTAACTGAAGAAATTCGCCGGAATAATGACGTTATTTCGTCAAAAAAGACGTCAATTCACACACATTTATATAACTAGTGTAATAACACCCGCGTAATAAACAAAATTGAGCGTTACGTTATTTCACTCCTGGAGCGTAGGTCATGTTATAATCTGAAATAATTATGGGCGGAGCTTAATGTTTCGAAAATAGTTCCGATTAAATAAAGAAAATATTGCAATAAAATGCACGTGCTAAAACCCGCTCTAAAAGAAATTAAATAAATGTAGCATTTATATAAATGTAATGAAACAACAAATTGTATATTTGGTGATAAGTGGCATAACCACGCCTAAAAAGAATATGTTATTTGTTAGGAGACGTAATTAAGAAAACATTTATAGCAAGTCATCTTTTCAGTAGCATCAATAAACGTGACGTCACTTGGTTTCTACGATTTCTGTTCTCAATGAAAGTTACGTCATTTGCAAAATATTTATGAATGAAAACGACGTCATATGTTTGTACATTCAATAACGTCACTAAATAGTGAATTTGTACTAAGAAGAGCGGAGTATTGAAAAATATAGTTCACGTCCAAAAGCTTTAACCAAATCAATCAGAATCGTGTTAGAATCAAAATAATAATTTTATATGATGGTTTGTTGTCGAATAACCAACATTGCCACAGTAAGGAGTATAGATGCGCGTTATCAAATCACTCGTGCTTCGCACTCGTGATATAATTCCTACGCACCTATACTCTTTACTGTGGGTTATTCGACAACAAACCATGGTATAAAAATATTATTTCTAAATCACAATAAAAATACTATTTCTTAATCACAATATGCTCTTCGTGTTTAAGCATTCATATATAGTTTCAATAATACACCATATGTTTTCCCTTATATGGCAAATTTAAGTAAACAGTGCATAATTGACAAATTCTGTTAAAACTGTATTGAATTGTCAATAAAAAAATGAAATGTGAAAAATATAATATTGATTGACCAATCAATAACTCTATAAATCCATGAAACTTGCCATACAATATCATACATATAATTCCTACGCACCTATACTCTTTACTGTGGGTTATTCGACAACAAACCATGGTATAAAAATATTATTTCTAAATCACAATAAAAATACTATTTCTTAATCACAATATGCTCTTCGTGTTTAAGCATTCATATATAGTTTCAATAATACACCATATGTTTTCCCTTATATGGCAAATTTAAGTAAACAGTGCATAATTGACAAATTCTGTTAAAACTGTATTGAATTGTCAATAAAAAAATGAAATGTGAAAAATATAATATTGATTGACCAATCAATAACTCTATAAATCCATGAAACTTGCCATACAATCATGAGAGGAACAACATCGATTTAAACCAGTGCGTTAAATTATTGTAAAATGATTGGAATCCTGTATAGAATATGAATATCCATCAATTGAATTATTAAAAATGTAAGCAATTGTATAGTATAGTCCATATACAGCCTTATACTATGACAATGTAATGTGTGTAAAGTTATCAAGGCTAAGTCTGTGTCCGTTCCACTCTTGATCAACACACGATTATTGAGGCGATACCTATATTCAGTGTATCATGATTTATATACTGTTTGCCTTAAAGGGTTAGGAAGCAGTTGATATGTGTTCTCTGGTCACTAACGTCACTAACATCCTTCCACATATGGTTGTAACTTAAATAGTTTAAAGAAACTTCATCATTTGAAAGGGCCCCCAAAGGTTAACTTAAAAAAAATAAATATATTTTTTATATTTCATATAATAACTGATACAACAGGCCAAAATATTAAGAAATAGATAGCGCTTTTGAGGATAAAGAAATCATTTTATGATATATGGGCCTGTTTATTTCGTGCTTTCTATGTCAACATTTTTTAGTTTTAGTACGAGTATTATGAATATCGATATGTCCAACATAAAAGCGCAATTGGTTCATGAGATGAAATTTTAAAATAACTGTTCGGAAATAACAAACACATATTGCTCTGATTATACTTTCCTATTACATTTTTTAGCATTGGTTTATTGAAATTAAGCGTAATACCATATAATAAATATTTTTTATATTTAAAATATTTTCTTATTTGATATAGGTAGTATTATAAGTTATTAAAGACCAGTTTGTTTAAAAATTTTTTTATAAGACTTTGTCCTTTTGAGATCCGTTTAAATGACATTTAATCTGAATCTTTGCACACATATAATTAAGTGCCAAGGAGGACAAGATGCATAGCATTAGTAAGTAAGTTTTGATTCTTCTCGGTTATGTACACATGTTGATTTACGTAAGTCATTTTGTTCGTGAGATCAAATATCTATAAATTTATTTATAGATCTTTGGTAATATGTCTATTATTAATTTCACAAGTATATGTTTTTCATAGTATATTCTTTGTGAGAAGTTTATTTAATATGATAACTGTACACATATAATGTTTTTCCTCGTCATATATTTAATTGTTGAATTTGTTATAAGGTCCATTATTAATTTCCCCGAAACGTTTTAAATTATATGACTTATTTTTACTACTCATTGATATGGATGTAACATTTCAGTGTTATGTAACCCACTTAATTATTTTCGTTCAAATAGGCCCTCTGGTTCAAATATTCAGAATTACAGTTTTACGTCAAAATCAAAACGAGGCATTCAAAACAATCGCGGGAAGAAAGAGGAAATAAAAGATACATTTTTATAAACAACCTGCTAGATCACATCGTTAACACTTTTTATTTTGGAAATGCATTTCCTTGATTTGAAGCACACCTCTGTGCTGATGTCGCTAGTAATGTCGTGGTAAACATCAGAGATTGTCATTCAGTAAAGCACACTCAAGTGTCGAATGAGATGACATTTCCAAAAATAAAATACCATGGCATCACAATCGAGTCCGTACTCAACATATTCTGGACAATCGGTACCAGACACACAAGTTAACAGGAATGATCTTAATGTAACATCTGTCTCCCCAAGGCCCAGTGCCTGCCAGGTAACTGACAGTGAGTGCATGAATTCTGCCGAAGTAGACAGTGGGCAAAGTTATCAAGGTCCACACAACTGGAGGAGGAGATTAAAGCCCGTCAAATCACCCATTAAATCAGACAGTGATGATGGAGGACACAAAGGGTATGACTATCACGTTGCTGTTTTATTGATACACAAATATACATTCATGGTTCGACAAATCCACTTGCCCGCTCGTAATTACAAATCGGCTCTGGACAAGTGAATATACAGTTAAGTCCGGTAATCTTGCGCGTCCGGTAATCTTGCGCACTTCGCATTTGCGAATCTCACAGACGACGAATGGTTTTCTTTAGTGATGAAAGATGGAATTTCACATTTTAAAGAATTAACGGATTTAAAAGTTACGTATTCTATGCAAAATTAAATTCGATCATTTAATTTAAACACCGGTTGCGTCATCCCTATACATCGTAAACACTGGCCTTCTTACGAAAAATTCAAAATGAATCACAAATTCCCTGCAGTCTTTAGCGTTTTCATACTTTAAATTATGAATTCATATATCCAACGTGTAATTTATTATTCCATTGCACAATATCCGATCAGTTTTGGTATTTTTTGCCATAAAAATATATCGCATCAGACGACAAAGTCATTATTTCCCGCCATTCTGTCAAACCAATTTGGTATGATCTCCGCATGCGCAATGGCCTAGTTTTGATATTTTCTGTAAACTATGGAAGCATGATCGTGGTATCAAACCTGTTATGCATTTTTTTCACGCATACCGGTACTTTTTTATTAATTGTACACTATTATTAGTGACTATATTATTTATTGATTTGTAGTGAACAAAAACTGCACTAGAAATCCACATTTAATTTCAATGGTTTTACAAACTGATTTTAAAAATATTTTTCTGGAATGCTTTTTGTCAATAATTGGACACCATATGTTTACAATTTTGGAAATTTTGCCTAAACGAGGTCATTATACAAAGTGCGCAAGATTACCGAACACTCTGATAGTTTGAAAATGAGGTGAGTCATGTTTGTTTTGAAATCAAATCGGACAGTTCTTCACTGAATTAATTAGATATGTTTGTGTTAATAAGCACATGAACTTATTATTTTCATTATAAATTTAGATATTTTGTTGCCAATTTATAAAAGAACATGTTTTTAAACCAATTGATCCTTAACTGCGCAAGATTACTGGACAGCATCGTACCGGCAGCGCTCGTCCTGCAGGGCGAGTGGCATTTCTGGCCAAAAAAAGATTACAATTTCAACTTTTAACACATCTTTACCAAACAAAAAAACTTTTAATCGGCTGTTGATTTCTCCACACTGCGATTAAATCCTGTTCCCGTAACGCTCTGATACCGGTATGTTCCGTGAAAGTATCTTCTACAGAATGGTAAATGGTCTTTTAATGCTGCTGAAAAATTCGTCTACATTCTTCACATCTTTAGATTGAAAGAGTGGCTATTCGCAAGTTTTAATGGACGAAAATGACAAAGAGAAAACTGCCTTTTGTACACACAGAGGCTTGTTTGAGTTTAACAAAATGCCTTTCGGACTCTCCAATGCTCCTAAAGTGTAATCATAATGATTGTGACCATGAGGACAAAATGAAAAACAAACAAGTGAAAAGTGTGTTAAAACAGTTTATTAGCTTTATTGAAGTTCGTGAGTTAACAGTTCTATATGAAAACCAATAGAAAATCACAATAAAACATATTACTTACTGATTTATTGCAGTTTTTGAATAAATTGCAGGGCAAGTACATATTTTAGCAAGGCAAGTGAAAATTCTTAGCTACTCACCCTGCAGGGCAAGTTGCTGAAAACAATTTTGTCGACCCCTGACATTTTCAGACAACTTTTTTTCCGTTGAGTGATATTTTAGAACCATTTTGTTTTCTGTAAGCCACTATCCCACATTCTCATATACTGTTTTTGTTGAGTCTTTGGTCCTTTTTGAGTTGTGATTATAGGGATCGCATGAAATCACATGATAAAATGTTTGCACTAGATGCATTTAGTGTCTGTTAAATAGTTGTAACAAAGTCACCATAATTTTGCTTATCAAAAATGCCACAAAAACAGGGAAATATTGTAATTTAACATAACTGAAAGTGTGTTTTTTGTTCAAGTTTGGGTCCGGTAGGGGGACCCATTCTAAATGGAAAAAAGTATAAATTTTTCCCAATGGGACCTAAAAATTCCCAATTGAAGGTTTCCAAATAGAATTATATTTTTAAAATAAATATAAACATGTTGATTATCTCCAATTCAAGCTTTATCTATAGGTTGAATTTTAGAAAATATAATAATGAAATCACTTTTATTATCAATTTTAAAGTAAACATTAGCATACAATTAACAAATTTGAATTCCCAATTTTAGTAAAAAGATGCATTTTTTCCCAATCCAAAGGGACCCAGCCCCATTCCCAAAATGGTGGAAAAAAAACCACTGAATGAAAATGTTCTAATTAAATACAAACATTTTTTTCTCCTTTATGTATTGTTTACATAGTGTTTTTAGCTCACACAAAATCGTCTATTTATGAGTATTTTTGGATTTTCATCGAATGTTGACATTTTTCATAACAAATTTACCTTCCCTGTAATGTAAGTTTGAATAATATTTATAGCTTGCAAATCTTGAAATTAGAACAGCCAATCAGAACCCACTACTAAAAAGGATCTTACTTTCAAGATGGAGGTGTGACACAATCAACATTGATTATTTTGATGCTAAGCATACCGTCTCATTATATCGTAGTTTTACGAGTCCACTTGAAAAAACACTAAATAGCCGGGCTTTTTTGCCATCTTTGTGAAGTGTCCTTGGCTCTCACATATTGTGAGAAAATTAGTCGCACACTGTTAAAAATGTGACATGCTGTGTTGCAAACTTTTTTAAATTGGGTAAATTTGGATTGCATACTTCTTTCAATTGTGAAAGTTTGAGTTGAGAACTTTACAATTTGTGAAAAACGGTTATTCGCTAAGAGAGAAAAAAAATCTGTGATAAATGCTTGACAGTTATGTTTTTTCAATTTTTAGAAGTTTGAATTTATTTGCTATTTATGAATGACTATTACAAAAATCTTTCTCATGATTTCCAGTTTGCATTTGAAAGTAGGTCACGTTTATTCCAGACATGACTAATGTTATGATTATTTTAATCACATCACATGTAATTTTGTTAGGGTGTTTAGTTTTATTAGTTGGTCTAACAAATGTGTAATAAATTGCTTATTTTCATGTGCAGAATACACTGGCTTATCTGGGACAACACTTAACGCACAGGCATTTGAGGGAGGCTGCAATATAAACACATGGTTGGTGAATCCTTGATTAACATTATCAATTTCTTAATGGTTGTAGTGATGGTCAAGACAATCCTGATGAAAAACCCAAAAGTCGGCCGTTGCCTCCATGGAAAAGAGATTTGTTTGAGAAAAATAAAAAGGTGGCAAGGGTGAGTATTTCTTCTTTATTTCTTTTAAACTAACAGTAAACATTCCATTTTTAAAACTTACCAGCTGATTTTCAGACTGATCATGCATCTAGATATCTAAAATAATCTTTTATATTTTTATTTGCAAAAGAAGAGCAATTTACAAGCCTTGTAATTCAATGTTTTGCACCAGGCAAAAACAATTTGTTTGTCCATTATCATGATCGATATAAACCAGGCTTTTTCCGCCCTATGCCACAGGTCCGAAATTCGGCCCCATTCCCAATGCAAATCTGGTTGTGTTTTTCCCAATTGAAAAAAAATTCCCAATTCCAAAAAAA
This sequence comes from Dreissena polymorpha, assembly GCF_020536995.1. Classification (NCBI taxonomy): domain Eukaryota; kingdom Metazoa; phylum Mollusca; class Bivalvia; order Myida; family Dreissenidae; genus Dreissena; species Dreissena polymorpha. The sequence continues at coordinate 18,830,960 of NC_068370.1, read as the reverse complement.
AAAAAAAAAAATTTTTTTTTTTTTTTTTTTTACCTTAAAATATATAAGTTAACCTGATCCGGTGTAGAAAATCAAAAGTGTTGCATAATTAAATTATCTGTTGCCTTGAATTTGTTTTAAAAACTGTAAAATATGTTAATGATTATTTAAGACTTTCCTTAAATTCCTCAAAATCCGGCGCTTCGCACGATTTTTTTCACCTCAAAAAAGGCCAGGCCTTTTCCCCAAGTTCAGATTAAAAAACCTGCACTTATCTCACATGTTCATAATACTTTGTAAAATTTTAATAATAAGTTATCAAAATAGTCGTTATTTACCAGTTAACGGCTTCTTTGAAATATAAAAAACACTATTTACATGCGATAATTTTTCCCAATTGAGCCAATTTTGCGAATAATTTTTTTCCCAAAATGGGGGTTTTACGACGCGAAATTCCCAAAATTCCAGTGTGGCGTATTCCCAAAATGGAGCGGAAAAAGCCTGTAAACATCAGTAATGGGCATAACTTAGTTATTTTTTGCAATAATAGTCTGTCAGAGTAAGAGAAATATTTAAATTTCCTTGTTTATGAAGTACAGGTAAACGATATTTTCCCAACAGAGCAAAAATGCTAAATTTCCAAAAAAGCATAATAAAAAATAGAAAAAAAATAAGGAAAGTTGCTTCTTTCTTGGTCAAAATTGAACTCTTGGCAAGTGAAAAACTCAAATAAATAAGTTGTGTTTAACATCAAGCTTGATTGATGTTGGTTTTAGAATTGCCACATTCAGAGCAGTTTCCAATGTATTTTGCCATCCATTTTTGTTCTCGTGTGTTTACAGGATACTTTATGTTTTTTACTTAAATGAGTCATTATAGTAAATGTTAAGTGAACAAAAATAAACCTGGTCATCAGTCACACTGATGCGTTCCATTGACAAAGTTTGGCTTCAGGAACAATCTCTGTGTAACAAACAGAAACCGTCTTTTCAACAACCCATTAGAAGCTTTAATATTGCTGTGCTGATATTTATGCTCCCCTTCGAAGAAGAGGGGGTATATTGTTTTGCACATGTCGGTCGGTCTGTCAGTCGGGCCGTCCACCAGATGGTTTCCGGAAGAAAACTCAAGAACGCTTAGGCCTAGGATCATGAAACTTCATAGGTACATTGATCATGACTAGCAGATGACCCCTACTGATTTTCAGGTCACTAGGTCAAAGGTCAAGGTCACAGTGACTCAAAATAGTAAAATGGTTTCCGGATGATAACTCAAGAATGCTTAGGCCTAGGATCATGAAACTTCATAGGTACATTTATCATGACTGGCAGATGACCCCTATTGATTTTCAGGTCACTAGGTCAAAGGTCAAGGTCACAGTGACTCGAAATAGTAAAATGGTTTCCGGATAATAGCTCAAGAAGGCTTCCACTAGGATCATGAAACTTCATAGATACATTGATAATGACTGGCAGATGACCCCTATTGATTTTTAGGTCACTAGGTCAAAGGTCAAGGTCACAGTGACTCGAAATAGTAAAATGGTTTCCGGATGATTACTCAAGAATGCTTACGCCTAGGATCATGAAACTTCATAGATACATTGATCATGACTGGCAGATGACCCCTATAAATGTTTAGGTCACTAGGTCAAAGGTCAAGGTCACAGTGACTCGAAACAGTAAAATGGTTTCCTGATGATAACTCAAGAATAATTAGGCCTTGGATCATAAAGCTTCATAGGTACATTGATCATGACTGGCAGATGACCCCTATTGATTTTCAGATCACTAGGTCAAAGGTCAAGGTCACGGTGACCCGAAACAGTAAAATTGTTTCCAGATGATAACTCAAGAACGCTTTTGCCTACGATCATGACAATTCATAGGTACATTGATCATGACTCGCAGATGACCCCTATTGATTTTCAGGTCACTAGGTCAAAGGTCAAGGTCATAGTGACAAAAAACGTATTCACACAATGGCTGCCACTACAACGGACAGCCCATATGGGGGGGCATGCATGTTTTACAAACAGCCCTTGTTATTTTGATAATTAAATCCAAAGTTTACATGTAAGCAGGTGTTTTTTCTATACTGAACATGTAAACGAAAGACCAAGGACCCTAAAAGTCTCGCAAATCTGTGTGGATTGACAGTTTGACGTTATCAAAGGAAAGCCGCTTCCTGTCTGAAGGCATAACTTACTCAAGTAAACACGTTCAACCAATGCATAAGGAATGGTTTTAATTGTCGGAACAAAGTCGATTCTCTGCTCACTAATGCATTTATTTTCTCTTTGTAGGTAGGTTATTCCATTGATTGCTAAAAGAAGGTGGTAACTATTGAGTTGATAGTTGCATTAAATATTCACAGTTGTATTCTAATTGCGTCGACATTCAAAACAATGTTTACCAGTAATTATGGACCATATCGGCAGAGTGACATTCACACATGTTAATCCCTTTTGTCAAAACACCGCAGACAGCAGTCTTCACAATAGGTCAGTAGACAAGCTTTGCGTGTTTTCATAACGTCAATCACTTAATCCATTTACGTCCAGATGTTCTCTTTAATCAGTTTACAGTACAATTACTGTTAAAATAATTACTCTACTAAAATACCGTAATGATAAAGCTTCGGCGTGTTCAAAACGAAATTATTTTGGAGGAAATATCAACTTATTCGCGATATAATTTTGTTAAAAAATACCAAAGAAACTTTTAACCGAAATCAACAGAATTAAGTGTTCTCTGCGCTACAAATTTTGTATTAAAAAAATCAATACACGCACGCTTTGCAGGAGTATACCTTGACCTTGTACATTGCAGCATAATTTTCGCGCGCTTTTGTCGTGAAATATACATGATGACTGTATATTGGAAGCATTTTGTAAACGTTCTGTTAACATTAAAAATGGTAGTGTGTTTCGGATTACTTATTATTATTCTCATTTTGAAATTTTACGGAACATTTATCCTTGTGTTATATGTGTTATGATTTAAATATTAATTTGTCAAAAAGCTTGACATGTAGTATATTCATTTATATTGTAGACGTACCTGTGAATTAAAAAACATAATTTTTATACATATTAATTTTCTATACAATTATCTTTATTTTTATACAGTATTTAAACAATTTTTAATAAAAATGTTTTTATTTTTTGGCATGCCCAGTAGCAAACTGCTAATGCGGTGTTGCGCGGCGGTCGCTGATAAGAACGGAAATTGTCTGCATTTACCGACTAGGCTAAAGTAATACACGCAGCGGGTATTAGCGAACTCGGCGGAACACCGCTTTTTACCTCGCTTTCAAACTCCGCGTAAATACTCACTAGCAGGAAAAAACCCGCAGAGTGAGCGCGTTTTTTGGGGAAAACATTTGGAGTGTACTGTATGTGGTGAAGCTATAAATCATACATTTTTAACATTTGAAGAAAGATTAATCATTAAGATACCATGATTTTGTGTTAGACTAATACATACAGTCAACTTTTGTTTTGAGCTTCTAAAAATATACTTAAAGATAATAATTTTGGAAATGAAAAATTAATGACGCAATAAACTCTGGTTTGCATGCCTGTGTAAAGTATTTTGTCAAAATTTAAATTTATAAAAAATATCAGGGCCCTCAATCCATTTTAGGGGAAGCAGGTCGCTATCCATAGCAGGGGGAATTTTCGCGGCGTTTCCCTTTTTGGGGGATTTTTTACTTACTCTCTAATTATTACATTTGTACATGTTTGCACTATATTAATTGCTTTTTTCATAATTTAGTATGTTTGGCAAGGTTAAATTAAAATAGAATTGAGAAATAATAATCATGAGACACATCTATCTATAAAAATTTTTTTTTTTTTTTTAGGGGGAATTTTTTCCCCCAAAAGGGGAAAAAGGTATACTTTTCAGGGGGGGGGGGGGAATGCGGCCGAATTTCGGCCGTGGATTTTACAGGTTGAGGGCCCTGAATATATAGGTGAAAGTTTTCTAGGTTAAACAGAAATTCTGGTTTTTGGATCACCGCTGAGGCCATTTTTATGTCCCCCACTATAGTAGTGGGGGACATATTGTTTTTGCCCTGTCTGTTGGTTGGTAGGTTGGTTGGTCTGTTGGTCTGTTGGTTGGTCTGTTTGCGCCAACTTTAACATTTTGCAATAACTTTTGCTATATTGAAGATAGCAACTTCATATTTGGCATGCATGTGTATCTCATGAAGCTGCACATTTTGAGTGGTGAAAGGTCAAGGTCATCCTTCAAGGTCAGAGGTCAAATATAGGTGGCCAAAATCGCTCATTTTATGAATTACTTTTGCAATATTGGAGATAGCAACTTGATATTTGGCATGCATGTGTATCTCATGGAGCTGCACATTTTGAGTGGTGAAAGGTCAAGGTCATCCTTCAAGGTCAGAGGTCAAATATATGTGGCCCAAATCGCTTATTTTATGAATACTTTTGCAATATTGAAGATAGCAACTTGATATTTGGCATGCATGTGTATCTCATGGAGCTGCACATTTTGAGTGGTGAAAGGTCAAGGTCAAGGTCATCCTTCAAGGTCAGAGGTCAAATATATGTGGCCCAAATCGCTTATTTTATGAATACTTTTGCAATATTGAAGATAGCAACTTGATATTTGGCATGCATGTGTATCTCATGGAGCAGCACATTTTGAGTGGTGCAAGGTCAAGGTCATCCTTCAAGGTCAAGTATATGGGTCAAAATTGCGCATGTAATGTCACTTCTGCAATATTGAAGCTAGCAATTTTATATTTGAAATGCGTGTGTATCTCAAGGAGCTGCACATTTTGAGTGGTGGAGAGTCAAGGTCAAGGTCATCCTACAAGGTCAACATCATATAGGGGGACATTGTGTTTCTCAAACACATCTTGTTTCAAATCGCGTTAATCCGTTGAGAACATTTTAAGGGCAGGTATGGGGTAGGCAGCATATAAATAGCAGGCGCATGTTTAAGTAACTCAATAACAAACGCCTGCAATATATTATAATAAACAAGATCTGAGAGTGCAGGATCACATGACTTTGTGGGGTTTCCCCTTTAAACTTTAATGGATGTACCGGTATACACGACAGTATTTGGTGCTTTATTTCAAATAACTTTTTATGCCCCCGCTAGGGTGGCATATAGCATTTGAACTGTCTGTCCGTCAGTCCGTCCGAAAACTTTAACATTGGCCATAACTTTTGTAATATTGAAGATATTTGTCATGCATGTGTATCTCATGGAGCTACACATTTTGAGTGGTGAAAGGTCAAGGTCATCCTTCAAGGTCAAAAGTTAAAAAAAAACAATCCAAGGGAAGTAATAAGCTTTAAAAGGGAGATAATTTCTAAACCTGCAAAATGATATATTGAAATTTTATTTCAAAGCGGCGCAATAGGAACATTGTTATTTGGGACAAACTAATCTCTTGTTAAAATTATTTTTCTTAAGAATATAACTAGTGCATAAAAGACATATTTTTATGCTTTTTATGTCAATGTGAAATACATCGGAATTAATTTAGTTAATAAGCCTGTGTTCATGTTAAATTATATCGTAATCTACTGCATTCCTTGTACACGGCTATGCTTCACGCAACGTGAAATTTTGTCAATGATTTGAGACGTATTTAAGGATCTATTCTTATACCTTAAGATATCGGCACAAACTGCAAAAAAAACTGTCTTATAATGCACTTGAGATATTTGCAAAAATAAAGTTCTTAACGGGGGTCCATCCCGTGTGTAAAATCGGGTAAACCCCGTTGATTCTGCACCCTGGACCTGCGGTTTGTAAAGTTTACAGCTATCGGACTGCAGGAAGTCTCCTCAGGAACCACAATGCAAGAATTGGAATTACCATAAAACCATTAATAGAAAATCCTCATATCTTTTGTTGACTCTTCGTCCCGACAAAAAGCGTGCGAAATTTATGCGACAATTTACAATGTCACGCCTTACTGTAAAATGAAAATTTGTTCTCAAACATAAAAACAGCTGCATCTGTAACTAAATATGCCGTTTGATAGGTTAACACATAAAGTATTTATATTAGCTTTCCACATAGACAGAGTATATTTTGCCTTCAAATTAGAAATTACACATGTATACATTAAGTGAAAATATGTCAATAACAGAAAACGACAACATCAATAAAAATGTTACTCTTCCTACAAATAGTGCCTTCATTATTTATCTTTTTATTGATTGGATGTTGAAATAAGCATTGTGCTGATAAAAGTTAACCCTAGAATTTCCCGTAATGCAGCTGTGTCTGCTTACATGTTAAGTGAAAGATGCTGACAAGCAAAATGCGTCCTGTCCGTCCTGTCTATGTTATCTCGAGCGGATTATCATACCCTTATGGCTACATATATATATAATTATACTGACTGCATGTCATGTGATGACAGCACCATAGGCTCATTTAAAGAGGGGAAAGTGGAAACATCTTTTAAATTAATGCTATTTTTGGCAGTTACCAGTTTTTAATGAAGTTTTTATTTTGATGACCAGCTTTAAGTTTCAATTGGCAATATTGGCAATCAGAAATGCTAACATAGCAAGTACTATGGTAATCTTTTCTTGTGGATTTCCATTCATCATCATGTTTCATCAAAAATTTATTATCCCCACGCTTTTTGAAAAGCGTGGGGATATTGTGGTTATCTCCGCCGTCTCTCCGGTTGTCCGTCTGTCCGTCCGTCCTGGCCACTATCTCCTCCTACACTATTAGCACTAGAACCTTGAAACTTACACACATAGTAGCTATGAGCGACCATGCACTATTTGGAATTTTGATCTGACCCCTGGGTCAAAAGTTATGGAGGTTGGGGTGGGGCTGGGTCAGAGATTTTCACTCATTTTTATACGCCTGTTTTAAAAAACGGGACGTATTATAGTTTCACCTTGGTGGCGGGGGGGGGGGGGGGGGGGGGCGGCGTCCACAGCAGTGTCCGCTCTCTAATTCAAATAGTTTTCATCCGATCTTCACCAAACTGAGTCAGAAGTTTTATCTAGGCAATATCTAGGTCAAGTTCGAATATGGGTTATGCCGGGTCAAAAACTAGGTCACAGGGTCACTTAGTACATTTCAAGCATTTAGCATGGTGTACGCTCTCTAATTGAAGTAGTTTTTTTCCGATCTTCACCAAACTTGGTCAGAAGTTGTATCTGGACAATATCTAGGTCAAGTTCGAATATGTGTCATGCTTGGTCAAAAACTAGGTCATGGGGTCACTTAGTGCATTTTAAGCATTTAGCATGGTGTCCGCTCTGTAATAGAAGTAGTTTTCATCCGATAATCACCATACTTGGTCAGAAGTTGTATCTAGACAATATCTAGGTCAAGTTTGAATATGGGTCATGCAGGGTCAAAAACTAGGTCACAGGGCACTTAGTGCATTTCAAGCATTTAGCATGGTGTTCGCTCTCTAATTGAAGTAGTTTTTATCCGATCTTCACCAAATTTGGTCAGATGTTGTGTCTAGACAATATGTAGGTCAAGTTTAAATATGGGTCATGCCGGATCAAAAACTAGATTACAAGGTCACTTAGTGCATTTCAAGCATTTAGCATGGTGTCCGCTCTCTAATTGAAGTAGTTTTCTTCTGATCTTCACCAAATTTGGTCAGAAGTTGTGTCTAGATGATATGTAGGTCAAGTTCAAATATGGGTCATGGTAAAGTTATCAAGTTGTCCAAAACCTTCAAACGGGCGTATCTTGTGACAGTTTGGCACTCTTGTTTTAGGTTATTTTACATTAACTTCTTCATTTCTACACTGATTTACTTCAAATTGATACTGAACCTTTCTTATGACAATACGGTCAATCTCAACTATGCATGGCCCCATTACCAACCCTGGGGCGCCCGCCCACATAGACCACACCCACCCAAAATTGCCTTTTACTATAATTTCTTCCTTTCTACACCGATTCACTTCTAATTGATACTGAACTTCTATAATGACAATATGACAATACGGTCAATCTCAATTATGCATGGCCCCATTACCAACCCTGGGGCGTCCCTGGGTCAAACATAGGGCGTGGGGATACGCCTCAGCCTCTGCCGCACCATTTCTAGTTACGTATGACATCTCCTAAACTGTTGTGAAACGTTCCATTCTTGAAAATCTTTATCACAGAATTTCATACCATCCAGTAATCTCTCAGCCATGGCAACCAAAATTTAAAAAATGTGAACTCTCCTCCAAAACAACAAGGCCAGGGCTTGAGTTAAGATATTATGCAAGAAACATACTTTTTGAAAAGCGTGGGGATATTGTGGTTATCTCCACTGTTCGTCCGTCTCTCCGTCCGTCCTGGCCACTATCACCTCCTACACTATAAGCACTTGAACCTTGAAACTTACACACATGGTAGCTTTGAGCATATGTGCAACCCTGCGCTATTTGGAATTTTGATCTGTACCCTGGGTCAAAAGTTATGGAGGTTGGGGTGGGGCTGGGTCAGAGATTTTCACTCATTTTTATACGCCCGTTTTAAAAAAACGGGACATATTATAGTTTCACCTTGGCGGCAGTGGGGGGCGGCGTCCACAGCAGTGTCCGCTCTCTAATTCAAATAGTTTTCATCCGATCTTCACCAAACTTGGTCAGAAGTTTTATCTAGACAATATCTAGGTCATGTTCGAATATGGGTTATGCCGGGTCAAAAACTAGGTCACAGGGTCACTTAGTACATTTCAAGCATTTAGCATGGTGTCCGCTCTCTAATTGAAGTAGTTTTTTTCCGATCTTCACCAAACTTGGTCAGAAGTTGTATCTGGACAATATCTAGGTCAAGTTCGAATATGTGTCATGCTTGGTCAAAAACTAGGTCACGGGGTCACTAAGTGCATTTCAAGCATTTAGCATGGTGTCCGCTCTGTAATAGAAGTAGTTTTCATCCGATAATCACCATACTTGGTCAGAAGTTGTATCTAGACAATATCTAGGTCAAGTTTGAATATGGGTCATGCAGGGTCAAAAACTAGGTCACAGGGTCACTTAGTGCATTTCAAGCATTTAGCATGGTGTCTGCTCTCTAATTGAAGTAGTTTATATCTGATCTTCACCAAATTTGGTCAGATGTTGTGTCTAGACAATATGTAGGTCAAGTTTTAATATGGGTCATGCTGGATCAAAAACTAGATTACGAGGTCACTTAGTGCATTTCAAGCATTTAGCATGGTGTCCGCTCTCTAATTGAAGTAGTTTTCTTCTGATCTTCACCAAATTTGGTCAGAAGTTGTGTCTAGATGATATGTAGGTCAAGTTCAAATATGGGTCATGGTAAAGTTATCAAGTTGTCCAAAACCTTCAAACGGGCGTATCTTGTGACAGTTTGGCACTCTTGTTTTAGGTTATTTTACATTAACTTCTTCATTTCTACACCGATTTACTTCAAATTAATACTGAACCTTTCTTATGACAATACGGTCAATCTCAACTATGCACGGCCCCATTACCAACCCTGGGGCGCCCGCCCACATAGACCACACCCACCCAAAATTGCCTTTTACTATAATTTCTTCCTTTCTACACCGATTCACTTCTAATTGATACTGAACTTCTATAATGACAATATGACAATACGGTCAATCTCAATTATGCATGGCCCCATTACCAACCCTGGGGCGTCCCTGGGTCAAACATGGGGCGTGGGGATACGCGTCAGCCTCTGCCGCACCATTTCTAGTTACGTATGACATCTCCTAAACTGTTGTGAAACGTTCCATTCTTGAAAATCTTTATCACAGAATTTCATACCATCCAGTAATCTCTCAGCCATGGCAACCAAAATTTAAAAAATGTGAACTCTCCTCCAAAACAACAAGGCCAGGGCTTGAGTTAAGATATTATGCAAGAAACATACTTTTTGAAAAGCGTGGGGATATTGTGGTTATCTCCACTGTTCGTCCGTCTCTCCGTCCGTCCTGGCCACTATCACCTCCTACACTATAAGCACTTGAACCTTGAAACTTACACACATGGTAGCTTTGAGCATATGTGCAACCCTGCACTATTTGGAACTTTGATCTGACCCCTAGGTCAAAAGTTATGGGGGTTGGGGTGGGGCCGGGTCAGAGATTTTCACTCATTTTTATTCCCCTGTTATGGTGCATTGGCCATAACTTTTGCAATATTGAAGATAGCAACTTGATATTTGGCATGCATGTGTATCTCATGGAGCTACACATTTTGAGTGGTGAAAGGTCAAGGTCATCCTTCAAGGTCAAAGGTCAAAAAAACTAATCCAAGGGAGGTAATAAGCTTTAAAGGGAGGCAAGTAATGAACCTGCCAAATGATTTTTTTTCAAATAAATCAAAGCGGCGCACTAGGGGGCATTGTGTTTCTGTTAAACACATCTCTTGTTTTATGTTATTTTACATTAACTTCTTCATTTCTACGCCGATTTAGTTCCAATTGATACTGAACATCTCTTATGACAATACGGTCAATCTCAACTATGCATGGCCCCATTACCATCCCTTGGGTGCCCCCTGGTTCAAACATGCGGCGTGGGGATACGTGTCGGCCTCTGCCGCGCCATTTCTAGTTGAAATATTATGATTATTCTCTTATACTGTTAAAAAAGAAGCATTTGAAAATTAATGAATTTGTGTGTGCTACATTTATTTCTTGTACACATTAAGGATATATTGGTTGTCAAGTTTCATATTGTTATCTGTTGAAGATCAATAGAACTGGTGTCAATTGTCTATAGAAATCATTTGTCTGTAAAAGACAGTTGACTTGTACAAGCAACTTTGAAGTTTCAGTCTAATGTTTAAGAAATATGGGGGACCGCTGGACCAGCTTTAACCATCATATAGGAAATACTGGCATTTAAATTATCACCCTCTGGATGGAAAGACAAAAAAGGATGCACACTGGAAGTTAGACTGTGTGTAAATTAACAACTTTTGAATCTCCCTTTTAGCATAGTGCCTGGTCAATGTTGTCAAGCTTTTCAGGAACAGATATTTGTGTATGTCTGTTTTTGTTATCATAGCATGCAAGAAACCTGTTATAAATCTATAAACATGTAGGAATATATGAAAGGTCACTATTTGCAAAGGTTTGTTAGAATTTATTCCAGGATTGAAAAATGCATTTATGTAATGAAAAACATTCACAATAGTTATTGTTAGGTATAAAGTTTCACGACATTGGATTTTAATTCTTAAGAGTACAAAATTGCCCAAGAAAAAGTAAACTGTTTTTGGAATTCACTGCTTATATATATAATTTAAAATTATTTACCTTGTTCATTGTATGGTTTGTCAGACAAAGTTCAATGTGAAAAAGGTGGAAAGGGAAGAAAATACAAGGAATTTTAACCATAAACTCAGTTACTTTCCTGCCATGGTAGCAAAAAGTTGCTTCCTGTCATTACTTTAATAACCTGGTAAATTAATATATATTCATTTTGTACTTTCATCTCTGACAGCTGGTACGTCGTGAGAGCTCCGGTCGTAGAAATCCCGTGAGTAGCCTTGTAGTTTTTCATTAGAAGTTAACTCTATGATGTTTCTAAGTAAATGTTTTACTGGTTTTTGGAAATGATTCCCAATCATTTGCAATTAATTTAGCTACATTTTTATGTTAAATTAATCCGTTTTTAGCTAAGGTTTCAACTGAGGCAGTCTGATTTATATGTTATGTTTATATGTTTTGAAATAGACTTTGCTAACAGTAATAGACTTTCTTTAAACCTCAAAAATCTGTATCATATTTAGAACCAGTATTTTCCATTCCCCTGCTATGCAATTCTTTTAAAAAAAAGAAAAAGTACTTTTTGCCCCTAATTGGGCCATATTGCAAACAAGAGGAAAAACTCTGCAATTCTTCATTTAAAATAGTGAGAAAATCATTTTCATTAATATAACTCTGGGTCCCATATAAAAAGCAATGTATGTCATAGAAAAAAAATTGATTATTTCATAGACTTAAAAAAGAATGGCTTGGGTTCATTGGATAAATTGCATATTTGATGGACTAAACAATTTTTTTATCTGATATCTGACATTAGCATGTTTAAAAACAACAGTCCTATGTCCAGAACCCATTGTTTTTGTTCGATCAAATATGGGGCCTGTAGAAGCCTCCATTCCACATTGAAAAAAAGTATACATTTTTCCCAAATGGGATCTAAACATTCCCAATTTAAGTGTTTTTTCAAGCTTCAGTATGTAGTTCTTGTCCTATCAAGCTCTATAAGTTGAACCTTAGTAAATATAATATTGAAATCACTTTATTCTCCATTTTAAAGTGTCTGTTGGCCAAAAAACAACTTTTTTCCCAATTTAAGTCAAAACCTTATTATTTTTCCCAATCCGGGACCTGGCCCCATTCCCAAATTAAAGAAAAAAATGCTGACAACCTGAAGGTCAAGAAAGAGCACCTTTTTTACCTACTGTTTGAAAGAATAGAGCATTTGCATGTTTTTTTTATTGGTTTTGTCTTTTGTCTGATATTGTACTGGCAATGGTCCATTTACAATATTTCATCTAAAAATGACCCACATCATGCAAAAATGGGTCTTATGCCATATGCTGCAAGGGTAGCTCCAGACCAGCCTTTGCATCCATTCAGTCTTGTCAGGAGCTACCCTGTCTGCTAATGAGACCACGACACGTTGCTTTACTTTATAGCTGACAGGGAAGCTCCTGGTATGGAGCTAACCCTGCCACATATGGCTGAGAACCCATTTCCACATGAAGCGGGTTTAATGCCGCATATGTGCAATTCTCTTCTTATATATTCAATTTTCTTATTACAGGTTGTTAGACGAAATAGTTCTGGAAAATCAAAGAAAATGAGCGGCAGTGAGGTAGGACTTTTTGAAATTTTCCAGAAAAAACAAAACAAATATTTTAAGCTCACCTGAGCACAACTTGCCTTTTGTCTGTCATGCATCATCTAGCGTGTGTCGTCCCTTGTGCATGTCATCATTTGCATTGTTAACACTCTGGAGGCCATATTTATTATCATATCTTTAAGAACTTGGTCAGAGGATTTATCTCAATTACTGTGAAATCATTTATTTTTGTCAGCACGAAATTTTGTCATTTTTATTAAAATGACGTTTTTGTCAGCACTTAAATTCGCCAATTCCTGACTTGGAAAAAAATGCTTCTGTCAATATCCGATTTGTTTGTCCGAAATATATCGCGGTTGCGAAAAATCGTTGTGGGGAAAGAGGGAGAACACTTGAGATTCATTTGCAGGAGGTGGGGCCTGTTTGTCACATGTCAATATACTAGTCTTTTGTTATCAGGTGACCAGTAATTTGCCCCCATTAGTGTATCATTATTATGATTAGCGGATTAGTGGGACCGAATAACCCTTAACGAGTGTTTGAAACCCGGGTTTGAAACAGTGAAGCCAGTGGCATATTGGTCCTATTCATTTATTATCATGGCCAAACTAATAACAATCTTACCTTTATCGGCGCAAACTAGAGAAGGTGCGAAGATTATTGGTTAAAATTAGTGTTAGCAAACTGTTTGGTCAGTTTTCAATAAAGTTTCAAGAGTTTTGCATCGTAAATATTTGATCACTTTAAGTACAATAATTTTCGGAAGTGTAAAATTAACAGTGCATTATGGGACAGCGGTTTCATAGGGCAAAGTTCAGATTTAATTGTAACAACCAATGGACGAGTGAGTTTTAAATTAGATTGAATGCAATAGGATACACAGAAATGTTTTATTGCGTCATACTCAGTCATTCGAAACATGTGCTTTCCGGGGATTTCCTGGAAATCGCGCGAAAATAAAAGTTAATTTTTGAAAACAATTTCCCTACTTTTGGATGGAACTAATCCTCATGATTGCTAATTTCTCTTTACCTGTTACGTTTTCAATTACTACAAGTAACAATTATTTGAAACATGTATCGTAAAACTTGCAAAAGATGTCAATGATTAAAAAGATCGATAGCCCATAAAACGAAGCACAAGCTATTTTTACACCTGTATTGTAGTTAAAGGCAAACAACCAAACACAAATCAAAATGTTCTGTATTTATTTGTAATCAATGTGGAGAATGTATATGGTAAGTATATACATCACCATCTTTTAATTTTGTTTATTGTCTTTGATCCGGATCTAATCCGGTGGGTGGAGGGCTGTATAATCTGCAACAACACTGAAAAACACAATACACACAATTGGTAATAAAGTTGTTAACAATTAGCGCTTATCATTACAATTCTACCTAAACGAAGTCAACGCAGTCGATACAGCTGTACTGCTTTCGTGTTTTAGAGCAATGTCACGTGTCAGTTAAGTACACTGTTTAATCTAAACCCTTTTGTGTCAAAACCGGATTTATCTTGATTATGTAACAGACGGAGTATGTATGCGTGGATTACGTTGGATTTTAGTGCCCTATGCCTTTGGTAATTCAGTCTTAATTTGTTCAAATATGGGACATAATTGTTCGTTAGGATCTTGAATTCGTCAATCGGTCGACTGACGAAATATACGAAAATTAATGCCTGACGATATATAATGGTTTCACAGTATAACTGGCTAAGTTGGGAACTGGGTAGCATGAGGAAAAAATAGGTTGCTACCTTATACTTTCGCTTATAAGACGCCCTCGCTTATAAGACGTACCTCGACTTCAGACTTTATAATGGTTGGATGTAAGACTGATCGCGTCCTGCGTATAAGACGCGGTCAAATTTTGCGGTTTTCATTGGCCGAAAAGACGGCAGAAGGTTGAAGAAAATCAATTTTTCTTCAAGAATTATATATTTTGTAAAGGATATAAATTGCAAGTTATTTCAAAATCAGAAAAAAGACCGAACATTTTGTTGTATACAATGGGCGTTTGAGCCAAAATACTACTTCCTTTCACGCATTGTTGTTGACTACAGGAAAGTAGAATGCTATAAAAATTGAATTCGAAACTGGAAATCTGAAATTCAGAATTCGGCAATCCGGTACAAAGATGGCGACGATCACAGCTTCATTGTTTTATCGGTCCGTTTAACCGATTTTAATCGCTTAGAGGTTAACAACCTTCAACAGCTAATTGGTGTTAATCTGTTGTGTAATGTAAATAAAGGTGTGAAAAACTCGCGAGTCAGTGTTTAATACATGTATTCCCTATCAAAGCAGTACGTGTAAAAAAAATAAATGATATAATCCAGACGATTTATTTACATGCTAACGCAGTCTAACTATTAACAGATATTCACTTTCATTTTTACCCGAAAGTCCCCGAAGCACGTTTTTTACATGACTGCATATGACACAATAAAATATTTTTTTGTACATGATCGTATTGCATTCAATCTAAATTTAAATTCGCTTGTCCAATTAAAGCTGTGTCCCATAATGCACTGTACTCTACACTTCTGAAAAATGGGTAGGGACAAGGTTGTGTTAAAAAAAGTTCTTAAAAATATTTATCGTCATAAATGTTTGAGATTATTTTTTCGTACGTGATGTTGTAATTATATTGGATTATTGGATAAATGTGAACATTAGAAAAAGCGGTATGTATACAGTTATCGATACGATCCAGTTTATATGCTTGAATTGGCGCATCACCGGCTTTAGAGAAAATGCAAATGGCTGCTGCCATGATTCAAAACAACTGACAAGTGTCCAATTTGACCAGCGTAAGACCAGTAAACTAGATTTGTTGAGAAATTGCTTTTATTTTCACCAGTATCTCTCTTATAAGAAAAGATCCCCCACTGTAACTTATTACTTTGAGTCTTAAAAATGCGTCTTATAAGCGAAAGTATACGGTACTACCTAGTGACGTGAATAAATCTCTACGGAGTTTGAAACTGGGTCATATGAGCTCAAAAACTAGGTCACAAGGTTAAATTTAAAAAAAGGTTGTTTACACTCCAGTTGCATTAGCCCATGTCCCTCTTGTGAGTATCAAACTGTTTTTGATTGACCAATAAAACAAATACTGATTAATAATAATAATAGAATAATATGTTTTCATATAGTCTCCTTCTGCACCGAGTCGCAAGAAGTCCTTTCGGGCCAGTGGAGGGGACAACGCATTTACACACCAGATTGTAAACGACAATGTTGTGTTACGAAAAGGGATTTCACCTGCTAATTCAGTAAGATGTACATTTTTTTTCTTGTATGTTGACGCATTCACTCATCACTGTTTTAATAGTTGTGTCCACTCTGTTTTATTCCCTTGGTATGCAGGGCTTGCAAGGTAAAATGACCTTATTTTCCAAGTTGTCCAAGAATATGAACAGACTAGTGATAATTTGACAGAATTTGCTGGAAAATTGTAAACAGCTTTTTGAAAGATGGAAAAGTGAGCCAATGTGAGATTTTACCAGCCATTGTATGTAAGTTATCCATTTCTCTTCTTGAGAGGAACTCTACATTTTCAAACCCCTATTTACAAGGATGAAGAGCTTTGGGAGGAAGTGCATAAATGGCAGTCTGGCTAGGAGCTACCCTGACCACTTATAAGACCACAAGATCTTGCGTGATTTTATAGAAGGCATAGTAGCTCCTGAATGGGCTGCATGATTTCTAAGGTTGATCTGGAGCTTCATATGGCTTATATAAGCCCATTTATGTATGATGCAAGTCATTTATCTATTACACAGTTCTGTATGTCTTAATGGACCATGTACTGTAAATTAAGCAAGTTTGAGTTGACTCAATAATTCTACAAGCAGAGAAGCGTTAAAAACATATAACATCTGTTTGGTTAATTATATAAAAACAAATCAGACACAAATGTTTTATAACTCATCAACTTTGTCTGTGTTGTTTCCAGTTCAGGAACCTTGGAACTGTTCGGAGAACACCATCGGACAAGGTATTGGATCCAAACGATCCTGCTACCAAGAAACTTGTGGAGCGTGTGCGGAGATCTCGACTGTATCTACTGAGGCAGATGGGTCCCAACTCCTTCCAAATAGTGGGGGATTCCCCCGACCACAAGTTCAAGGTCATCATAGGACCCCAGGTATAGCCTTGCATTGGAGCAGCGCTTTATGAAAACCAGGCTGAATTCATTTTATGGAAATTCTTTTTGAAGGAAGTCTCTAATAAGCAAAGATCCAGTTTAGATGGAAAGTGTCATCCCAGATTAGCCTGTGGTGACTTCACAGGCTAATCTGGGATGACAATGTACACACTTGCAATTAAGCCCAGTTTTCCCAGAGGGAAGCTCATATGTATCCTTATGTAAACTATGGTTATCCAGTAATAATAGCATTATAAGTTGAAGATTGTATATACACTGGCATTTTGTGCTAAGGGAAAACTAAAATGCTTTTTAGCAAGACCATTATGATGGGCGATGAAGGAATTTATAGCCGAAATAAAACAGCAGCAGCAAATTCTTTTCTGTAGATTTGACTTACATACCTTGTTAACGCAACCTAGCTCTTTTGTAATGTAAGGGGCAATGGTAGAATACCTCACTGTTTTTCTGTTGACACATCGGAAGTTAATGGGAACCATTATCAGTTTGAATACAAGTCTGCACTTGCTAGTCAGGGCCAACACTCTCTGCTTTATCTTTTTCTTTAGAGGAGACTTCCTTTAAAAAAAAAAATTCATAGAAGTAGAAAGTGTCGTCCCTGACAAGCCTGTGCTAATTTTGGACAACATTTAATACAAATGCATTAATCCCAGTTTTTCCAGAACAAGGTTCATGTTTGAATGGTTACCTTGTTCTAGTCGTGTTCATGTGGGAAGAGTCAACACTGTGTACATGTGCTGTTTGTGATGCTGAGAGTGTTCCAAGTGGCAGAGAGCGACCCAAACCTTTGGAGCAAAAAACTGAAGAACTATGAGGTAAGATAAAAGTAAACAACAGGTATTAGCTTATTGTAGGCTTGGGTAATTTGCCATTTGTGAATTAGATAGCTCCAGCCCAGACTATGTCAGGTGATATGCAGTTCGCTATAAAGTCATGAAAGGTTTTATGGTCTAGGTAGCTCCTGACGAGAGTGCCTGGATACCCAGATGGTCTAGGTAACTCCTGACGAGACTGCCTGGATACCCAGGCTGCCGCTATAAAGTCATGAAAGGTTTTATGGTCTAGGTAGCTCTTGACGAGACTGTTTTATGGTCTAGGTAGCTCCTGACGAGAGTGCCTGGATACCCAGATGGTCTAGGTAACTCCTGACGAGACTGCCTGGATATCCAGGCTGCCGCTATAAAGTCATGAAAGGTTTTATGGTCTAGGTAGCACCTGACGAGACTGTTTTATGGTCTAGGTAGCTCCTGACAAGAGTGCCTAGATACCCAGATGGTCTAGGTAACTTCTGACGAGACTGCCTGGATACCCAGGCTGCCGCTATAAAGTCATGAAAGGTTTTATGGTCTAGTTAGCTCCTGACGAGACTGTTTTATGGTCTAGGTAGCTCCTGACGAGACTGTTTTATGGTCTAGGTAGCTCCTGACGAGACTGCCTGGACGTTATAAAGTCATGAAAGGTTTTATGGTCTAGGTAGCTCCTGACGAGACTGCCTGCATACCCAGTTTTATGGTCTAGGTAGCTCCTGATGAGACTGCCTGGATACCCAGTGAAAGGTTTTATGGTCTAGGTAGCTCCTGACGAGACTGCCTGGATACCAAGGCTGCTCCACATCTACATTGGCCACATAGCACTGAATAATTTCAGGTGGCCTTGCCATATTTGTTTGTTTAAATCTAGGGATTTTTTGTCATCATTTTGGGAAAATGACCTTTACCAGTGGCATATGGAATATTAGCGTTCATTTATTCAAAATTGGGGGAAAAGGACTGATGTATAAATTTTGAACTTAATGTAATAAATATTAAACCAGTAAATTTCTTACATAAGCATATCAGTAAAACAAATATTACAACTTCAAAACATTTTTTCTTGACTTTTCATCTACATTAATGAAAGAGTCTCACAATCAGTTTAGAATTTTAGAGCTGGATTTGGGAGAGAAAGTTTTAGCATGGGGAATATGACCCCAAAACGACTAAAAATTCTGCCAAAAAATGCCCTGAAAACATTAATATATAATTTCTTTTTTTTTGCATTTACAGAACATTTTTTTACGATTTGTCTTCTTTGGTACTTTTTTGCTAAATAAATTTTTGGTTCACAAGATCTTTCCATTTCCTGCGTCTTATATTTTCAAATCATTCCAAACTATTTTACAATAATTAATGTCCATTTGCCTTACCCATGGTGTACAATGTTTTTGCAAAAACACATCTGTGAAACATATTGTAGCATTTTAATGGTTATACATTGTTGATGAAATATTGTCTTTAAGTCAATTGTATCACGCGTAATTGTGATATAACATATGAAACCATAGGCTGATACAGTTGAGTCTTGATCTGGGTAAACTGGGCTTAGTGCATGTGGGTAAAGTGTGGTCCCAGACTGCACAGGCTTATCAGGAACAACATTTTTATGTTGTTTTTTTGTTTAAGAGACCTCTTCTTTGCTTAAATCTAGTCTTCACAGGCTTATCTTGGAGAAGACTTTAAGCCCAATTTTCACAGACCAAACCTCAATTAAATACATGCATACTCACTAGACAATGTTGTGCAGGTGGAGAGCCTGTTCCGTATGTATCACAGCAAGCGTTCCATGAAGATCCAGTCCAAGTCTCAGAGACGCTTGAGGAAGCGTTCCCCAGGCACCTCCCAGACCCCGTCCTCTGAGGAGACGCCTGTACCCTCGGAGAGCGATGCTGGGTATGGTTAAGTGTGCTAGCTCCTACCAACGATTGTTTTCACCATGTTGGGAATGGGGTTGGGGCCCATGGCATTGGGGAAAATGGAAATGTTTTTACTAAAATTTGGATTTAAAAAAAATGTGCTTACATATACTTGAATATTGATAAATGTGTTTTGACTATTTTGATTACTCGGCTTAACTTCTAGAGCTGATAAGGATAATTAACCAAATTGTGCATTTTTTTATGTATATTTTTCTTTGGAACTCTTCATGAAGGAATTTTAGGCTGTCATTTGGGAAAATATATAGTTTTTGAGATTGCAATTGTGGTCAAATTTCGGCCTAAACTTTGCCCAAACAAACACTGTTCTACAGACATTAAATGGCTGGGTGTATCAGATAAATTCTGCAGTTGGTGGTGTTTAATACTTTTTGGCATGTTAATACTATAATTGCATATATGATATGACCAGTGTAGAATTAATTAATTGTAAAGATTATGAACCTAGTTGAAAGTCAGGTTTAAAAAAGACCCCAATCTGTTGAAAAACATGGTCACCAGATGGTGGGGCATTTTTCCTAATATGGCTATGGTAAAATTTTGTGAACGATCTAGAAGTCACATTTTTATGCCCAAACATCATGAAACTTTCTCAGAAGATTTGTTTTTAGTAAATCTTTGCAAAGCTCAAAAATGATAAATGATGGTTGATGCGCATGGCAGTCAGTTGCCCCCTGCAGTTTTCTTTATATGGTGGCCCTGACCCCATCACTTTATGAAAAAGATGAGTCACAAGCTTTTCAAAATTGTGAAAAAAAGAGTTGCGAAGTTCTGAAAATTGTGAAAAAAAACAAGTGCGGAACTTTTAAAAATGTGAAATTCAGTTGGTTAAGAATTAGTATAGTAAAAACATGTTTAATGCTTGGATCATATTAAAATGTCTTTAAATACTGCATTTTAATCATATTTACATTGTGAAAAAAACAAGTGGGGAACTTTAAAAAAATGTGAAATTCAGTTGGTTAAGAATTAGTATAGTAAAAACATGTTTAATGCTTGGATCATATTAAAATGTCTTTAAATACTGCATTTTAATCATATTTACATTTTCTTGACACTTTCTTCCAACAAATAACCACTTACATTTAGATCAACAATATTCTGACTGGTAAACTCTATCTAAAACCATAGAAAAGCCTAACCCCTGTCAACATCTTGTCTCGCTTATGTAAAATATTAAATCAAATTGTAATTTTGAATTGTGAAGTGGCCATTTTTGATAGTTTTAAGCCCCAAAAGTCCGATTTTCACAGTTAAAATGGGCGTTTTTGTCAACTATTGTGGCCTTGCTAGATTTGTAAAATGTCCATGTCTTAATTGTGAAATGGCCGTCCATGCCCATTCTCTAAGAAGGAAAAAAGCCCTGAAAGTTGACGTTTATTGCCCAATCTTCATGAAACTTGCTCAAACCATTTGATCAAATTATATCTTGAAAGAGTTCACAAATGGATTAAAATTTACGACCCTAAGTAGAAAGTAAACAAAAGGGCTTGTTGCTTTTATAGAGGTAACATTTTTTAACCAATCATTTTGAAACATTGTCAGATTATTTTTCCCAATTATAATTATCTTTTGAAACTGGCTAATGCGGGGACAATAGCAAAGTCTCAGGTATTGTTAAAGAAAAAGCTTGTTTACACTTCAGAGGTAACATTTATTGCAAAGATTTTTTTTGAAACATGGTCAGAACATTTATCCCTCTGATATCTCAGCCAAGTTTAAAACTGGGTCATGTAGAGTCAAAAACTAAAGTCCTCATTTGCCAAGCTTCTTGAAGCTTATTGAGAATATTTGTCCTAATTGTATCTCATCTCAATTAAAAATGAGGTCATGTGAAGTCCAAAACTCAAGAAAATATAGAGGCCATATTTATTGCCGGATGTCTATAAAACTTATGTTCAGAACATTTGTCCAAATGATACTTGGGGGAAAATTTAAAACTGAGTCATATGGGGCAAAAACTAGGTCACTAGGACAAATGAAAGAAAAGCTTTTGAAGCCACTCAATTATTACTCATCCTTAATGAAACTTAATTAGAATCTTTGTCCTAATGAAATCTCCGCAAAGTTCGAAACTGGTTTATTTGGAAACAAAAACTGTGGCAATCTTGTAAGGGCTATTCCAGTAAAACATATGTCCCACCCCCAGGAAGGCACTTTCAAAATGAACCAACCCCTTCAGAAGTTAATTTTACAAAAATAGAACCCCCTTTAGAATATTTTTTTCTGCTATTCGGACCCCCTTTAGAAGTTTTTTCTATGAATGCGAATTTCAATAGCCCAAAATATTAATTTTGCAAAAATTTTCGTTGTGGGTTCTGATTATTCTGTCCTCTTCTTTAAATCATGTTGTATTGTAGCACATTGTATATTTATAAAATAAAATGTTTATCAAATAAAATTGACCACTTTCCGTCCGACATGCCAACTACTTCAATGGCACCTAGGAAAATGGTGTTGTTTTTTACACTTATGTCACTTCCCTTTTGATTTTAAAAGCAGTTGTAGGGCAGTATTAACGCCAAGGAAATTGTTGGTGATTCAATGCCGAGGCACTCGGCGAACAATCTTTTTAACTATAATTTACCTTGGATAGAAACTGATTACAAATTTCGAATCATATTGTTTATTAAATGTAGATTAACCACGTTCGAACATAAACAATCAAAGCAAATCCCCTTCCCGAAAAATAAAATTTAGTTGTCTGTAGAAAAGTATGGAATTGTAAGCATTGTTGTTTTCAAATTTCAACATGTATTTCACGCCCATGCCCTAGTCAGTTTTTTTCTGTCTTTTTAAACGGCCTGTATAAAACAAAACCGTGTTCGCACCTAGCTGTAGGATACCGCATGGGGAGGAGTGACAATTGCGTGATTGATTATGCAATTAACAGTTTGAATTGAAGCCATGGAGAACTCATAACTGATATTAATAATCGTATTTTACCCGAGTCTCTCTATTCTCTGATATATACGTTTCAACTGTCTCAATCACATACACGCAACTTCTCCCGTTTTTATCCATTATTCGATAATCAGGCATATGCCCGATTTCCATTTTTATACCCCCATTACCAATGGTAATGGGGGCTATATAGGAGTCAATTTCTTGGTCGGTCTGTCTGTCGGTCTGTCCCGAAAGCTTGTCCGGGCCATAACTAAGTTGTTCATGGTGAGATTTTAAATTCATTCGTCACAATTGTTCACCATCATTGGACGGTGTGTCGCGCAAAAGAATTACGTCGATATCTCAAAAGTCAAGGTCACACTTTGAGTTCATAGGTCAAAAATGGCCACAAATGAGCTTGTCCGAGCCATAACATTGTCATTTATTGTGATATTTTAAAATCATTTGGCAGACTTGTTCACCATCATTGGACGGTGTGTGGCGCAAAAAATTAACATTGATATCTCCTAGGTCAAGGTCACACTTTGAGTTCAAAGGTAAAAAATGGCCATACATGAGCTTGTCCCGGCAATAACTATGTCGTTCATTGTGAGATTTTAAAATCATTTGGCACATTTGTTCACCATCATTGGACGGTGTGTCGCGCGAAAGAATTAGGTCGATATCTCCAAGGTCAAGGTCACACATTGAGTTTAAAGGTAAAAAATGGCCATAAATGAGCTTGTCTGGGCCATAACTATGTCGTTCATTGTGAGATTTTTGAAATCATTTGGCACATTTGTTCACCATCATTGGACGGTGTGTTGTGCGAAAGAATTACGTTGATATATACAAGGTCAAGGTCACACTTTGAGTTCAAAGGTAAAAATAAGCCATAAATAAGCTTGTCTGGGCCATATCTATGTTGTTAATTGTGAGATTTTAAAATCATTTGTTCACCATCATTGGATGGTGTGTCGCACGAAAGAATTATGTCGATATCTCCAAGGTCAAGGTCACACTTTGAGTTCAAAGGTCAAAAATGTCCTTAAATGATAATGGCATAATAATTCTTAAAAATCGCCATAAATTAGCTTCTCTTTTTTTTGGGAAGACAGCATGCAAAATAGTCTGTGTCAATTCGGCACGTGGGTGTATACGTCACGTCTGTGATAAAGCTCTAGTTAAAAGCAAATTTTGGTTAATATTGACGATAAGAGTGCTCAAGAATGTCATAAACACAAACATTCGCCATTTTCGAAAGTATCAAATGAATTTTGGCATATGTTTCCATTTTAAGATTTGATGAAATAAGTGCCCAATCAAACAGTTATATTCCAACATGCTTAAATCACCTGACACGGTTTGCACGCGTCGTGTACAGCTATTTTCGGTTACAAATTTTAGCCACATCATAGTGCACGTAAATTAAATAAATTTCTTTGTCCTGATAAAAAGTGCGCGAAAATTGGCGTGGGTGTATTTATTTGTAAATAAACATTTCATAGCGGGTACAACATTGAGATCATTAATTTTTATTTCCATTAAAAGTTTCATTGTGAATTTTAACTTAATTACCGGGGTATCTTGCGAAGTACTTGGCATTTCCTCTTAATACAATATAATTCAAACACGCTGTATCGTTACCGTTACGCTGTTTCAGTTCCTTCATTATTGAAACAATTATTGTATTGTATACTGACTGCACACAAGTGTCATGTACAGTTAATATTCTTCTGCAACGACCAATAAACAACCTTCGGCTTTGGTACATATACTATTTGGGCTGCCTGGCTGGTCACTTTTCTGCCATAGGGCCCTCAGTGAGGTTTTCTATTTCTTAAATAGTGCACGTGCTTATCTAACATTAAGGGATCATGAACACGGGTCGGAGCCACTTGTATGGGCCATAATACACAGTCCCAATGGTTATGTTCAGTAGAACACGTGGTCAGTAACTGAAACAGAATGCCACCAAATCAAAAGATTCACCGCCTAATGTCAATTGTAAAAAACTATGTTTGAAACATTTAAAATAACGATAATTCCGATTGATCATGGCTTCCATTTTCAAGAGCATATTCTGTTCAACATTCCTCAAGAAATTGTAAAGACAAAAGTTTGCATTTTTTTCCATCAAATCAAGTTTACACGCTACTATTTTATTAAATCGCAGTCCAATTGGGGCGGCGGTATTCCCACTGCACACGCATACATCACCTTAAGCCATGTGTAAATTTCAATTTTGACGCACATGTACAAGTCATTTTCTGAAAATTGGGAAGAAGTGAAAGTAATCATTTTAAAAATAAACCAACATTTGATTTTATTCAAATTGTCAACATAATTTATATTTGTGTCGTCTGTGTATTTTAGCAACTCTTATGCAAATAGATATCGTTTTTTTCCATGTTTAAAGCAAGTCTCGTTTCCGAGATTAAACTGTGTAAATTTCTTCAATATGGTTACTGACCTACAAAATCATTTGACAGATGACACCCCGATGGTAATTGTTTGAAGTATGCATAGAAGCTGACAAAATGTTAAAACAATCGTGTAGAAATAAAAATATCGGGTATCATCTGTATCTGTTTCTTATATTCGTAAATTTGAAATTCTTATATTGGTTCATTTGAAAATTATTTTACATTTGTTATAGTATACAATCAATATTTGTAAATATTTCTTCTCGGCATATCGCTGCGTGTTAAGACGCGGCGTGATTCCGCGGATCGATGCAGAGGCAGAAACAGATGCGGTGTCACTCCGCGAATTATTGCCGAATGCCTCGGCATGATGCGGAGTGAAAACTCGGCATAGCCGCGGACATTGTTGGTTTCCAGTGAGCTGTAATGTAGTCCATTTTAAGTTTGCAAATAGGGTAAGAAGCAAAATAGAAATGATGCCCCCAACAGAAGTAAAATATAAGTTATAACGCCCCCCTTCAGAAGCAAATTATGAAGAAACCCATCCCCTACAGAATTTCTTTATTTTGCAGTCCTGGGGTGGTATATATGTTAAACTGGAATAGCCCTAAGTGCTATTCTTTCCAAGATGCAACAGATATTCAGACAATATTTGTTTATTATTTCAGGAGTGTGAGAGAGGAGGATGACACTTGTCCGATCTGCCTGCTGGAGATGCTGGAGGGAGAGAGTCTACTGAATTGTCTCTCCTGTCAGAACAAGCTGCACCTCCACTGCATCACCGTCTGTATGTGGCACTAGATACGTATACCAAGAGTCCAATAACTAGCCTCACTGTCTGTGTGTGGCACTAGATACGTAGACCAAGAGTCCAATAAATAGCCTCACTGTCTGTATGTGGCATTAGGTACATATACCAAGAGTCCAATAAATAGCCTCACTGTCTGTATGTGGCACTATTTATGTATACCAAGAGTCCAATAAATAGCCTCACTGTCTGTATGTGGCATTAGGTACATATACCAAGAGTCCAATAAATAGCCTCACTGTCTGTATGTGGCACTAGATATGTATACCAAGAGTCCAATAAATAGCCTCACTGTCTGTATGTGGCACTAGATACGTAAACCAAGAGTCCAATAAATAGCTGCAATGTCTGTATGTGGCAATAGATACGTATACCAAGAGTCCAATAAATAGCTTCACTGTCTGTATGTGGCACTGGATAAGTAAACCAAGAGTCCAATAAAGAGCCTCACCGTCTGTATGTGGCACTTGATACGTAAACCAAGAGTCCAATAAATAGCTGAAATGTCTGTATTTGGCACTAGATACGTATACCAAGAGTCCAATAAATAGCCTCACTGTCTGTATGTGGCACTAGATATGTATACCAAGAGTCCAATAAATAGCCTCACTGTCTGTATGTGGCACTAGATACGTAGACCAAGAGTGCAATAAATAGCTGCACTGTTTGTATGTGGCACTAGATACATAGACCAAGAGTCCAATAAATAGCTTCACTGTCTGTATGTGGCACTAGATACATATACCAAGAGTCCAATAAATAGCCTCACTGTCTGTATGTGGCACTAGATACGTAAACCAAGAGTCCAATAAATAGCCTCACTGTCAGTATGTGGCACTAGATATGAATACCAAGAGTCCAATAAATAGCCTCACCGTCTGTATGTGGCACTAGATACATATACAAAGAGTCCAATAAATAGCCTCACTGTCTCTATGTGGCACTAGATACATATACCAAGAGTCCAATAAATAGCCTCACCCTCTGTATGTGGCACTAGATATGTATACCAAGAGTCCAATAAATAGCTGCACCGTCTGTATGTGGTACTAGATACGTACACCCAGAGTCCAATAAATAGCCTCACTGTCTGTATGTGGCATTAGGTACATATACCAAGAGTCCAATAAATAGCCTCACTGTCTGTGTGTGGCATTAGATACGTATACCAAGAGTTCAATAAATAGCTGCACCGTCTGTATGTGGCACTAGATATGTATACCAAGAGTCCAATAAATAGCCTCACTGTCTGTGTGTGGCACTAGATATGTATACCAAGAGTCCAATAAATGGCCTCACTGTCTGTGTGTGGCATTTTAGATACGTACACAAAGAGTCAAAGAAACTTACTGTCTTATGTTGATTTCAATTGCTTTAATGTGAACGCAGTGGTTGGTACAGTTGCTTCTCATTTAGGCGACCTGGTATCAGTTCCCCATTCCCGTCGCATGTGAGCTTGGTTTGTGTTCAGCATATCTGACAGGTTGGGTTTCCTCTGTGTACTCAGGTTCCCCCCTTAGCACAATACCACTCCACAATTATTTACCTTTTGCTAAAACTCAAATAGCTGTAAATGTCCGCTATATACACAATTCTGGAGTCTGGTAAGTTAGTTAGGTAAGAATGCTGGGACACACTCTGGGTCATCACATGCAGCCATTAAGTGAGGAATTACTTTGAAACAAAAGACTCTGGAAATTTAGTTAGAGTTTGAAAATACAAGTTCATCCTCCTCCTTCCCAGTTTGAAATTTCTATAGATTATAAAAACCAAGTCAGTTAAGCCTATCTGCTGGTTTACATAATCATCGGTCTGTGTTTCTGTGTCAATACAGATATTGGTCAAAGTTTCACAGATTAAGAACCTTCATGTGTAGTTTTTGTCATCTGTTACTGACTGGTGGATGAGTCAGTGTCCACAAAAGTGTTATGGAGGCATCAGTGTCTTTAACATCTTCACCACTTTGAATTGTACTTTGGGTCAGGATTGTATGAACATGCTTGATTTGATTGGTCCAAAGTTGTGGAGGTCTAGATAACAACAGCAGGTGTTTGTTTGCAGGGTTTGAAGAATGCAGGAGGATGAAGGAGCCCTTGATATGTCCCCTTTGTAGGGCACATTGGAAACAGGCCAATGTGGAACCAATTGGGTAAGACATACTTCTGAAAATCTCAAAAAAGTGCCAGACATTTGTTTAATAACCTGTCAAAACTGAAATTTGCTTGACCAATAAGTATTTATACATAATTAACTCTATAACCCATTATGGTGATCTCTTTTACAGCCGATTTTATGATATAATCTCAATTCAATTGAGGAACTTCATCTTGAAGTGGTAAAGTCATATTTATTTTATGACTGCTGGCGTTAATTAAGTTACATGTACACATTTGTATACATCTAACAATAACTTATCCTGATAAGACACAGTTGCTGTGTGCCCTCTTAGATGAACTTAAGAATGTACACTAATATTTGCCCTAGGATGGAATTCACAAAGCTCATAAACCCAAAATTCATTTGAAAATGTCATGCCAATATTAAATGTGAAAATCTAATTTCTGTTAAATTGTGTTAACCCGTGCATATCCAACCATCTTTTAATGGTAAGAAAAATGTTCAATGAAAGAACTGTTAATGAACCAACCAAAGATTAAATAAAGTTTGTGCACTGAAGAACAACAGAAGATTTCCCTCTGGAGCTTTATGGATAGTTACCCTGATCCCCTGATTTTCTGTCACTCATTGTTTGGTTCTCTTCCATAGGGAGGAGACAGTCACAGAACCCCCCATGGCCCCACCTAACACCCGAGTGCCTTCCCCCACCCTGGAGTTGGAGCCCATGAGGATGCCGTATGCAGAACCCATCCCTAGTGAGTTTGCAGGCCTTGCAGCCCCGTGGATAGAGGTACACATGTGTGAAGCATTTACAAAAAAATCATATTTTTTTAAATAATACAGTTTCAATACAATACTATATCTAGGATAGAAATTAATGTTTTTAAATTATTTAAACTTAAATTTGGACACACTCATTTGGAATCTTCTTTTTTATCGACCTCTTTGTCAATAAACTAAAAACAGTTTATTTTATAACATAAGTTATGATAACGAAAATTGGTGAAATTGGAATTGGAAAGTATTTTAAGTGTTATATTACACATTTTTTTACATACATTTTTAGGTCTTTGGAGAAGACTTGGCGACTTGCATGTTTTCCCGTAACTGGTCAATACGAGAGACAGGTCTGAAGCACCTTGCGTCAGAAATGTCTCGTGATCTCATGTCCATCTCTCGGGGAAATAGTACGGGAAACTCCATGAGTAACGTGGAGACACTATGGAAACTGCTGGAGTACTGCTTCAAAGTTGTCGCCCACCTCTGCAATGATCCTGTGTACAGAGTTTTTGTCGGATGTTTGGTATGATGATTACTATTTTTGTTAATCCAGAGTATTTTGTTGACTTCATGTTTATTGTATTACCTGTTATTTAGACAGTCATAGAAATAAGCAATATGCCCAAACACTCTGAATTTATATGTTTGTTTCTTGAGGGATGGTAATGTTCAAAGCCTCTAGGTTCTTACTAGAGAATTGGAGCCATGTCTTATTACAGAATTTATGACATTCAGTCACAGCTGAACTTTATCCTCACAACAAATAGATATGAGTGTCCCTCTGGGATACAGCTTACTGCATGCTGGTATTATTAGTTACACCGTTAGTATCTTACCGTGTATGGGATATACACCCTCAGTAATTTCATACCATACGAGAGCAAAGCACGAGTATGGTATCAAATTACTGAGGGTGTATGTCCCATACACCGTCAGTTACTAACGGTGTAACGATTATATCTCAACCAACTACTCGATTACTCGGGTAGTATGGAAAATACTCCATGGGCACCTGACCGCTCTAAGCCAAGCGGATTAGGTCATTTTTGTAGGAGGTGAGATATAGTGTCATCCCAATTTAGCCTGCGCAGTCCTTAGGATGAAGCTTTACGCACTTGCAGCCCAGAGGGAGGCTTATGATGAGAATTTTCATGAAAATTAAGAACATGAAAAATTGAAAGGAAATGAATAAAATTCATCAAAATAGCAGTTTCCGCCTAGCAATCATACTTGTGAAAAATTTGCAGTGAATCTTAAATTATTTTGTTTGAAATAAAACACACAACCATTACCAATTAAAAAATCTACATTTTATGGATAGGTTATTGCAAATTTGGTTCACTGTTTTGGTTGATGGCTTACCATAAGAGATGGAACTACTGACTTTAGACTTTAAATGCATTTAATTAAATCCGATCACAACATGTCTTACTCTTCCTTCAAGTCTCAGTGACTTGTTTTGACCTCACCCATCTTCCAAAATGCCTCCTTCATTACATATAGCAATTAGGTATATTGTTTCATGCTTTAAAAAACTGTTCCTTGAACTCTACTTTATTGAAAAGTTCTGGTTTAATTGAATTTCATGGCATTAGTTCGTAACTGTTACTGTTAAAAAGGTTCCTTGTCTTATCTCATACTTGCAGAAAGTGGTTTATACAGTGTTTGGGCTGGTTCCATTACGTGACGTGCAGCAGAAGTACAAATTGCAGTTGCTATTCAAACCAGTCATTGAGGCCATTATTGTCAAATGTACCGATGGAAACAAGTAAGCAACTGTTTCTGTATACTCTCTCGACTATTTTCATATTTTTCACACGTCTTGACTTTCTTTTTGTTATAATAACAATTTTGACGATATCGCAAATTTTATACATGATTCTTTAGCTCACCTGATTGCTCAGGTCTTTGTCCGTCAGTCCGTCCGTCCACATTTGTTTGTAAACACTGTAGAGGCCACATTTCTTGTCCGATCTTCATGAAACTTGGTCAGAAGATTTGTCCCAATGATACCTCTATCCAGTTAGAAACTGGGTCATGCTGGGTCAAAAACTAGGTTACAAGGTAAAAAAAAGAAAAATCTTGTAAACACTGTAGAAGTCACATTTCATGCCTAATCTTCATGTAACTTTGTCAAAATCTAATCTGACAAAACCTTGTAAACACACTAGAGGCCATTGTTTTGGTCCAATAAAGATGATGCTTGACCAGGATGTTTTTCTTGATGAGACAAAGTTTGGCATTGGGTCATGTGGGGTCAAAATCTTGGTCACGAGGTCCAAATCTTAAAAAACCTTGTAAACATGTGAAGAATTAGCATTACTTGCAAATGTTTGTATTGCAAAAAAACCCATGGAATGGACAGTTCTCAATCAGAATTAATCATATGCTCACACTGAAAAAGTAAACAGAAAGAACCAATGTAATATTCTCTAAAGTACTGAATTTTCAACTAAGCAATTTACAAGGCCTTGTAAAAAAGGTGAGCGAACTAGGGCCATCTTGGCCCTCTTGTTTAAATATTAGTTGCACACGACAGATTACTATGATTTTTGTGATGATGGTTGAAGACCTTTAAAGCTATTAATGACTTAACGTAGGGGTTATGCTGGTATTGCCATGAACACTTGTCTTTCCAACAATGTGTCTTTATGTCTGTCTTTCTGCCAACTGCTCGCCCCATCTTCCCTCTTTTTCTTGCCCCATCTAAAAAATTATCATAGTTAATGACATGTGTTTACATCCAACAAGACTGTTTTCTTAGGCTGTAAACCTACATTCATGAACCTACTCTTTAACATTAGCACAAGGAAGCAAAATTGTTATTAACAAACTACTGTTTGAACTTGATTTGCAGGCGAACAGGTGAACTGTCCATCTCCACGATGCTGGAAATAGCCAAAGGACAAAATGGGGAGCTTGCACTTGGAAGAAACACTCCTAATCCAGGTTTGATTAAATATATTGCACAATACATTGGATGAGTTCGCATCGCAAATAACCTGTACTGATTCACTTGTAAGCATTTGCTTTATACTAGTTTTGATAATGCTTTGTAATTTTCCACCATTTGGCATGGGGCAAGTGTCCTTGGAATTTGTTTGGGAAAACTCAGCTCATATCGACTAAAATGGAGACACTAAAATGCTCTTATTTTGCTTGCAAATACAAGACAATTAAGAATATACGTTTTTAGCTCACATGAGCACGTTGTGCTCATGGTGAGCTTTAGTGATCGCCTTTTGTCCGTCGTCCGTCGTGCGTCGTCCGCCGTCAACAATTTGCCTTACGAACACTCTAGAGGCCACATTTATTGTCTTATCTTCATGAAATTTGGTCAGAACATTTGTCCCATTGATACCTTGACTGAGTTCGAAACAGGGTCATGCTGGGTCAAAAACTAGGTCACTAGGTAAAAAAAAAAGAAAAACATTGTGAACACTGTAGAAGTCACATTTGATGCCCAATCTTCATGTAACTTTGTCAAAATGTTTGTCTAAATGATATGTTGGTTGAGTTCAAAAATGGTTCGGGTCCGTTGAAAAACATGGCCGCCAGGGGGCGGGGCAGTATTCCTAATATGGCTATAGAGAAACCTTGTGAACACTCTAGAAGTCACAATTTTTGCCCAATCATCATGAAACTTGGTCAAAACATTGATTTAATTGATATCTCGGACGAGTTTGACAATGGTCCAGATCGGTGAAAAAACATGGCCATCAGGGGGCGGGGCAGTTTTCCTTATATGGCTATAGTAAAACCTTGTTAACACTATAGAGGCCACATTTATAGTCCAATCTTCATGAACTTTGGTCAGAAGATTGGTCTCAATGATATCTTAGATGAGTTGGAAAATGGTTACGTTTGCTTGAAAAACATGGCTGCCAAGGGGCAAGGCATTCTTTCTTATATAGCTATATATGGCTATAGTAAAACCTTGTGAACACTCTAGAGGCCACATTTATTGCCCAATCTTCATGAAATTTGGTCAGAAGATTGGTCTCAATGATATCTTGGATGAGTTCGAAAATGGTAACGTTTGCTTGAAAAACATGGCTGCCAAGGGGCGGGGCATTTTTCCTTATATGGCTATATATGGCTATAGTAAAATCTTGTTAACACTCTAGAGGCCACATTTATTGTCCGATCTTCATGAAACTTGGTCAGAAGATTCATCCCAATAATATCGTGGACATGTTAAAAAATGATGCTGGTTGGTTGAAAAACATTGCCGCCAGGGGGCGGGGCATTATTCCTTATATTGCTATAGTAAAACCTTGTTAACACTATAGAGGCCACATTTACAGGCCTTCAACCGTTCCTATTTTTAGCTCACCTGAGCACAACGTGCTCATGGTGAGCTTTTGTGATCGCCTTTTGTCTGTCGTATGTCATACGTCGAGCGCCGTCAACATTGTGAACACTCCAGAGGCCACATTTATTGTCCGATCTAATTGAAATTTGGTCAGGAGATTGGTCTCAATGATATCTTGGATGAGTTCGAAAATGGTTACGTTTGCTTGAAAAACATGGCTGCCAAGGGGCGGGGCATTTTTCCTTATATGGCTATATATGGCTATAGTAAAAGCTTGTGAACACTCTAGAGGCCACATTTATTGTTTGATCTTCATAAAATTTGGTAAGAAGATTCATTCCAATAATAACTTGGATGAGTTCGAAAATGATGCAAGTTGGTTGAAAAACATGGCCGCAAGGGGGCGGGCATTTTTCCTTATATGGCTATATTAAAACCTTTTTATCACTATAGAGGCCACATTTATTTTCCGATCTTCATGAAACTTGGTCAGAAAATTTGTCCCAATGATATCTTGGATGAGTTTGAAAATCGTAACCTTTGCTTCAAATATATGGCTGCCAAGGGGCGGGGCATTTTTCCTAATATGGCTATAGTAAAATCTTGTTAACACTCTAGAGACCACATTTATTGTCCAAACTTCATGAAACTTGGTCAGAAGATTCATCCCGATAATATCTTGGACGAGTTAAAAAATGATGCCAGTTGGTTGAAAAACATGGCCACCAGAGGGCGGGGCATTTTTCCTTATATGGCTATAGTAAAACCTTGTTAACACTCTAGAGGCCACATTTATTTTCCGATCTTCATGAAACTTGGTCAGAAGATTTGTCTAGATATTATTGTGGATGAGTTAAAAAATGATGCAGATTGGTTGAAAAACTTGGCTGCCATGGGGCAGGGCAGTTTTCCTGATATGGCTATAGTAAATACTTGTTAACACTCTAGAGGCCACATTTATTTTCCGATCTTCATGAAACTTGGTCAGAAGATTTGTCCCAATAATATCTTGTTATCTCAGGTGAGCGACTTTGGGCCTTTCAGGCCCTCTTGTTTTACAACATATTTGTTCCATTCTCAAAGTTGGATCAGGAGTTAAACTGAATTTTTTATTATTCTTTTTTTTTTTAACTTTAAAATGGGAATTTTCAGCAGTAATTTGGGAACAGTATAGGTTAAAGTTTTGGCCTCAAATTTGCCCAAAGCACAACACCACTGTAATGTTGGGGTCTGAATTTGATTGTTGCTTTGTGGCTGTCTGGCTTGCGCAGTGTTTGGTCCACTCGTTTCTCACCTAGGCAACCCAGGTTCGATTCGCGTTCTTGGCTGTTTTGGTTGGTGGTCACCATACCAGACAGGAGGGGGTGTCCTCCACATACTCTGACTTCCCCCCACAATAAGATTGAACAATCTTTCAGTATAAATGAATTAGCTGGAAATTGCAGCTATAATTCAAAATTTGTCCCAACTTTAGTGAGTGTAGAAAGTTTAATAAGGTAGGAGTACTTGGGCACAATCCTGGTCCACACATAATGTTGCCTCTAACTCGAAAAAGGACCTCATAAACTTCTAAATACACTCACATAGATTATTGCTTTGTGTCTGTCTTTTGGCCGGTCAGATAGTTGTATTTTTATTAATGCTTGGGCACTTTTATAAATCTATAAATTTCCTTTTTGTCACATTAAAGAAAGTTTCTCTGCAGTGATAATTGAAACAGCAATAATTAAATGTTATTATTATTTATGCAGGTCAGCACGGCCTTGGAGGTATGTCTTATCTTGTCAGCTGCCTCACAGAAAAGTATGATCCTTGTCAGATTCCGTGGCCCTGGTTGCTAGGCAGACTCTATATCATAGAGCGTCTGGTCACCGAATTCTCCACGGAGTTTCTGCCCCGCCAACAGCCGGATGGTGCGAGCTCAGAAAGCTCCATAGAACTCATCGGTGCAACTTCAAATTCCGAGGAAGATGAGAAACCTCAAAATTATGATCGCCTTTTCATCGTGGCGGAGTTTGCAATACAGGCAGTGTCCAATCAGCATGCTCGAATAAGTCGGGTTGCGAAACGGGTGTTCCTGTTGGCAGCCAGGTATGCTGCTCATTTGGAGAATCTTATCAATGAATTTAATAATTTGCTCAACAACCTTGATTTTTCCCATAAAAAATCACTGAAACGTCAATTGGAGAAAATAGTGTCTGATTTTCGTCTCTCTGAGCAACTTGGACGTCACTTGCACAGTTTTGTCAATGAGGAATCCCCTGAGGAGACACCTTTGTCTTCCCCAAAGTGTACCTCCCCGATCACGGTTACCCCTGACAACCAAAGTGAAATTGGTAAAAACGCTCTCACAAACTTTGAGCCTATTGTACCTCCAAATACACCCATCAGACACATAGACCAGCAGTCAAATGAAAATGAACGTGCGGACAAGATCGGTGAACAGAAAGATGGGGTGTACGCAAGTAACACACTTCAACGTAAAAGTTCCTACTACAGGAAATTAAAAATGTCCAAGAGTTTGGATGACTTGGACAGTATTGAAAAAACGATGAAGTCAAACTCAAGGAGAAGAAAATCAAAGTCCCCTCTTGGGACTTTGACAAAATCCAACAAATCAAGGTCAAGATCTAGGACACCCAATAGAATTGGACCAGTTCTTGAAACAGATTTAGATGAAGTTATTAAACAGGAAGAAGCTCGCAAAAGACGCAATTCAGGCAGCAGAAGAACGTCGATTGAAGATGACGATGATGACTGTGATGATGACATTGCATCCATATTAAGTCCGTCCTCCATATTTTCATCCTCAGAATCTTACCATCCAATCCGGTCAAGGTTGTTATCCCATGACCTTGAAACTGACATTGACTCAGTCGAGCCAGACATTGACATGCTCATCAGGAACACAAGGCGATCTTGTGATGACCTACTCAAGGCCACAGAAGATTATTGCGATGCTCAGTTTGATACACCGCACGTGAAACTGCCCAAGCTTCCCAAATCCCTGTCCCTTGACCTCGATGGTGCAAAAAGATTTCAGAAAAATAAACGCTCAATTTCCCCGTGTGCTCATGCCTTTGAGGTGGAAAGACTTTCAGTGCTTAGAGACTCCACAGAAATGGAATCTGCTACAAAGAATTCCCACAAATCACAAACTCCTGTTACTTGCTCAGTAAAGAAATCCACATCTACCACCAAGACAGATCCTAGTTACAATGGCGTAGAGAAATCGGATTCTAAAATTCGATCCAGAGGCTGCACCAATAGTTCACGTAGGTCGTCCACTCAAGACAGAAGGAGATCCAGTGCGAGTGCTGGTGTTTCAGACACGTTAGACGATTGTCCAGACTACATGGCTCAGACCCCCTGCACTGACGCAGACAAACCTGTAACATTTCAAACAGAGGTTGCAATGGTGTCGACCAAGCGTTCGCATAGTCAGGCTCTGGAGAATGGTTTGTTATGTTCCTACACCTGTGCTTGTGCTTTGAAATGTTATTTCATTTTCAATGCTTTCATTTAGGTAAATAATCATAACAGTATTCTAATTTCTTAATGAAGATTACCTTATCTGTATAATTTGCCTAAGAAGGCTTTAAGTTGATTTTTTTTCTACAGAACTTTGTGGGTCCATGTCCACAAATATTCAACGCGAAAACTTACGATTTTGGCATTTTTCACGAATGACATCATGTGACTATATAGTCAAAACAGCAGTAGTCAATGAAAATCCCCAAAATGATATCTTTGGAAATGTACAAAATAGGAATATTCATAATAGTTGCATTACTCAGAAACAAGATGTATAATATGTTAAAAATTATCCATGAAGTAAGAAACTTTAGCTGGCTTTTCTTAACCCTTTCCCCGCTCAAAAGCAAAGTGAAAATAGCTTATTGCAAGTTGCAACCAGCATTAACCCAGAACATCCTATGTGTAACTTGTAGGCTGTTCAGGTTTTCTGCTGATTACTGCTCATCAGTACCTTAGGGTTGAAAATGAAGACGTTAAACTTGAATCTATTAAAAAGATCTTTAATTTCATATGATTTTTGAAGGGACTACAAATGGGTCAAAATGTATAGTAGCGGTTAAGAAAGCCAGACAAAAAACAAGATAAGTTTGAGGGTATGGTTGCCTGTTTCAGATGGCGATGACTACCCCTGCAAGGAGGAGGTGGAGAAGGAGGAGGCCTTGGCATTGGCCCGGGCCATGGAAGTGTCCTCACATGACCCCCCGACCCCCGTGGTGCCTGGCCTCACTCCCCTGGACCAGGAGCAGGTCATTACCATCAGGATACAGCCAGAGGTCAATAGACAGTAATGGCTAGGATCTAAAGTAGAACAAATCGCCATTTCTTTCATCCTGATTAACTCTACCCATGCAGAAGCAAAGTGAAAATGGCTATGTGCAAACAGCATAAAACCAGAACAGCCTGCGAGTAACTCGCAGTCTGTTAAAGATTTATGCTGTTTGCTTCTCATCAGTATCTAAGGGTTGGAAATGAAGCCTTTAAAACTTGAATCTAGTAAGAATGATCTTTTAATTTAATATAACTTTTTAAGGGACTACAAATGGGTAAAAAAATGTATCTAATTGGTAAAGGGTTAAGCCCCAGGTGGGTCTGATGGCACAACCAAATGTAACAGATGTCATTTGGTAAATCAGTATACAGCCAGAGGTGGCTACACAGAGATGCCAGGAATTAGAATCGTACTTGAATTTGCAGATTGACCTTATTTTGAAGCTGCCATGGTCATATGTTAGATACATCTACATTTTGTGTATACTTTTTGTGGATGGGGTCATGGCATTTGTTTTCAGAGTTGGGCACTGCAGCCTCTGAAATTTTTCGACCAAATTTTACTGCAGGCTCTGACATTATTTGCCCAAATTGTACACTACAATACGACACCCAGGTCAGCTAGATGATAAAATGCTGATTTAAATATTGCGTTCGTAAAGAAAGTCTTTAACCCCAGCAGATATTTTGAATGAATGCTTTTAGATATTTTTAAATGATTTAATTACAGTTGCTGTTTGAATGCATGTTAATGTTTAAATCCCTGTAGCTTCTGAATGTGGGACCAGTCGAGCCCCTTTTTATCACTAGCAAAATTTTCAGAGATTTTGATTGACTGGCAATCCCACAGTGTCATCAGTGGATTTTTTAAAATATTTTAATATAAAATAAAACATAGCAAATTTTCACATTTTCTGATCATTAAAAAAAAAAGAGTATTTAGCAAAATCAGAAATATTTGTAAAACGATTAACTGTTTTGGTATCTGCTATGTATCTGTTGCAGGAATGTGACGGTATGGACAGCAATGGGAATCCCCCTATGTTGTATTTTGAGAATGTTCACTGGGTGAAGGGCCGCCAGCTGGGCTCTGGGGCGTTCAGCACCTGCTATCAGTCTAGGGACGTGAAAACTGGCACCATAATGGCACTCAAACAGGTGGGTTATATGGCTCAGTCCTTTACACAGGCCATTTTACAGTCCCTTGCCTGGGCGCTTGAATTTCCAAGTCAGAGTTTAGGGGTGCTTGAAATTCCAGTAACTGCAACGAGCCATTCTTAAGATCAAAGGGATATGAACTTTGCAGAATATTTTGACAGCTGATTTACGATCCTCTATCAATTAAGTATATCTCTTTTGCTATTGTTAGCCTGCATATAAGCACAGCTTCGTTGTATTGGAAAGTCAATATTGTTAAATTAGAGAACACGTTTTGCATGAGCGACAGCACTTGTAGGCATTCAATATCTGTAGTAAAATCATGCAAACAACGAGTGACTAATTCCATAAGTATGTGGTTTTGTGACAATTTGTTGACTTTGTTAAGTACCACACTACGGTGTACACCGCAACGATGAAATCTCTGCAAGTTACTTAGAAGACTAATTATGAAATCCGGGTGTAATCCTCGTGGATATTGTGCATTTCATGCATAATGTTGTCAAAACATTTATTCTACTTGTAAAGTGTTTTACCAAATAATTGTTGAAATCATTACACACAACTACAAATGTTTTGTTGAAATCTCAAATGAGTACAATTAAATTTGTAATCTGAAACATGCTTCCATATTTTAATGTTTATGTGACATTCACAAATTGTAGCTTCATATAAACAGTGCTTCATGTATTTCATTTATTTCATGTTGTTCCTTTGTCTAAATAAAAAGCGCATGAAAATTATGCAGACATGTACACTTCACATGGTAAGTGTGGGTGTATTAATTGTTGTATAAAATTCTTAACAGCACGTCAGGCGATTTACGGGTGTTCAATGAGAAAAACCCTATCCCGATTGAATGTTAACTAGTTAAATATTTTTAAATAGTAACATATGCCAAAATTCATTTGATACTTAAGAAAAAATGCAAATCCTTGGGTTTACGACATTCTTCAGCACTTTTATCGTCACTATTTACAAGAATTGTCTTTATAAAATGGAATATATGGGATTACTAGTATCAGGTAATGGATAGCTACTGGAAAAGAAGTAAGTATGCAGTTATTGATAGAGTAAGGTTATATGGATGTACTGGAAGTGGGGAATCGATCAAGTCAGAATTATGCCTATCTATGTGTGTAAGGTTAAAACAATTAAAAAATGTTGTTATCAATCTCTTTATCGTGTTTTGTTTCTTGAAGAGTCATAACACACCAAATAACTTCCTGATTAAATGTTTTAAAAAGGGGGCAGCATTTCCTAACCAACCCCTAACAGCCCCAGGTTGTCTGAAAAAAATCCTGTGGTATGTACTGAGGACATATTACGTATTACAATTTTTTTTATCTCAAACATTTTCAGAACTAAGAATATTTGCCTCTGCTTTTGTCAGATTAAGGATTACCAGTAAGACAGAAACAAAGCTCAATTAATGGGCCAAGGCAATCAGTAACATAGCCTTGCAGACAGAGCTCAATTAATTGGCCAAGGCAATCAGTAACATAGGAGCCTTGCAGACAGAGACAGAGCTCAATTAATGGGCCAAGGCAATCAGTAACATAGGAGCCTTGCAGCCAGAGACAGTGCTCAATTAATGGGCCATGGCAATCAGTAACATAGCCTTGCAGACAGAGACAGAGCTCAATTAATGGGCCAAGGCAATCAGTAACATAGGAGCCTTGCAGACAGAGACAGAGCTCAATTAAGGGGCCAAGGCATTCAGTAACATAGGAGCCTTGCAGCCAGAGACAGAGCTCAATTAATGGGCCATGGCAATCAGTAACATAGCCTTGCAGACAGAGCTCAATTAATTGGCCAAGGCAATCAGTAACATAGGAGCCTTGCAGACAGAGACAGAGCTCAATTAAGGGGCCAAGGCATTCAGTAACATAGGAGCCTTGCAGCCAGAGACAGAGCTCAATTAATGGGCCATGGCAATCAGTAACATAACCTTGCAGACAGAGCTCAATTAATTGGCCAAGGCAATCAGTAACATAGGAGCCTTGCAGACAGAGACAGAGCTCAATTAAGGGGCCAAGGCATTCAGTAACATAGGAGCCTTGCAGCCAGAGACAGAGCTCAATTAATGGGCCATGGCAATCAGTAACATAGCCTTGCAGACAGAGACAGAACTCAATTAATGGGCCAAGGCAATCAGTAACATAGGAGCCTTGCAGACAGAGCTCAATTAATGGGCCAAGGCAATCAGTAACATAGGAGCTTTGCAGATATAGACATAGCTCAATTAATGGGCCAAGGCAATCAGTAACATATGAGCCTTGCAGACATATACAGAACTCAATTAATGGGCCAAGGCAATCAGTAAAATACGAGCCTTGCAGACAGAGCTCAATTAATGGGCCAAGGCAATCAGTAACATAGCCTTGCAGACAGAGACAGAGCTCAATCAATGGGCCAAAGCAATCAGTAACATAGGAGCCTTGCAGCCAGAGACAGAGCTCAATTAAGGGGCCAAGGCATTCAGTAACATAGGAGCCTTGCAGCCAGAGACAGAGCTCAATTAATGGGCCATGGCAATCAGTAACATAGCCTTGCAGACAGAGACAGAGCTCAATTAATGGGCCAAGGCAATCAGTAACATAGGAGCCTTGCAGACAGAGACAGAGCTCAATTAAGGGGCCAAGGCATTCAGTAACATAGGAGCCTTGCAGCCAGAGACAGAGCTCAATTAATGGGCCATGGCAATCAGTAACATAGCCTTGCAGACAGAGACAGAACTCAATTAATGGGCCAAGGCAATCAGTAACATAGGAGCCTTGCAGACAGAGCTCAATTAATGGGCCAAGGCAATCAGTAACATAGGAGCTTTGCAGATATAGACATAGCTCAATTAATGGGCCAAGGCAATCAGTAACATATGAGCCTTGCAGACATATACAGAACTCAATTAATGGGCCAAGGCAATCAGTAAAATACGAGCCTTGCAGACAGAGCTCAATTAATGGGCCAAGGCAATCAGTAACATAGCCTTGCAGACAGAGACAGAGCTCAATCAATGGGCCAAAGCAATCAGTTACATAGGAGCCTTGCAGACAGAGACAAAGCTCAATTAATGGGCCAAGGCAATCAGTAACATTGGAGCCTTGCAGACAGAATCAGAGCTCAATTAATGGGTCAAGGCAATCAGTAACATAGGAGCCTTGCAGACAGAGACAGAGCTCAATTAATGGGTCAAGGCAATCAGTAACAAATGAGCTTTGCAGACAGAGACAGAGCTCAATTAATGGGCCAATGCTATCAGTAACATAGGAGCCTTGCAGACAGAGACAGAGCTCAATTAATGGGCCAATGCAATCAGTAACATAGGAGCCTTGCAGACAGAGCTCAATTAATGGGCCAAGGCAATCAGCAACATAGGAGCCTTGGTGTTTTCTTTCATTTCTGCGTGGTGTTTTGGGTTTCCGATTTGATAAATTACATAATTTGTCATTTCTGCTATATTCAGAAATCTTTTCTCTTTAAATTTCGTTGTAAATAGTGTTATTTTCGTGGGTTAGTCAAAAAGTATTGACTATATTTTGTACAGTTTATATACTGTATTTAACGGTTTTATTCATCATAATTGTCACTTAATATTGTTTCTTGCGTAAATTCTTTTCTATTTTCTAATTAAGAAATTAGAATCAGTTTTAAATTACGTGGCGTTTGTGGTTATTTAAAAGCGTCGTGGGATAACCACAACACTTGTTTATCATGCACTTTGTGTACAGTTGACCATAAATGTTCTATTTGTAGTTCATGGGACGACGTCATTTGGCAGAAAGCAATACGTCGCAGAACGTTTTTGAGCAGGAAACGACCAGATGTACCATCAACAGATGGTTTTTGCCCGGTGACTTTACAGACGTCAGATGATCAATTGCAGAATCAGTCACCGGGTATCAGGCAAGATGGCGATCGTACTTTACCATTGGAAAGTCGATCAACATCAGACCTTATGGCGACAACCGTCAGCCGGTCTTTGCCTGATGGCATTGGTCAAGGACATAGACCAATGCCAGACCAATTGGCAGCCGCCATACAGTCATCCGGTGACAACGCTGGTCATGTCATGACCGGTCAACGGGGACTGGTCCGGGCAACGACCGGTCATCGGGGACCGGTCCGAGCAACGACCGGTCATCGGGGACCGGTCCGGTCACCGGTCAACAGAGACCGGGCCGGTCACAGGTCCGATCCATTGGTCACCGGTAAACCGGTCAACAGTTGCCAGTCATCGGTCAACGATTTGAAACAGACGGAAATAACGTCTCCTCGAGTATCGTTTCCGTGATGATCGATATGATTGATCATGATCATAACGATGAAGGGAATGAGGACTGCTCGATGAATAAGAGCGTGTCCGACGTCTACCTCAATAATCGGAACTAGTCGACAACGAATGTGCATTCGACGACGAACAAGTGGAATAATCCGATGAAGAAGATTTCTCCGAATCAAAAACTCAGGAACGTACTCGAAGCTATAAGCCTCCAGTACCTGATCCGAATTCTGGTTTAGATTTCTTTAAATTACCTATTCAGGATCCTGACATAAATAAACTGTTGCTTACCTTACCTAGTTCTTCAACATCGGTTTCGGTTCCTTATTCCATCTTAGAACAATGGGAAGGAAGAGAGAGAAGAGAGTTAGGTCTATCTAACCAAATAGACTTAATGCTAGCAACTATCTTGCGCCTTGTTTGTGATTGGTCAGATTCGGTTCCGGATGTACTTCGGGATTTATTGATACATTTATCCGGAACGACATTGAACCTTTCACATAATACTGCTTCTTCAATGTCGGAGATGTTGAGGATTCATAGAGACCTTATCCTTTCGTCTTTACCTAAAGATTTTCTATTAGAGCCAGGTATGAATTTGCTCAGGGCAGTACCTCTCTCATCAGGATTTCTTTTCGGTGGAAAGATACAAGAAGCACTCACAGCTGATAAAGATGATCAACTTCATGCTTCTCTTGCAAGAAATAACTCTGGACAACGCCAAGGGGCCTTTAAGCGACCGGCTTTTAGACCACCGGCAGGTCCAGTAGTTAAGAAGGATAAGAGGACTAATCTTTTCTCTAAAAAACCTTCTTGGAATCCTCGGTCAGGTTCTAAGAGATCTACTCCAAGTAACAGACCATCTTTTTCTCAGAGGTCCTCTGTTAGGAACCTTGCTAAAAAGAACAAACCTCAGCTAGATAAGAGGAATTCCAAACCTCCTGTCGGCAGGAGCGGGCCTTCTTCTTATCAGCCCTAGTAAACAACCCTTTCTACCACCATCACCGCCGATGCCGGAAATACCAGTAGGAGCCAGACTTCTACATTTTTCAAATCGATGGCTTCAAATAACTTCGGACGCTTGGGTTCATTCTCTTGTTGCAAAAGGCCTGACTTTTCAATTCGAGAACAGACCTCCTCTTTCACGCGTCCCCAAAGAACTGGTATTTCCACATCCTCATATTCCTGAGTCCATTCGTGTTCTTCTGGAAAAACAGGCCGTAGAAAGGGTACAAGATCCATATTCTCCAGGATTTTACAGTCGTTCAAAAGAAAAATGGTTCCTGGAGACCAGTAATAGACTTAAGAGCCTTCAGCATGTATCTACTCAAACCAACTTTCAAAATGGAGACTCTGTCCTTCATACGGGACTCCATCAAACCTCTGCACTGGGGGGTGTCCTTGGACTTGGAAGATGCATACTTCCATGTTCCTATACATCCCAACTACCGGAAGTACCTGTGAT
Organism: Dreissena polymorpha; assembly: GCF_020536995.1. Lineage (NCBI taxonomy): Eukaryota > Metazoa > Mollusca > Bivalvia > Myida > Dreissenidae > Dreissena > Dreissena polymorpha. Next base: position 18,786,674 of record NC_068370.1, on the reverse strand, counting down.
TCGCCTTTCAAGGCCAGGTCTACCAGTTTAGATTGATGCCATTTGGGTTGGCAACGGCTCCACTAGTCTTTATCAAGCTAATGGCTGCGGTCGGAGCTCAACTCCGGGTGCAGGGTATCCTTCTTCTCCAATATTTCGAAGACTGGCTGTTACACCAGCTCGATTGTCAATTGCTTCTGCATCACCTAGAATTCTCTTGCATGGAACTCTTTAGGACTCCTTCTAAATGCAGACAAGTCAGATCTCATTCCTTCTCAAGATTTCACTTTCGTGGGACCTTTTGCTGAAAGTCAAATAGGTTTTGTCCCAATCTCATATAACAGCTCAAGAATTCCTCTCTCTCAACGGTATCCTGAGCTCAGTAGCAGACTTTGTACAGTTGGGACGTCTGTTCCTTCTTCCTCTTCAGCATTACCTCTCAGCGTGTTGGAAATGGTCTCCGAACAATCTGTTTACAAAGATTCCAATTTGTCTAGAATTAGTACCCCATCTTCAGTGGTGGCTAGACGAGGACAATCTCTTGGCAGGAGTACCTCTTCTTCCTCCGCAACCTTCTTTATTCCTAATTATGGATGCGAGCAAGGAAGGGTGGGGTGCTCATCTGGAACCACTCAGTCTGATAATTTCAGGGTCGTGGTCTCATCAGGATTCACAGTTACATATCAACAATCTAGAAATGCGAGCAGTTTTTCTAGCAGTATCTCATTTCCAGTCACGTTTCGAGACTCGTGTGTGATGGTGTCAACAGACAACACGTCAGTTGTGACTAACATCCAGGCACAGGGGGGAACACATTCTCACTCCCTGTATCTGGAAACCAAGGAATTACTTGTTCTCTGCAAGACGCTCAATATTTCTCTTCTGGCCAAATATATTCCAGGTCGCCTCAACACCCTGGAGGATGGGTTGTCTCGCAAACACCAGTTACTACCATCAGAGTGGACACTTCTTCAAGAAGTGACCAATCAGATCTTTCACATTTTCGGTTATCCTCTGGTCGATCTATTTGCGACCAGACACAACCACAGGCTTCCACTATATGTCAGTCCAGTGTACGATCCAGCAGCGTGGGCAGTAGATGCACTTTCGTTCGATTGGGACGAAGTGGACGCCTACGCCTATCCCCCACCCATTCTGATTCCCCAAATTTTGGCGAAAATCAGGGTGAGTGCGTGTCGCATACTCCTGATTGCTCCTTGGTGGCCCAGGAGAGCTTGGTTCAACGATCTTCTCAGTCTCCTGTACAATTATCCCAGGAAACTCACTTACAGGTCAGATCTTCTGTCTCAAAGAGGCAGACTACATGCGGATCCAGCAATGTCACACTTACACGTTTGGCCATTAGCAGGCAATTTCTGCAGAAAAAAAGATTTTCTGTCAAGGCTTCAACCCTCGTTGCTTCGGCAAGGAGGAAGTCCACCAGAGCAGTCTATGCTGCTCGCTGGAAACTCTTTTCTAATTGGTGTATTCGAGGGAAGATTGATCCCCTCAATCCCTCTGCTAGACGTTTAGCAGATTTTCTCATCTATCTTTTTGATGATAAGAAACTTTCTCTTAGCTCCATCAAAGGATACAGATCTATGATTTTGCATACTTTGGCTTTTACTAAGTCATCACAAGTATGTGCTGATCCAGCATTTTCGGAACTTATTCGAGCTTTGGAACTCAAACGTCCTTTTTTTCGTACACTTGCACCTAAATGGGATTTGGCTTGTGTTCTTGATTCTCTTATTAGGGCTCCATACGAATCTCTAGATCAAGCTTCTTTACAGTTCCTAACTTGGAAGACAGTTTTCCTTCTTACTTTGGCTTCAGCCAAAAGGAGAAGTAAAATTCATGCTCTTTCTATCGAGAATGGTCATCTTCGTTTTGATTCCTCAGATGAATCTGTAACGTTGTTATGTCAGCCAGGATTCCTTGCTAAGAATCAACTCCCCTCTATGGCTTCTAAACCCTTCAAAGTTCCAAGTCTTTCTAATACTTGTGGACATGAAGATGAGGATAGACTTCTTTACTCTGTCAGGGATTTTAAATTCTATCTTAAAAGAGTAAAGTCTATTTGAGGTTCTCGTAAGAGACTTTTCATTCCGTTAAAAGGGGGGTGTGTTTGGGGCTTCTATTTCTCGATGGGTAGCCTCGACCATAAGGAAGGCTTACTCTTCTCTGTCATCTAGGGAATAATCCCTGTTTAAGATTAGACCGCATGAATTAAGAGCTCTTTCGGCTTTGTGGGTGTATATTATTAATGTTCCACTTTCTGAAGTGCTTCAAGCTACTTTCTGGAGGAATCCGACCACCTTTTCCTCATTCTATCTTCGTTCTTTTGAGTGTCAAAAGGACAATTTATATAAGTTGGGTCCTCTTGTTGCTCAAACAGTAGTTTTTTCCATGGCGTAATGTACTGGTGCTATCCAGAAACTAAGTACAATACTGTACTAACGAAGATTGTATGAGGACACATTTTGACTATCTCTGGCTGAAAAACCTGTTTATCGGTTTTTAATGTGATGGGAAAATATAACGAGAACCTCCCGCCACAGCTACAAAATCAGCTAGGGATAGCAGGTATGTATTTATGATATTAAAACAAATTTTTCAAAAATAAAATTCATTTTAATTATTAAATACTTACCTGCTATCGGTAAGTCCCACCTCCCAACCCCGCTCATCGTTTTATATTTTCATAATTAATTTGAAAAGGCAGATGAGCTACGGTTCTTGATTTCCGGTTAGGTTACATTATACTATGTTTAACCTGATCTGTTTTCAGTAGGAAAGGTGGCCGAATTCCGGCACTTTAAGATTTCTGGAGTAGCTAACCCACCTTGAAAAGGTATAGCTAGAGATAGCAGGTAAGTATTTAATAATTAAAATGAATTTTATTTCAGAAAAATTTGTTTTAATATCGGTCATGCCAGACCAAAAACTAGGTCACAGGGTCACATAGTGTGTTTTAAACCGAAAGTTTGTCAGGACCATAACTATGTCATTTATCAATAGATTTTAAAATGACTTGGTACATTTGTTCCCAATCATGGGACGGTGTGTTGTTTGAAAAAAGTATGTCGATATCTCCAAGGTCAAGTTCACATTTAGAGTTCAAAGGTCAAATGCTTGTCCCGGCCATAACTTTGTCATTTACTTTGAGATATTACGTCGATATCTCCAAGTCAAGGTCAAACATTGAGTTCAAAGATCAAAAATGGCCTTAAATGAGCTTGTCCGGGCCATAACTATGTCATTCATTGTAAGATTTTAAAATCATTCGGCACATTTGTTCACCATCATAGGACGGTGTGTTGCGGGAAAGAATAATGTTGATATCTCCAAGGTCAAGGTCACACTTTAAGTTCAAAGGTCAAAGATGGCCATAAATGAGCTTTTCCAGGCCATAACTATGTCGTTCATTGTGAGATTTACAAATCATTGGTACATTCGTTCACCATTATGGTAGGTGTGTCAGCGGGGAAGAATTTTGTCGATATCTCCAAGGTCAAGGTCACACTTTAAGTTCAAAGGTCAAAAATGGCCATAAATGACCTTGCCCGGACCATAACTATGTCATTTCTTGTGCGATTTGAAAATCATTTGGATCTTTTGTTCACCATCATTGGACAGTGTGTCGCACGAAAGAATTACGTCGATATCTCCAAGGTCTATGTCACACTTTTAGTTCAAAGGTAAAAAATGGCTATAAATGATCTTGTCTGGGCCATACCTATGTCATTCAATATGAGATTTTAAAATGACTCTGTACATTAATTTTGTTCACAGTCATTGGATGGAGTGTCATGTAAAAGAATTCAAGAGTTCAAAGGTCAAAATGGCTATAAATGATAATGGCATAATATCTCTAAAAAATCGCCATAAATTAGATTCTCTTGTTTTGTGAAGACAGCATGCAAAATAGTCTGTGTCAATGCAGCATGTGGGGGTATACGTCACGTCTGTGACAAAGCTCTAGGTTTTAAGTGTAGTTGAGATATATTCCTTGCAACAAGTAAGTTTATTTATAAGCATTATTGTTTTTTCAGATCTCATTTTGCCGCAACTATAAGTCAGAGCAAGACAAGGTGATAGAGACTATAACAGAGGAGATCCACATGATGTCCAAACTCAGTCACCCAAACATTGTGAGGTTGCTAGGGGCAACCAGGCAGGGCTGTCACTTCAACATGTTTGTAGAATGGATGCCAGGTGGGTAGTGATGGTGTGCCATAGGAGTCTTGCTCTAGGATAACTGGGCCTAATGCAGTAGTGTAATGTGTTGTCCCAGATAGGCTGTGCAGTATGCGCAGGCTAATCAGGGACAACACTTTCTATTTATACTGTATTTTTTTGGAGAAGAGACCTTCTAAAACACAAAAATCCACAAAAGCGGATAGTTACGTTCCTGATTAGCATGTTAAGACTGCACAGGCTGATCTGATCTGGGACGACACTTTACCCACATGCATTAAGCCCAGTTTTCAAAGAATGAGGCTCATTTTAAAACATCAAGTTTCAATATGGATGACCTTTTTCTTGTAATATATTGTTTTTGTTTTTTCATTTGTGTATTTAATGCACATTAATTTACCCAATACTGATATGCCAATTTGAAAAAGCTTGATATTAAAACTATTGTCTTGTAATGTTATTTGTCAGCAATTTTAGAGCGGCACAAAGAAATTGAAGAAATAATAATGTATAGTTATTACTTGAGAACCAATGACGCAAAATACTTTTGAAAATCATATTTGTTTCAGGAAAATGTTAATGGCTTATGTTGTTTTCGATGCTTATTGTAGATGCAATAGGATATAATTTCTCAAGAAATATAATAGTCTTTATTTCAAGTTCAGTGTACAATTACACACAAATACAAACAAATTAGCCTCGCACTGACAGTCTGCACAAGCTAATCAGGGACTTTCCGCTTGTATTGTATTTTTCGTTGAAAGGAAGGCTCATTCCAGCAAAAATCCAGTCTGGGCTGAAAGTGTCGTACCTGATCAGACCCAATGGAGGACAAGACTTTACCCACATGCATGGCTTGTGTTCATATTGCAGGTGGTTCAGTGGCCAGTCTCCTGGCAACGTACGGCCGTTTCTCTGAGGAGGTGATGATCAGTTACATGCTGCAGGTGCTCAGGGGCATAGCCTTCCTGCATGACAAGCAGGTGTTGCACCGAGACCTGAAAGGTAGGTCAGTCAGAGGCATAGCCATCTGCATGACAAGCAGGTGCTGCACTGAGACCTGAAAGGTAGGTCAGACAGGGGCATAGCCTACCTGCATGACAAGCAGGTGCTGCACTGAGACCTGAAAGGTAGGTCAGTCAGGGGCATAGCCTACCTGCATGACAAGCAGGTGCTGCACTGAGAACTGAAAGGTAGGGCAGTGGGATCAGGTTTGGAATACTTATGGGAGATTATATTGCTTTTTTAGTCCCCTACCTGGTTTCACCGGAGGGGACTTATGGTTTGCGCTCCGTCCGTCTGTCTGTCCGTCCGTCCGTCACACTTTTCTGGATCCTGCGATAACTTTGAAAGTTCTTAATATTTTTTCATGAAACTTGGAACATGGATAGATGGCAATATGGGCATTATGCACGTCATTTCATTTTGTTCCTACGTCAAAAATTCTGGTTGCTATGGCAACAAATAGACTATAAATACTGCTGAAAATGGTGGTTTTCTGGATCCTGCGAGAACTTTAAAAGTTCTTAATATTTTTTTCATGAAACTTGGAACTTGGATAGATGGCAATATGGACATTATGCAAGTCATTTCATTTTGTTCCTACGTCAAAATTTCTGGTTGCTATGGCAACAAATAAAAAAATATTTTGACAATGGTGGAATTTCTGACAATGGTGAAGCCGGTAGGGGACTTTTATTGCTTGGCAATAGTCTTGTTTTATCTGGTCTTAAACAAACTTGATGACAATCATTGTGTGCAGGTTTTTGCATTAACAAACTCCAGGATATGTTTAGTTATGACTCTTTAATTAAACATTTGGTGCTTCATTGATTGGTCTATCAGACCAGATCTGTTTCCTCACTGTATATCTTAAAGCTTGGAAATATTACTTCTGATTGTTTTCCCTTACCAAACATCTGGTCTGACTGATCTATCGTATTGAACTGCCATTCTCCTCAGTGACATATCAAGGTCCCAATGCATATTTAAAGGTCAATATATTTTGTTTCCTAAGCAAGCATAAGCTTTTAGATAGTATCCTGTATCAAAGCTTGGTTTTTAGTGTTCTTCATGTTATGTATTGTAGTGTTTTTTTTGCAGTATTTATACCTAGATGGTACACAACATCTTTATTAATTTTTTCTCTGATTTGTTCAGGTGCCAATCTTCTAGTGGACAGCACTGGTCAGCGAGTAAGAATCGGAGACTTCGGCTCAGCGGCCAAGCTGGCATCCCGTGCAACGGGGGCAGGAGAATTCATGGGCCAGTTGCTAGGGACCATCGCATTCATGGCACCAGAGGTTGGTTGATATGGGGGTGAAGTTTGACATTGAGCACTTTTTTGTTTCTAAGAATTGGTAGCCTGTGCCTTTTCATTTATATCTATAAACCTATAAAGCTTCATGTTGAAATCTTATATATTTTGTGAGATACAGCCATTTAAAGTTTGTGACAGACAGAAGGACTGACAGGCAACACCCAAATTATATCCCTCTGACTTGGGCGGGGGATAAAAAAGTAACACGTATAGTTTGGTTGAGAACGTTTTTCAACAAACCAGGGAATTTCACTGCTGTTCAAAAGTTTCTTCTGAGTGAAATCCATTTAGAGGGAAAGTGTCATCCCTGATTAGCCTGCACAGGCTAGTCTTGGATGATCAATTACGCACATGCATTAAGTTCCATTTTGTTGTGCTGAAGGTGTTGAGGGGTGAGAATTACGGGCGGGCGTGTGATGTATGGAGTGCAGGCTGCTGCCTTATTGAGATGGCCACTACCAAGCCTCCCTGGAACGCCCACGACATATCTAATCACCTGGCACTCATATTCAAGGTCAGTACCATGACATCTCAAATCACATGGCACTCATATTCAATGTCAGTACCATGACATATCTAACCAGCTGGCACTCATATTCAAGGTCAGTACCATGACATCTCAAATCACATTTCACTCATTTTCAAGGTCAGTATCACCTCATCTCAAATCACGTGGCCCTCATATTCAAGGCCAGTACCACCACATCTGAAATCACATGACCCTCATATTCAAGGCAAGTACCACCACATCTTAAATCACATGACCCTTATATTCAAGGCCAGCACCACCACATCTTAAATCACATGACCCTTATATTCAAGGCCAGCACCACCACATCTTAAATCACATGACCCTTATATTCAAGGCCATTACCACCACATCTTAAATCACATGACCCTTATATTCAAGGCCAGCACCACCACATCTTAAATCACATGACCCTTATATTCAAGGCCATTACCACCACATCTTAAATCACATGACCCTTATATTCAAGGCCAGCACCACCACATCTTAAATCACATGACCCTTATATTCAAGGCCATTACCACCACATCTTAAATCACATGACCCTTATATTCACGGTCCGTACCTAAAAGTGCAGGTTTTCAGTAGAAATGTGTTTGCCTTGTTCTATTTTGTTGTTGTTGAGAAGTTAATTTTTCAAAGTACATGTATCGATTCCGCCTTTGAATGATTTTGTGTAGAAGAAACAAAAAATACGCTAAAAAACATGCATTAAGTAAAGTTTTCCCATGACATTGACATTATGGGCCTCTTTCTGTAATTCTGGGGTTAATACATGTGTCATCCAAGACATTTTCTGCTTTAATATTAATTTTAATTTTAAGGAAATCTCTTCATAGCAAACATCCAATAAAGGCGGAAAGTGTTGTCCCTGATAAGCCTGTGCATATGGACTGCACAGTCTTATCTGGGAGGCACTTAACTTTTTTGCATTAAGCCCTATTTTCCCTGAACGAGGCGCGTATATGAATTTTTTCTACTTGGAAGTTCCCTATTTCTATGACAGATAGCAAAATCTCAGTCCTCTCCCCCGATACCTGAGAACCTGTCGCCACCTCTCCGAGATCTCGTGCTGCGATGTCTGGAACCAATCCAAGACCAGCGGCAGTCTGCCAAGGAACTCCTCATCCATCCACTGTTCACTCAGTACATGCAGCGGAAATCTTGAGCATACCACAACTGTCTCGTTAATGCCTTCAACCTAACAACCAGGGGATCCTAGTTTCAATCCCCACAGAGGGATGCTCTGTTTTAAAGATCTTTTTTGAAGATACTCAATTATAGGAAATAGAATCTAAGATGTCTCTGTAAAGTTTTAAAGCAAAATAAACCTTGTCTTATTCACACTGTACATGCTTGACATTCTAAGGCTTATTCACATGTTTGAGTTTAAAAACTCTTCAACCAATCAGAGATAGGCACAGTAAATGCAGTAGGGTTGTTCAAATTGTACTAGACAACAGAATGCATTGTACCGCCCTAGGCATGTTCACATTTAAAAGAGGGAAACCCCACAGCTGGAACAAAACCAGATTCTATATAAAATTATTGCATAAAAAATAATTTGAATGAATCATTAAGAAGAACATTATTTTGTATGCGCGGGTTTCCTACTATGATATGAAAACATGCTTAAAACATAATACTGCTCCAGTATGTATGTTTGTTGCTGTAATGTTTTAAGATTCAATATAAGAAGTTTATTATGAATAATTTTTAGCTCACCTGATAACAATGTGCTCATGGTAGCTTTTTTTATCGCCTTTTGTCCGTAGTGCATTGTGCGGTGTTAACATTTGCCTTGTTAACACTAGAGGCCACTTTAATTGTCCAATCTCCATGAAATTTGGTCAGAAGATTTGTTCCAATTATATCTTGGATGGGTTCAAAAATGGTTCCGGTTGGTTGAAAAACATGGTCACCAGAAAGTGGGTCATTTTTTCTTATATGGCTATAGTAAAACCTTGTTAACACTAAATAAGTTACATTTATAGTCCAATCTTCATGATTCTTGATCAGAATGTTTGTTTTAGCGATATCTTGGATGAGTTCCAAAATAGTTCTGGTCTGTTTAAAAGCATGGCTGCCAGGGGGCTGGGACTTTATCCTTATATGACTAAGGTAAACCCTTGTTACCACTCTAAAAGTTACGTTATGTGCACTCTTCATGAACTTTGGTCGGAACATTTGTTCTAATGATATCTTGGACTGCACAGAACAGGTCAGTGCCTTTGTATCTCAGGTGAGCGAATTTGAGCCTTTAAGGCCCTCTTGTTCTCAATTTTGACACAAAAAAACAGCACTTTACAGAGTTTACTCATATTGATGTATATTGAAATTTATCTGTTTACAATCAAAATAAAATTCAATCAAATATTCCTTCACATTGTTTCATCAGTAACTGAAGTTTTAAATCTCAGGATTTGATGCTATACAAATATTGTCATGGGCTTATGTCAGTTTTAAAGTGCAGGTTGTTGTCATGGTTTACATATTCATATTTTTAATGTTTTATGTTTAAAATATTGTATGTTTTTAAATGTCATTGGGTGCAATTTCATTTCCAATCATGCATGTGTATTAATATGTATTCAAAAATATCATTTCTATATATGTAATTTCTTGTGTCTACATTCCACAACAGCATTGATGACTTACATGTACTTTGTCATAATTGAAGTTGGCATTTGCATGGTAAGTTTATTTATGCTAGTTCCATTTTAATTTAATTATTTTTATGAAATAGTTTAAGAACATTACCTGACGATGCATAAATCAGTTTTGGCATGACCAAATATATTTTTGTACATGTACTTTTGATATATCAGTATACACAATGGCCTTGTTGCTTGATGTTATATCTTTGTCCAATCCATGAAATATAGTTTATAATGTTTTTTAGCATCCTATTTATGTATTGGTATATTATGATCTTGTTCTTTGTATAAGTCATTTTTAGACATGACTGTTTGCATGTATAGTCGTCATGGATAGATGCCAATGTGTTGTTGTAATTTTGTTGTTCCTCCTAAAAGGCTGCTATTTGCACAACTTGTAACTGGTGATGAGGATATACTGTTTAATCAAAACTCCACAAAAAGGCGAATGGAGGAACTAAGAATATTAAACAATTTATGAATGTAAGTGCAATAGTTCTCTTATATGAGTCATAATCTATAGAGCTTCTACTGAAAGTAATATCTCAAGTCATATTCAGGTATAACACTTTCAGAAAAGATAATCTTGTGAAGGCGCTATTAATATTTGAAATCTGGTTAACAAATACGAAGATTCGTTTTACTCAACTAGAATAAAGGCAGAAGGAGGTTTGAATGTACGACCACTGGTGTTTAAGCTTCCGATATTTTTTTCCTGATTACTTGCCAAAATGTTTGATGAAAAGGGCATGTAAATTTCCCATATTAAAACAAGTTTTGATATATGTTTATGTTGTGATGGTTTTTATTACTTCTGTATGATTTGTGGACAGAAAGTATTCCTGTGTAAAGAAATCCTTTAGTTAGTTTCATTTCTGATATATGTGATTTCAAGATTTTTCACAGTTGTTTGTTCAGGCCGAATTTGTTTGAAGCAAACAACTATCAATCTATAAATGAATGACCACTGTTTTCCATTGGATTCATGCAATGTTTGTCTGCATTGAAATCATTGGTTGCTACTTAATAACCTTTTTACATTTCATGTGTATACAAACTATGTATCATTTCCTACAGAAGTGTACATCTTGTAATCCATAAATTCATGTGTGCCAAATGTTTGTCTGTTTTACATTTTATGCCAAAGAATTGTATTTATCCTGTCACATGCCTTTAAATCAGCCCGATAACCAGGTAATCTAATATCCCAAAAGATATTAGGTTAGATCACTATGTGACCTCGAATATCCGTCAGTTGCTGTCTGCGCATGCGCACGCCTGTACTATTTTCTATTTATAAAATATACTTGTTTTCAATTAAAAAAATTACAACATACGTGTAAAGTACTGTTTGTTTTAAAAATTATTATTTTAACAGCATTATTTCGTCTTTGTGTATTGAATTAATAACAATTGACTCGATTTCTGTGTTGTTTAACAAGACGGAAGCTAGCCTTAGCGTTTTGCATGACGTGACGTCACAATGTTTTTGCTGCGGCGTGTTTTTTCCCATATAAAATATTTAAACACAAAATACTGGAAAACTATATATTTTATAAACATTTTAACGAATGTTGTAAATGTGACAGGATAAATAGAATGATTGGTTGGTGACGTGGATGGAGAATTGTTATCTGGCTCGTCGGAGGATAACTTCCTCCGACTTGCCAGATAACCATTCTCCATCCACGTCACCAACCTATTATTCTCTATGTAATGATTCAGATATTGTTAAGTATGCATAATCATATTTTTAAGTTTGCATAATTGTTCACACAGTTCTTTTAATGAAAATTTCTTTGATATTGAAGTAGTGCATGTGAAGCTGTTGTTTTTTTTATGCCCCTGGTAGGGTGGCATATAGCAGTTGAACTGTCCGTCAGTCGGTCAGTCTGTCTGTCTGAAAACTTTAATATTGCCCATAATTTTTGCAATATTGGAGATAGCAATTTGATATTTGGCATGCATGTGTATCTCATGGAGCTGCAGATTTTGAGTGGTGAAAGGTCAAGGTCAACCTTCAAGGTCAAATAAATGGCTTCAAAGCGGCGGCATTGTGTTTCTGACAAACACATCTCTTGTTCAAGTTTGGTTTAAGTATGGTTAACACAAACTTTTGTCCAAGGTTCTACTTATCAAATTATGTTATATGCATGTTAAATGTTAACAAAAAAATCAAATGTGTTGTGACGTTTGTTGTTGTGACCCTAATTTTTATTGTATTCATTTTATCAGCATGTGAGAATAGCTTATAACATGCTTAAATTGTTTTCTATATCAGTTTCAATGCATTCCATTGATGTCCATTTTGATTGACCATTACTGACAGTGTTCGCTGCAGAAGATACCTTGAAATTCTACCTCTGTTGTTGGCTACATATCTTTACACTTTTAATGTGTTTTATTACATTCAAAGTCTGCTGTGGTTTTGAGCCATTCCATTTTTTCATTGCAGTTACAAAATGTGTTGTATTCATTTTGTACATCAAAGATTTTATTAGCTGCACTTACCAAAGGCCAGCGGGGCTTATGTCATGGTCCTGTGTTCGTCGTGCGTTTGTGCGTGCGTGCATTAACTTTTCCTTTAAACATCTTCTTCTCCTAAACTACTGGTCCAATTCTGATGAAATTTCTCAGGAATGTTCCTGGGGTGGACCTCTTTCAAATTTGTTCAAATTATGCCCCTGGGGTCGAATTTGACCCTGCCCCGGGGGTCACAAAATTGAAAATTTGCTTATGTAAGGCCTATTTTGTGAAAACTTTCAAAATCTTCTGGTCCATAACCATTGGGCCTAGGGCTATCAAATTTGGTATGTAGAGACATCTCATAGTCCTCTACCAAATTTGTTCAAATTATGCCCCTGGGGTCAAATTTGACCCTGCTCCAGGGGTCACAAAATTGAACATATTGGGTCTATTTTGTGAAAACTTTACAAATCTACTCGTCCATAACCATTGGGCCTAGGGATACCAAATTTGGTATGTAGTGGCATCTTATAATCCTCTACCAAATTTGTTCAAATTTTGCCCCTGGGGTCAAGTTTGACCCTGCCCCGAGGGTCACAAAATTGAACATATGCTTATATAAGGCCTTTTTGTGAAAACTTTAAAAATCTTCTTGTCCATAACTGTATGGCATAGGGCCCCTGGGGATAAATTTAAATGCCCGGGGGGTCACAAAATTGAATATATGCTCATAAAGTGCTTATTTTGTGAAAACTTTAAAAATCTGTCCATATCAATTGGGCCTAGGGCTACCAAATTTGGTATGTAGTGACATCTTATAGTCCTCTACCAAGTTTGCTCAAATTATGCCCCTGGGGTCAAGTTTGACCCTGCCCCTAGGGTCACAAAATTGAACATAGCTTTTATAAGGCCTATTTTGTGAAAACTTAAAAAATCTTTCTGTCCATAACCATCCGGCCTAGGGCTATCAAATTTGGTATGTAGTGACAGCTAATAGTCCTCTACCAAATTTGTTCATTTGTATCCCTGGGGTCAAATTAAACCCTGCCCCGGGGGTCACAAAATTGAATTGAAATATGCTTATAAAATGCCTTTTTTGTGAAAACTTAAAAAAAAATCTTGTCCATAACTATTAGGCTTAGGGCTACACAATTTGGTATGTAGTGACATTGTATAGTCCTCTACTTAATTTGTTCAAATTATGCCCCAGGGGTCATATATGACCCTGCCCTGGGGGCCACAAAATCGATTATATGCTTATATAGTGCCTATTTTATGAAAACTTTAAAAATCTTTTTGTCCTTAACCATAAGGCACAGGGCTACCAAATTAGGTATGTAGTGACATCTAATAGTTCTCTACCAAGTTTGTTCAAATTATGCCCCTTGGGTCAAATTTGACTCTGCCCGGGGGTCACAAAACTGAACATACGCTTGTATGGGGCCTATTTTGTGAAAACTTTAAAAATCTTTTTGTCCATAACCATTGGGCCTAGGGCTACCAAATTTGGTATGTAGTGACATCTAATAAACCTCTACCAAATTTGTTCAAATAATGCCTCTGGGGTCAACTTTGACCCAGCCCCGGGGGGTTACAAAATTGAATAAATGCTTATAAAGCGCCTATTTTGTGAAATCTTTAAAAATCTTCTTTTCGAAAACCATTCGGACTATGGCTACCAAATTTGGTATGCAGTAACATCTTATAGTCCTCTACCAAGTTTGTTCAAATTATGCCCTTTGGGTCAGATTTGACCCTGACCTGCAGGTCACAAAATTGAACATTATATACGCTTATATCTTGCTTATTTTGTGAAAACTTTTAAAACATTCTTGTCCTTAACTCTAGGACCTAGGGCTACCACATTTTGTATGTAGTGAGATATAGTAGTCCTCTACAAAGTTTGCTCAAATTATGCACCTGGGGTTAAATTTGACCCAGCGCAGGGCGTCACAAAAGTGTACATGTGCTTAAATAGGGCCTATATTTAAGTATTTGCACATGCCGAGAATATTTGTTTCAGCCTTTTTTTCTGCAGTGGAGCGATACAGGGCCATCATGGCCCTCTTGTTTTGCAATCCTTTAGATTGTGCAATTCTCTCTATAAATGAAATGTTAGTTTTGTCTTCACAAAAGAACTTTAATTAAATGTGACATACTGATTTTTAAATATTGACATTTTCTTAACTTCATTAATGCATTGGGAAACTTCAGTGCTAAGTAGAGGTTAAAATGGCATCAAGAACCGAATGTATAGCACATAAAACAGTGTCAAAATATGTCCATCTTTGTATCTTCAATAATCAAAAGCTTTTGTCCAGGAATATTTTTGTACACAATTATTTTGGATTCCTTTTCATGACCAATTCAGAAAGTTTTGAAACCCCGAAATATTCTATATTGCACCAGGCATTCATTTCTTGTATTCCAACCCATTAATAATTTTTTTTTGAAATACCGTTACAGTAAGTTTTCATGTTACATGGTTTACAATCGGTATTCTGTACAATGTCTTTTTGTGGTCAAGAAGTTATCTTTTATCTAGTCTTCTCATTGCAGCATTGCATACTTTACTCTTCATACAATGGTTCATGAACAATTCAATCATTTTTAAAGACAGACCATCAACAGGGAACGGGGACACTAATGTTTTTAGTTATTATTTTGTTTCCTCTTTTAACAATATTAGCTCACCTCAGCACTTAATGCTCATGATGAGCTTCTGTGATCGCCCTTTTCTGCCATATGTTGTTAACATTTGAACACTCCAGCAGCAGCATTTGTTTACTAATCTCCTTGGTCATAACATTTGTAAAAAATCTGTCACTAAGCCCAGTTGAAAAACACACACTATTAGTCCAGAAGTTATATATATGGGTGCAATAATTCCTACATTTGAGAAATAAGAGTCCAAGTTTAACGCAATTTTGTAAATCCATTTTAATTTTAAGGTATTTTTATCATGCCCATTAATTGAATGGTATCGGTTTCTTGTGTCTGCATTCTTGGTAAATTTTTAGCTCGACTATTATATATGAAATATATATAGTGGAGCTATCCTACTCACCCCAGCGTCGGCGTTCCTGTTAGCGTGCAAATGTTAAAGTTTGCGTACTACCCCAAATATTTCCTATGTCCTTTGACATATTGCTTTTATATTTTGCACACTTCTTTACCAACATGACCCCAATCTATAAACAAGAGCAGAAAACTGTATCAAGCATTTTGACAGAAATATTTCCCCTTTTATACTTAGAATATGCATATTATTGATAAATCTATGTTAAAGTTTGCGTACCACCTCAAATATTGTCTGTCCTTTGACATATTGATTTCATATTTTGCATACTTCTTTACCAACATGATCCCAATGTATAAACAAGAGCAGACAACTGTATCAGGCATTTTGACAGAATTATGGCTCCTTTTATACTTACATAATTGAATATTTTGCTTAAATTGCCATAACTTCTTTATTTATGATCACATTTGATTCATACTTTGACAAAACAACACTTACCTGACATACCACAATGCACTCCACCCAAATCATCCCCCATGCTACACCCCAGAACCCCTCCCCCCCCCCCCCAAAAAAAATAAATAAATAAAATAATAATTTTGTTTCTTATTTTTGAAAGATCATCTATTAAATGACCACACACCCACATTATACCCCCCCTCAATTTGGGTAAAAAAAATGGTATTACCAAAATTGTTATCTCACCTTAGCCTTAAGTGCTTTGTTGAGCTATTGATATTGGAGAGATTTTCCAACCAATGTTTGTCTACCATTAGAGATGGATGCAATAGAACACTGTTCATGCAATTTTTACCAAACTTAAGTGAACACCAGGAGGACAAACTTTATTTTTTATCTGATGTTGACCTAAGAAAGTATGTGAATGTGTAGATGTATTAGCATATGAAAACAACTGTTTCAGATTGCAACACAAACACCAGCATTATTCCTTTATTTTATCAAACTTTTACAAGTTTAATTTTTGTGTAACCGAGAGGTCTTAGTTCAAGTTGAATGCCGAGTCAGACCATCATTCCGGCCTGTCATAACATGTATGCAGGTGAGCGCTGTGGACCATTATGACCCTCTTCTTTAACTTGTTAGTGACTGCAGAAACTTGTTTTGTTTTGATTTTTGTATGCAATAAAACTTTTTGAATTATCTCTGTATTGTTTTGATTTCCTAATATATATTATGTATGTCAATGGACTTTCGTTTGCAATCAATGAATTCTCATCCTTGGCGTTTCAGAGATTTTAGTGTTTTTTGCTGTCTAAGTCTTTCTAAATCATGCAACCCCTAGAACATAGCCTGTGTTAAACCGAGGGGCTTGTGTTGATAAATGATCTTTCAAAGATGTAGCACCGAAAACATTAAACCCCTGACGAGTATGGTTTCAGAGATTTTTTAAAGTTTTATATTAATTGGAAAATGGCCGGCCAATAGGTGTTGTTTATCAGGTGGTTTCTGGTCAATATTTTTCGTACCATTATCTTGAGGAAACTTTGAATACATCAAGCTTGAAAGGAGACCTAGCTTGGAAATATATTTGGGGCATGAAAGGTCAAGGTCACTGGGGATCAAAATAGAAAAGTTTCTGCTCAATAACTTAAGTTTGGATAGAGATATTTTAAAAATGAAAGTTTATCTCCAGTGGCCTACTAGTGCAGAACAAATTGGAAAACATTCATTAAAAATTGTCACCAAAGGATATTTCTTTAAAGTTGTGTTAAAATCTACCTTGCAGTTTAAGAATAAAAAGTAAATACACACGGGCATTGACAGACATCACATTATTTTAACTCTTTCAGTGCTGGAACTGAATTTTGAAGGCCTTTGCAAACAGTTTGGATCCAGATGAGACGCCACAGAATGTGGCGTCTCATCAGGATCCAAACTGTTTGCCTTTCTGATAGTATTCTTTGAAAAAAATGAAGATAATGCTTATTTTAGAAATTCAGCAGACCACATTTTAGCAGACAACAAATTTCCCAGCATGCAATGGGTTAAAAGCTTCGTAGTAGCTGTATGTGCTCAATAGAGCTTTTAAGCATATCCTATGACCACTAGTTGAGAGATTTAAGCAAAAGAAGTTCTAAGTGAACTGAAGGGTATAATAAAGCTCAGATTGGATGAACAAATTATTAATTAAAAACTGTATAACAAATTAACTGGTTGCTTTGAACTTCTCTCTTATAAATAAAAATGCTGTAGAACAGTTATTAGCCTCTTTATTATTCGAGTTTATGTAAAACTACATCAGGGGCAATATTAAGCATGTAAATGTAGCATGGGAAACTGAGAATAAATGTTTTTTTATTTGAATGATGTTACTGAGAAAAAAACTGGTAACCTTAAAGGGTTCATTTTAAAAGGTGACAACCCACCTTTGGAACCCACGTTCACTAAAATACATTAGGCATTCTTATTGACTATGGGGCATAAGGTAAGCAAGTTTGAATTCAAAAGGCAAATCTAACTGATTATGTGTCCAAATAAGTAAAGAAATTAAATCAATAAGGACTTGTCAAATAATAACATCAAGTCGAAGTTAGCTTAGTAATATCTAGAATTGTTCATTCACTTTTGTCAAATGCTATTGCTTTCATTCAAAGAATATTTAAAATTGAAATGTTTGATTGGTAATTTATTTGCTCATGATAATTAATGAAAACAAAATTTTATCAACCATTTTTGCCACAGTATATAATGTGGTGACAATGGAATTTATGCCATGGGTTTCAACAATAGGAACAAACAATGAAGTGATTTCGATGATGAGATAAATGATCCAAAATGATTCTAATTAACATGAAGTATAAAATGGTGAAAGAAAAAGTAGGTAACAACTCTGATGGTTTATACATCTTTATAGATATCAATATAAAATATAATATGTATGTCATACACATATTTTTTATGGCAAATACATTTTATATGTACATGGCTTTTTGGATAGTTTACTAGCTCAACAAGTATTTAGTGGCAAATAATAATATACTAAAATTCATAAATAAACAAATGATCACAAGATATGGCATGATTGTAAATAACAAAGCAAGCATACACACATCACTTATTTCTTGCATTACAAAATAATGTACATTTATACTTCACCCAAATCACAGAAATTGCAACTAAAATAAAATACATCAATAAATTTACCAACTTTTGTGTCTCACAAAAAATGACGTAAAAACACTCCAAAACACAATAAATCTAAATAAGCCATAAATTATCAACATGAAATTATCAATAAATATTTTGTGCAATGTACTGATAAAATTGATCAAATATAACTGATAATCTTAGACTCGCCAAAGAAGAATAATAATATTGTATTAAAACTTAACATAGAAAGGCTAAAAAATCATTTAAATGAATTAAATAGGAACAAAAACAGCTGCGTAATAATTTCACCAGATCATCACAGATACATACATGCAAACCAGCAACAAAAACACTGATAATTTTCCTTATATGCAGGCATACCTATCATTTTAAACTACAATAAAGTATTGTTCACATTCAAATGGACAACACTATCATGTCACATTCTTTGTAATAAAATAAATATTGTTCGCAATTATTCAGGCATAACTATTGTAAAAGATTTATCATTAAGTGCAAATTTACAAAAATTGCTACACAATTCAGTACTGTTTCCTGTCCCTTTCTCTCTCACGCAGCTGTAGGCGTATGTTAGTGGAGACGTCACTGAAGGTGTTGGTGCTATTTATAGACAGGTCGGACGGTCTGCTGTACAGGTACTGTCGCCGTGACGACACGGTGGAACGATCATCCTGGCTGCTCTGGGGGGGCCTAAAACACAACACAACCCACCATGAGAGGCTGGTGTACTACTGGTCTCACAGTCTGAACCAGTTTTCTGGAAGGGCTTGGCGTATTTTGGCATAGGCTATATAAAAAATCTTAACTTTAACGTGTTCAAAATGTAAAATAGAATCGGTTCAAATTATAGCAATAATTGCATTTGGCCATTAAAAAATCAGTTATTGAAGATTCATATAATGAAAAAAGTTCTTTACCATATACTTTTTTCCTTGTCATTGAATCTTTCAAGTTTGTATTAATTAGTCTTTCCTCAACATGCCATGATGGGCAGAAAGGTAACAAATTTCATTATTCATTAAGGTTTTGTGTGTCAAAATTTGTTCGGGCAGGTAAGTGTCTTGAAGACTTGACTTAGAAATCCTAGTATCCTTCGTTCTTATAGTGTCTTCCATTTTCATAGATACAGCAACCAATGAATAACAAAATTTGTGACAAAGTTCTTGTAAAACTGGAAGTTATTCATCTTTATTTAGACAATCATGTCACATAGATGTTGTTTTAGGCTTCTATACGCATGAATTTTAAATTTTAGTTGGAATAAATAACATTTGGTAGTTTATTTGCAAAAGTAACTTCACATGTTGTATCCATGCAAATCATTTCAAGTCGGTATCTTCGTCTATAATAAGATTTATTAAATGATATGTATCAAAATTCATACAAACATTTAGTGTTTTTCTATCTGATTGCTGACTGAACAGATTGAAAAGGTATTGGTTCAATAAGGATTTCTAGGGAACCTTCATAGAATTGGTCTGTTACTACGGGATTAGTTGTACATTATTTTAACTTTGATTTGCTGTATAGACATTCTATTTTTAGTTGTTTTAAAATTGTTTTAGGTCAGAATGCAAAGTCAATTTTACTCATAAGTGGCAGAATATACAGGTAAAGAGGCTAAATGCCTTGGAGCATCCATCAATATATTCAGTTACAATTTTGTAAGTTACCTGGTAGCTCTTGAAGTCAGAAGTCCTTTTTTTCTGATGTCTTGTTTTAAATTGTATCATCAATTTTGATTACAAGAAAAAGCAAAGCAATACTTACTTCAAAATTGCAAAAAGAACAAATGCCAAGTTTCTGCTTAAAATATTGATTTATACTAATACAATAAAGGTGGAGCAAACAATAAGTCATAGGGCAGAAATTTAGTAAAACGTGAAAAGAAAAGACAGTGGCTAGATTGTCGAAGCATACTTAGGATTAAATGTTAAACATTTCATCATTTGAACGATGTAGTGATGTCAAAATACAAACACACACACACATGCAATAACAAATGGCCTAATCAAAGGCAAAAATTCTTGATAAATAAAAACAGCTAAAATATAAATGAAACTGTACACAGCAATCTAACACTACAGCTTGACAACTATATCAAGTAAACAAGTGTGGGTGTTGTACAATAAATTCCAAGCAAAATATGAGTACAATACGGACATATTTAATCAATATACCTATATTTCTTTAATAAATTTAGTACATTACTACACTTTTTATGAGACTGCTTCAGAGGGCAACACATGATATTCAATAAGGCATATGATAAGAAACTTGACACTGAAAAACCACATTTAACGAGGAATTGGCTCATGACAATACATTTTTGGAGCAAGATTTTCTAACAAAAGCTATCATGACAACATGATATTCAAATTTTAAACTTATGTGTGTTGTTTTTCATTGTCAAGTATTATTGCTCATTCTCATAGTTTATCATGTGTTGCATTACATTTTGATTGTTAACCTTCAAAGGGTGACAGACTTACATTCAATAAGGCATAACAGGATTCCATAGGAAAACAGCTTCATTATGGTGTGAATACATACAGGGAGAGTAGTGTAACAAGGGAGATAACTATATATACATGCAGTGATATGCAGCTGTACTTTGTGTACTGCTTACCTCCCCTGTATTCATCTATCACCCTTAGATCCGATAGGTCTGAAAATAGGGCACAGTCACATGGGCATATAATAACAAGAATGTCACACATGAAGAAAAATACCCAGCTTGATCAACCAAGGGAAGGCTGTACCAAACCAATCTTGCAAATTTACTTAAACAACAGGGCCATGATGGCCCTAAAGCGCTCACCTCAGGTCAAGGTAAACCATTCTTGAATACTTGACTCGGTGACCTAGTTTTTAAATAAGTCTTGACCATTTATAAACATGGCCTATAAAGGCTATTATTATAAATACATTCTGACAAAGTTTAATGGACATTGAGTCATAAATGGTGCTTGTAGAGTGGTATCAAGTTGTTGTTTTTAAGTTGGACCGTGTGACCTAGTTTCAAATTCAAATTTGGCCTAAACATTGACAAAATAATTATTCTGAATAAGTAATAAATGTGTCCTCTAAAGTGGAGACAAGTTTTTAATAAGAATTGACCTGGTGACCTAGTTTTTGAGGCACATGACACTATATTGAACTCAGTCAAGATATTGTCAAGATTCTGACCAAGTTAAATCAAGATTGTGTCATATACGTAACCTAAAGTGGTAACAAGATTTTCTAAGATTTGACCGGAAACCTAGTTTTTGGACCACATGTGAAACATATTTAAACTTGGCCTAGAAATTGTCAAGATATCTGGTTACCTAGTTTTTGGATGTGGGTTACACAAATAGGGCCTAGTTGTTACAACCATAAACTTGATAAAGCACAACTGATGACAGACACCTGACTTCACATGTACACGGAGGCTGGACATAGGGTGAACACATTACCTAACCATTATAACTTTATGCTTTGATGAGCTAAACAGACACCTTAAACAGCTATGTACAACTTTTTCACCGCTGTTAATCATCCAACGGGAAAATAAATCGTGACAACATATTTGAAGATGCTTACATGGTTCGCCGCAATATATTAACCATAAAATGGGTCTTAGTAGTAGCTCCAGACCAAGAGTTGCAGTCATGCAGTGAAGCAGTCTGGTTAGGAGCTACCCTATTTACTATCAAGTCCTGCAAGGTGTCCTAGTCTGGTTAGGAGCTACCCTATTTACTATCAAGTCCTGCAAGGTGTCCTAGTCTAATCAGCCCACAAGGTAGCTCCAGTGCAACTTTGACTTAAGACCCATTTGTGCATGACATGGCTCATAAAGGATCACTAAATTTTTAATCATCGAAGTCCTAGTAATCCTTCACTAGTTCATTATTCATGGAACAACGATCATCATAATCAATGTTCTTAAAACTACACATTTCAGCTGTACCATAAACTTGCAATTGAATCTTTGCTTACACAGGACCCTAAAGTTTCAAACTGCAGAAATTAATAAGGAATCAAGACATACATTTGGCAAACTAGTACCAACAAAATATAGTGATATACACACTGATTCAAAGAAAACGCAATCTGGTTCAGGAAAAGTTTTCTTTTCCCTTGTGAAATAACTAATGGATTGTATAAATGAAAGTCAATTTGGCCAGGTCAAATGAGAAAGAAAGTTCTCAATGTTAAACTTTGGGAGTTATAAACTTGTACCAAGTTTGAAATTAAGAGCTTTTATTGTAATGGGTCCTGTTATTTCATGGAATCCCATGTAAAATTCCATGCCAAAATCTATGGGCACACTTCATGTCATGTAAATAAAAGCATTAACAAACAAGAGAATTGTAAGAATTGTTTGTAAGAAACACAATACCCCCTATTGCGCCGCTTTGAAATAAAATTTCAATATATCATTTGACAGGTTTAGAAATTATCTCCCTTTTAAAGCTTATTACTTCCCTTTGATTGTATTTTTTCGGCGTAAGCGGTATTAAGCCAGCTTTTCACCTTACCTGACCTTTGTAAGTGTCCAATAAAATTCAAATAAAATTTCCCGCGGCTAGGTACGAATGAATACACTTCATTTTTTCCATTGGCTGATTTGAGTATACCACCAGAACATTGGAAACATATCCGCGTCTTTGTAACACTGTTTTACTGCATGAAACAATTTTATCTCTAATGAAAAGGCTTAATAGGTAGAACAGTTTTACACTCAATTCTCGACATCAATACAGTTTGTGCGTGCACCTTTTATTTTCAGAGTATTACCAGCGCAAAAGCGTTTATACTTAAAAGGCTATGTTCTCATATTTAGTACTTACTTCCATATTCCTGTCATCATGTTAACATGTAAAAGTATAAAGAGCAGTGGAAGCGAGGCCTCACTTTAAAGCATTGCATTTCAACCCGCGAGGTTTCGGGTCAATTCGCGGACATTCAGAGTTTATATACAGGTCATCATCGGAGTTCGCGGCCAGTAAAATAATCGTTATATAATAAAGACGCTATCCGTGAACTAGGTGACCTGGAATTTTCTTTAGACCAGAAATATGTTAAATGAAGATTTTCAGCAATATAATTATGGTATGTCAATAATTGATTCTTAATGTGTTTTCAACAATACAATGATAAATATTATTTTTGATAAATTTAACAATAATTATTCCACCATATTGCCTAATGTACTAAAGTGATATTATGAGCATCTAACAGTTTATAGGTGTCTATCGCAACCGTTGATTATTTTTGATGTTTCTACTTCATATACACTTATATTAATTAATGCAGCATCAACATACTAAAACAATATACCAGAAAGAGAAAAATAATGCATTTGAATATCAACCGTACTTTCGTTTGACAACTGATCATGCGTTTACGAGTTGAACCTAAATTTAGTTTTAGTGCAGATTTGTTCATACGACACAAAGACACAATTTTGTTTTACGGATCATTTTGGCTTACAGGACTGGGTGGGTCACGTAAGAAAATCGAATATAAAATATATTTTTATAAACAACTGGTAGCAAGGTGAGTTGCAGATAATTGATCAGTAACCACATTTAAACTAACTATTTTGACCTGTTAATTCTTTTCAGCTCAATTCAACAGTGCAAAATGCCCATAATATCACTTTAAGCATGAGCACGATGATTCTCGATACTGTTAATAATCGAATCAAATAGCAATGCCCGACAAACCACTAAAACAGGTCTGTTCGAAGAACGCGCCTATAAATACGGATACTTCGCGTGTGGCTGGTTGACTCATATGTTTAAATTTCACTTCCATTCTTCTTTTGGTTTTCTGTTTTGTATCTATAGGTTTATGACCAGCAATATGTAATAATGTAAAATAAGCCGCGAAAACTCCCCGTAACATCCCGTACTGTGTGTGATGCAGCTAAGAACTGCACAGAAAAAGACATTCGCTCTCCTTGATCTCATTCATTAAACTATCAACGCCGTATATCTTTTTTAAAGATATATCTTGTTACTTTTGACCTTGAAGGATGACCTTGACCTTTCACCACTCAAAATGTGCAGCTTCATCAGATACACATGCATGCCAAATATCAAGTTGCTGTCTTCAATATTGCAAAAGTTATGGCCTATGTTAAAGTTTTTGGACAGACGGACGGACAGACTGACGGACGGACGGACGGACAGTTCAACTGCTATATGCCACCCTACCGGGGGCATAAAAACAAACATGACAATCACATTTTGACAGCAAACACACACAAATAAAAATAACTTCTGAAAAATAAATTATAACTTGAAAAACAAATCGAATTCAGTGTGGTAGAAATAATGAAGACAATTTGGACATCGACAACCCATTATTACAATTGTTCAGTTGTGAACCTTATTCTAATAGAAAAAAACCAGGAAACAGTTATGTTGTCTAATGAATGTGCTTCATCATCGGACTGTTAAGTTGTTTGGGTCTTATGCCCCATGTGGCAAGCAAAGATCCAGACCACCCCGTGCAACTGCCCGGTCTGGATGGCAGCTATCCTTTCTGCTATAATGTCGTGCAAGATTTAGGGTCTCTTTCGTGGAGAGTCGCCCATGACCAGACTGCGCGGATGTGCAGGCTGGTCTGGAGCTTATCTGGCTACATATCATATGGCATAAGACCCTTTTTCACAAAATGTGGGTCAAATAAAGTGAAATATTTGGTAGTATACTTTTAAACTTCCAAGAGATTCTGTTGTTATGATTATATTACACCAAATAGAATGCAATCATGGGAAAGCACAACAAGTACTATGTTTTCACAACAATTACTTTTTTCAGGACAATAACTATCTATGATTCTTGCATCAATTAGGCATCATACAGAAAATCAGAGTTTGTCTTTCAGATTGTGAGATTTCAGGAATGTTCTTGATTAACTATTGATTTACTGTTGTTGACTTTGGCAAAAATCTATAAACATGATCCTAAATCAGTACAATGTTTTTTTTATTCTTTAATCTTGAGGCACACAGTCATTTACTGAGTTATTTATTTTTTTAAATAACCGTTTTTACAGTTATACATGCACCTGGAAAATAAGGGAACGACTTGAAATGTGCTGCTTTCCTGAGGTACAGTTATTAAGAATGAAACAAAACCCAACTATCAACTGAAAAAGATGTTATAAGTTACAAAATTGTCAACAGGGCATGCTTCAACTAGTTTACCGTATGCCGTTCTTATCCCGTTCATATGCACGGTGATAAATAAACAGGTCCCTAACCCTGCAGGCCACAGATATCATACATGTACAATAACAAGAACATGTTACATGTTTCATTCAGTTAGCCAGTTCAAATATTTTAAATAAGAAAATTATAAGGTATGCATATGAAGGACAAAGATTGGCTTACATGAATTAATACAGAAAAATACTGAATTCAGGCAACCTTGAATGCTAGTGCAATAATTTATGGAGTAAATAATATATTGTTAAAGTGAGTATACTAAATACTAAGTCAGTTATTAAAGGAAACCAAGTATACCAAAGTATGCATATAGCATTATTATAGTATGCGGCTGCAGTACATTCAATATCACAAAATATTCTGAGAAATCTTAACCCTTCTCCACTCAGAATCAAAGTGACATTGGCTATTTGCAACCAGCATAAAAACAGAACACCCTGCAGTTACAGTAAATACAGTGTGTTCAGATTTCATGCCGTTTGCTGCTCATAAGTACAATTAGGGCTTGAAATAAAGCATTTAAAACTTGAATCTATTACGAAAGGTATTTAAATATTTGATTTTTTAAACAAACAAGTCAAAATGCACGTCTGATTGGTTAAGTGTTTCTTCTCTAATATGTTTGGAAGTGTAACATACAATATCTCAAAGCATTCTGATGTATCTTATACTAACTCTACTTACTTCTCCTCAAACTGACTGTCAGTGTTGGAGCGTTCCTGTACGTTGCGGTCTCGTATTCGGTAGGCGCCAGGTTTGGGCACTATGCTACTGCTGGGCTTTGCACTCACCACCCCAGCAAGCTTGTAGTAGTCTACGAACGTGCGTGCCAGATTTCTACCCAGTTTCATATCTACACCACGGTTAAGGACTGAATGTTCTGTTATCTAAATTAAAGCGAGTCAAAAAACTATTTTTGACCAAAACTGTATAAGAAATATGACTAATACTCCACAGATTTGTCAGTAATGTGCAAAGGCAGAAAACTCAAGAATGTGTGGATCATGAGGCATGAATAATGTCTGGCACATTGACATTACATGGTGACAACATAAATAGCTGCAAGGATACATCCTTCCTCTGTATAGGGCATTGCCTGACCTGTAGTGCTCTGGTAGCTGAAGAAAGAGACCTCCAGAGTGTAGCAATGTGAATTCTCATCCAGACAGCCTCCCAGGGTCCTGAAATACACAACACTCATAATGCAGTCTAAAACACACAATAGCGATTATTTCCCTTGAAATCAGATGCCAAGATCCAGTGTCCAATATCCTGAGATATGAAACACTGACACTATGAGTTATGTTCCTTGACATAACTCCAAGATTAAATCAGTGACCAAAAACAATGTCCAACATCCTGAGATACTGATAGTAAGAGTTATTTCCTTTTGAGTCCTGAAAAACACAAGACTGAAAATAAAGATTATACACCATTGAACGAGATTTTGCACAGTCTTGAAACACACCGTAAGAGCTATGTACCTTAGTAAGTGGGAGCTTGTTGAGGGCCTTGAATCCCACAGAAAGAGTCATTTGCCTTTTACCAAGTGGGCTTTTCTGTGGGTCTTGAAATTCACAGAAAGTTATAAGGGTCTTTGAACTTGTCTAGGTCTTACGACACCTAAAAGGGTGTATGTTGAGTTTTACCTTAGGAATGTCCCATGGTCTTGACAAGCACACCACAGTGGTGTGCCTTTGAAAAAGTAAAGTATAAATCAACAACAAGAGTTATGGGTCTTTGAAATAGTGACGTTGCCTGGGTCTTGAAACACATAGCAAGAGTTATGAGCCTTTGAAAGAATTAGCTTGTATGGGTCTCGACAGACACAGGAAGTCTTGTGTGCATTTGAAAATGACTTTGTCTTGCCCTTAAATCAAGAGTTGTGGATCTTTGAACATGTGAGCTATCCAGGGTCTTGAAACAAACAGCAAGATGCACCTTTATCCAAGTGAGTTTAGCTTGGTGTTGAAACACACATTAAGAGACATGGGTCTTTGGGAAAGATTTAGAACTTGGTCATAAAATATTCTGTACTGTCAATGTAAGTTATGCCTCGGTTAATGAGTGAATCAAGAGCTGGTCTGGAAATACACAGTAGGGACAAGAGATAACCACTTACAGTCATGATCAAACACAGAGTAACAGTTTGCCATGGGCTCTAAAATTACAAAGAGCATTTCTAATCAGTGTATTGAGTGAACATTGAACAATTTAGATCATAATACGAAAAAATATTCCCTTGCATAAAAAGAAAATGGATTTCAAATAATTAAATTAGATTGAACACTTGAAAAAACACGTTAGAAATGTATCAACTGAATACAAATTTTCTTTCTTCAATTTCCTGTTCAGAAAAAAATGCAATTGAATATTTTGTATTATCAACATGAAATCCTTTTTTACATATTTGCACAATTAGGTTAAAAATTCCTAATAATAACCATTTCTCCTGAAAACAATTTGATACAAAGTCTCCAGAGGGCTATGCAGCCACAAACAGAGGCACAAGATATTAAAGATCGAAGAACATTTCAATGGGCCCTGTGCGTGAATGTTGAGAACTTTATTCCCAATCTCATTAGCCCGTTAACAAATATCAATTCCTAACAAATATCAATTGCTACCAATGATGCAGCACCACTCTTACTCAGACTTCAATTCTGTATGAAGACATTTTACATAAAAAGAGAGATCAGTGGAACATTGTTTGGAATTTATCACTATGACGGACGCACTTTGTGCCCCATTCAGTTTGATTAAATTCCATTATATTCGGAGAAGAGCAACCATATTTTACAGAAAATCAATATATTATTTTCAGAAGTTAGCCGCTGTGCCAATAAATATTGGGTAGTTTTTTTATCTCCCTATGAAGAATTGCTGTAATTTTTCCACAAAAGATAATTTATAAAATGATGATTAACAATAAAATGTTGTTTAACAATTTGCTTTCAAGTCATGATTGATGGAACATAAAACCCAATAAACTGTGCACTAATCTTATTCAATATATAATACTGTCATCAGGAAAACTCTCATCTCAGCTATCACCATTAGCATTGACTTGAAATCAAAAACTTCAGTGTGGTGATGGTATCTTCATAAATGTGTTCTGGGAAAATGTGTGTGTATCAATACTCAGAAATGATGCATCAGGACATGTTATTTTCATACAAAAAGCTATTAAACGAGCTATCAATCAAAGACAAAAGAGGCATCCTCTGTTCTCATGGATGTGTCAATATTCAATCTTCATAAAGGAGTCATGTTCTTAAAAAACAGAAAAAAAGGATAACAATTCTTAACAATCTTTGTTTTCCATTACCTACCAACCTAACAAAACATTCCACTCTTACTTTTTGGGGTAAAATTATGTTTAAAATAATTAAAGATTTATTTAATGTTTGGGTAGGGTAAATAGAAATCATTCATTCATTTCAGTCAGTGTATAACTATTAGATAATGAATTAAACAGAGGAGTGCATGTGTATGGTACAAAAAAAAGGCAGATCCCCCCCTCCCCCCCCCCCAGAAAAAAACTTAACCATTATCAGACATTTTTGTTGGTCTTAATGACTATCTCCAACATGTTCTTTCTCACCCCCAAACCTCAGATCCACTGGATCAATATTTTATTGTGAGAAGCAATAGCAGAATGCTAGACATTGCGACCCAGTGCCAGCCCACTCTCGGGGATCCTTTGAATTATATTCCCAACTGTATCATTACTGCAAGGAATAATATCCAATATTTATACAACTTGCCATCAATCATAATCATCTAGGGCTGTCTTGTGTTTATCCGGACACAGAAATTACAGTAATAATGATATAAAAGCTCTCTATTATTGCTCACCGTAAAGATGTATGTATTTATTGCGTGTGTGGCACCAACTTACTCTGCAAGATATATGTCATATATCCTGCTTAAGTTCTTATGAAAACGGTTAAGAACTAAAATATGTCATGAAAAGAACACCCATGAAAATTACAATAATGCTGAAACAAGCATTTTTGAAAACAGTATTTCTGTCCTACCCCAGCAGTCAGTTGAGCTGGTCCAACTCATAGTTTTCCTGGGTGAGCTAGTATCATGGTACACATGCTTATGCTATTAATTCATGGTTTTCCTGGGTGAGCTAGTTTCCTGGTGCACATGCTTATGCCATAAACTAATGGTTTTCCTGGGTGAGCTAGTTTCCTGGTACACATGCTTATGCCATTAACTCATGGTTTTCCTGGGTGAACTAGTTTCCTGGTACACATGCTTATGCCATAAACTCAAGGTTTTCCTGGGTGAGCTAGTTTCCTGGTGCACATGCTTATGCCATAAACTCATTGTTTTCCTGGGTAAGCTAGTGTCCTGGTACACATGCTTATGCTGCTAACTCATGGTTTTTCCTGGGTGAGCTAGTTTCCTGGTAGACATGCTTATGCCATCAACTTATGGATTTCCTGGGTGAGCTAGTGTCCTCGTACACATGCTTATGCCATAAACTCATGGTTTTCCTGGGTGAGCTAGTATCCTGGTACACATGCTTATGCCATTAACTCATGTTTTTCCTGGGTGAGCTAGTATCCTGGTACACATGCTTATGCCATTAACTCATGGTTTCCTGGGTGAACTAGTTTCCTGGTGCACATGCTTATGCTATAAACTCATGGTTTTTCTGTGTGAGCTAGTTTCCTGGTACACATGCTTATGCCATTAACACATGGTCTTCCTGGGTGAGCTTGTGTCCTGGTGCACATGCTTATGCCATTAACTCATGGTTTTCTAGGGTGAGCTAGTTTCCTGGTGCACATGCTTATTCCCTTAACTCATGGTTTTCCTGGGTGAGCTAGTTTCCTGGTGCACATGCTTATGCTATTAACTCATGGTTTTCCTGGGTGAGCTAGTTTCCTGGTACACATGCTTATGCCATTAACTCATGGTTTTCCTGGGTGAGCTTGTGTCCTGGTGCACATACTTATGCCATTAACTCATAGTTTTCCTGGGTGAGCTAGTTTCCTGGTACACATGCTTATGCCATTAACTCATGGTTTTCCTGGGTGAGCTCGTTTTCTGGTACACATGCTTATGCCATTAACTCATGGTTTTCCCAGTTAAGCTAGTTTCCTGGTGCACATGCTTATTTTATTAACTCATGGTTTTCCTGGGTGAGCTAGTTTCCTTATGCACATGCTTATGCTATTAACTCATGGTTTTCCTGTATGAGCTAGTTTCCTGGTACACATACTTATGCCATTAACTCATGGTTTTCCTGGGTGAGCTAGTTTCCTGGTGCACATACTTATGCCATTAACTCATGGTTTTCCCAGTTAAGCTAGTTTCCTGGTGCACATGCTTATGCCATTAACTCGTGGTTTTCCTGGGTGAGCTAGTTTCCTGGTACACAATCATGCTTATGCCATTAACTCATTGTTTTCCCAGTTAAGCTAGTTTCCTGGTGCACATGCTTATGCCATTAACTTATGGTTTTCCTGGGTGAGCTATGTTCCTGGAACACATGTTTATGCCATTAACTCATGGTTTTCCTGGGTGAGCTAGTTTCCTAGTGCACATGCTTATGCTATTAACTCATGGTTTTCCTGGGTAAACTAGTTTCCTGGTGCACATGCTTATGCCATAAACTCATGGTTTTCCTGGGTGAGCTAGTTTCCTGGTGCACATGCTTATGCCATAAACTCATGGTTTTCCTGGGTGAGCTAGTTTCCTGGTGCACATGCTTATGCCATAAACTCATGGTTTTCCTGGGTAAGCTAGTGTCCTGGTACACATGCTTATGCTGCTAACTCATGGTTTTCCTGGATGAGCTAGTTTCCTGGTAGACATGCTTATGCCATCAACTCATGGTTTTCCTGGGTGAGCTAGTATCCTGGTACACATGCTTATGCCATTAACTCATGTTTTTCCTGGGTGAGCTAGTATCCTGGTACACATTCTTATGCCATTAACTCATGGTTTTCCTGGGTGAACTAGTTTCCTGGTGCACATGCTTATGCCATAAACTCATGGTTTTCCTGGGTGAGCTAGTATCCTGGTACACATGCTTATTCCATTAACTCATGGTTTTCCTGGGTGAGCTAGTGTCCTGGTGCACATGCTTATGCCACTAACTTATGGTTTTCCTGGGTGAGCTAGTTTCCTAGTGCACATGCTTAGGCCATTAACTCATGGTTTTCCTGGGTGAGCTAGTTTCCTGGTGCACATGGTTATGCCATCAACTCATGGTTTTCCTGGGTGAGCTAGTTTCCTGGTGCACATGCTTATGCCATAAACTCATGGTTTTCCTGGGTAAGCTAGTGTCCTGGTACATATGCTTATGCTGCTAACTCATGGTTTTCCTGGGTGAGCTAGTTTCCTGGTAGACATGCTTATGCCATCAACTAATGGTTTTCCTGGGTGAGCTAGTGTCCTGGTACACATGCTTATGCCATAAACTCATGGTTTTCCTGGGTGAGCTAGTATCCTGGTACACATGCTTATGCTATTAACTCATGGTTTTCCTGGGTAAACTAGTTTCCTGGTGCACATGCTTACCGTAATTACTCTATGTTTTCGGACACTCTAAGTTTTCGGACACCCCTTTTTTTAGCAAAAATAATTATTTTTCGTGACTCTTAATTTTCGGACACACGAGTTTTAGTCCATAATTAATGTCTCTAAGTTTTCGGACAGTATATTTTTCATCGCTATTTTACCAAAGTTCGGTCCTGTTTTCGATATCTAATGACACTTCGATCATGGGGTTTTACAACCAGATTAACATCATAAACCATGGCAGGTGCAACGGACCATTACATTTGCGTTATTGGGTAAATAACCTTGTAAACCGGTATTAAACAATGGTTTGGCCCGATAGCTTAAGCGTTATGACAATTACCAGGGGTAGTGCTAGTTAGCAGTTCAATTATCTACCGCAATGGTACTACCCCTTCTCAGTAAAATAACTATAACAAATACTAAACGCTTCAAAGTGTGATGCACACTATTGCAAGTTTTACGAACAATGGAAGGTGTAACAACAATTATCGGAAGTGAACAAACACAGAATTCTTAATTTGCTTTTTTTATCTACCGCAATGGTACTATCCCTTCTCAGTAAAATAACTATGAATAATACTAAACGCTTCAAAGTGTGATGCACCCTATTGCAAGTTTTACGAACAATGGAAGGTGTAACAACAACTATCGGAAATGAACAAACACAGAATTCTTAATTTGTTTTTTTATTGCATTAATTACAGGTTCATACTGGCGAGTATCGGTACATCATATGCTCATCTTTGAACACGTTGGTCAAAGTACAACCTTGTAGTAACTTTCTGTCAAATATATTAAGCATTTAACATTATTTAAAATGCAGTGCAAACATATATAACTGTAATTAATACTATACGGCATGGTATTTTACAAGCGCGTGCTTTTACCGGTAGTCGTTGATACAATTGACGCTATTTTCAGACACTTCAATTTTTGACTCTAAGTTTTCAGACACCTGTATTTTGTAAATATTTTTCGTATCTAAGTTTTGGGACACGAAAAAAATTAATTCTTTTTAAGTGTCCGAAAACATAAAGTAATTACAGTATGCCATAAACTCATGGTTTTCCTGGGTGAGCTAGTTTCCTGGTGCACATGCTTATGCCATAAACTCATGGTTTTCCTGGGTGAGCTAGTTTCCTGGTGCACATGCTTATGCCATAAACTCATGGTTTTCCTAGGTGAGCTAGTTTCCTGGTGCACATGTTTATGCCATTAACTCATGGTTTTCCTGGGTGAGCTAGTTTACTGGTGCACATGCTTATGCCATAAACTCATGGTTTTCCTGGGTGAGCTATGTTCCTGGAACACATGTTTATGCCATTAACTCATGGTTTTTCTGGGTGAGCTAGTTCCTAGTGCACATGCTTATGCTATTAACTCATGGTTTTCCTGGGTAAACTAGTTTCCTGGTGCACATGCTTATGCCATAGACTCATGGTTTTCCTGGGTGAGCTAGTTTCCTGGTGCACATGCTTATGCCATAAACTCATGGTTTTCCTGGGTGAGCTAGTTTCCTGGTGCACATGCTTATGCCATAAACTCATGGTTTTCCTGGGTAAGCTAGTGTCCTGGTACACATGCTTATGCTGCTAACTCATGGTTTTCCTGGGTGAGCTAGTTTCCTGGTAGACATGCTTATGCCATCAACTCATGGTTTTCCTGGGTGAGCTAGTGTTCTGGTACACATGCTTATGCCATAAACTCATGGTTTTCCTGAGTAAGCTAGTGTCCTGGTACATATGCTTATGCTGCTAACTCATGGTTTTCCTGGGTGAGCTAGTTTCCTGATGCACATGGTTATGCCATCAACTCATGGTTTTCCTGGGTGAGCTAGTTTCCTGGTGCACATGCTTATGCCATAAACTCATGGTTTTCCTGGGTAAGCTAGTGTCCTGGTACATATGCTTATGCTGCTAACTCATGGTTTTCCTGGGTGAGCTAGTTTCCTGGTAGACATGCTTATGCCATCAACTAATGGTTTTCCTGGGTGAGCTAGTGTCCTGGTACACATGCTTATGCCATAAACTCATGGTTTTCCTGGGTGAGCTAGTATCCTGGTACACATGCTTATGCTATTAACTCATGGTTTTCCTGGGTAAACTAGTTTCCTGGTGCACATGCTTACCGTAATTACTCTATGTTTTCGGACACTCTAAGTTTTCGGACACCCCTTTTTTTAGCAAAAATAATTATTTTTCGTGACTCTTAATTTTCGGACACACGAATTTTAGTCCATAATTAATGTCTCTAAGTTTTCGGACAGTATATTTTTCATCGCTATTTTACCAAATTTCGGTCCTGTTTTCGATATCTAATGACACTTCGATCATGGGGTTTTACAACCAGATTAACATCATAAACCATGGCAGGTGCAACGGACCATTACATTTGCGTTATTGGGTAAATAACCTTGTAAACCGGTATTAAACAATGGTTTGGCCCGATAGCTTAAGCGTTATGACAATTACCAGGGGTAGTGCTAGTTAGCAGTTCAATTATCTACCGCAATGGTACTACCCCTTCTCAGTAAAATAACTATAACAAATACTAAACGCTTCAAAGTGTGATGCACACTATTGCAAGTTTTACGAACAATGGAAGGTGTAACAACAATTATCGGAAGTGAACAAACACAGAATTCTTAATTTGCTTTTTTTATCTACCGCAATGGTACTATCCCTTCTCAGTAAAATAACTATGAATAATACTAAACGCTTCAAAGTGTGATGCACCCTATTGCAAGTTTTACGAACAATGGAAGGTGTAACAACAACTATCGGAAATGAACAAACACAGAATTCTTAATTTGTTTTTTTATTGCATTAATTACAGGTTCATACTGGCGAGTATCGGTACATCATATGCTCATCTTTGAACACGTTGGTCAAAGTACAACCTTGTAGTAACTTTCTGTCAAATATATTAAGCATTTAACATTATTTAAAATGCAGTGCAAACATATATAACTGTAATTAATACTATACGGCATGGTATTTTACAAGCGCGTGCTATTACCGGTAGTCGTTGATACAATTGACACTATTTTTGGACACTTCAATTTTTGACTCTAAGTTTTCAGACACCTGTATTTTGTAAATATTTTTCGTATCTAAGTTTTCGGACACGAAAAAAATTAATTATTTTTAAGTGTCCGAAAACATAAAGTAATTACAGTATGCCATAAACTCATGGTTTTCCTGGGTGAGCTAGTTTCCTGGTGCACATGCTTATGCCATAAACTCATGGTTTTCCTGGGTGAGCTAGTTTCCTGGTGCACATGCTTATGCCATAAACTCATGGTTTTCCTGGGTGAGCTAGTTTCCTGGTGCACATGTTTATGCCATTAACTCATGGTTTTCCTGGGTGAGCTAGTTTCCTGGTGCACATGCTTATGCCATAAACTCATGGTTTTCCTGGGTGAGCTATGTTCCTGGAACACATGTTTATGCCATTAACTCATGGTTTTTCTGGGTGAGCTAGTTCCTAGTGCACATGCTTATGCTATTAACTCATGGTTTTCCTGGGTAAACTAGTTTCCTGGTGCACATGCTTATGCCATAGACTCATGGTTTTCCTGGGTGAGCTAGTTTCCTGGTGCACATGCTTATGCCATAAACTCATGGTTTTCCTGGGTGAGCTAGTTTCCTGGTGCACATGCTTATGCCATAAACTCATGGTTTTCCTGGGTAAGCTAGTGTCCTGGTACACATGCTTATGCTGCTAACTCATGGTTTTCCTGGGTGAGCTAGTTTCCTGGTAGACATGCTTATGCCATCAACTCATGGTTTTCCTGGGTGAGCTAGTGTTCTGGTACACATGCTTATGCCATAAACTCATGGTTTTCCTGGGTGAGCTAGTATCCTGGTACACATGCTTATGCCATTAACTCATGTTTTTCCTGGGTGAGCTAGTATCCTGGTACACATGCTTATGCCATTAACTCATGGTTTGCCTGGGTGAACTAGTTTCCTGGTGCACATGCTTATGCCATAAACTCATGGTTTTCCTGGGTGAGCTAGTATCCTGGTACACATGCTTATTCCATTAACTCATGGTTTTCCTGGGTGAGCTAGTGTCCTGGTGCACATGCTTATGCCACTAACTTATGGTTTTCCTGGGTGAGCTAGTTTCCTGGTGCACATGCTTAGGCCATTAACTCGTGTTTTCCTGGGTGAGCTAGTTTCCTGGTGCACATGGTTATGCCATCAACTCATGGTTTTTCCTGGGTGAGCTAGTCTCCTGGTGCACATTCTTATGCCATCGACTGGCAACTGCCCTACTAAAATCAGAGCAAGTGGGAGAATATGATAGAAATAATGTCATGAAAATCAACCACACAAAATAAGAGGAATGGCAGTTAATCAAACTTATATCCTCAGATTTTTGGTCCACCTCTCTACCAATTGAGCTAGCTGGTCCAGTGGTATCACTGATGTATACGCCTTAAAAGTTTTTTTTATAAAAAGGCCACTGTGAGTCTGCGAGTGCTTCATTTGAGCCCTTTGTGATGGTTGTATCAACAGCTTCAAATAATTTTTCTAAAGATGTAAATACAGTCCAACCCCTCTTAAGCAGCCAGTCAAGGGAAACGGCAATTGGCTGCTTAAGCGGGGTGGCCTTTTAGAGGGGGGGTAGGGTCATAGGGAGTCTAGAGTTTATGAGTGCATGGCGAACTGTTCAATTTTTGTATAAACAAAATGGTAAATAGTGTACATGTACTAAACAATGTATAGACTTAAAATAATTTTATTTCTTCCTTTCTAAAGTCAGCTATAAAACAACACTTCCAAAAAAACATTCTATTCATCTTTCTAATCATCATCATCAATATCATCCTCATCAGAATCAAGTCAATGAAAAAGAATCATTCTCATGATTCGTTGTTTACATAATGCGCGTTGTATGGCCCCAATGCACTTAAGATGGGAACAGTTGTGAATCAGTATGCGTGAATATCTCCCGTGTCACTATCAATCGATAATTTAAATTGGTTTATTGCAGTTTTAGGTCTTTGTAATACCTACAGCACGAATTGGTCCCAATAGTGATCTCCCACGATAAAAGCATGGCCAGTTACTTAAGAGACTGATAATAGCAACCAGGTGTAATCCTACTGGTAATCGTGCTTTTCATGCATACTATTATAAAAACATTTATTTCGCCGCGTAAATGGTTTTATCAAAATTAATATTGAAATCATTGTAAATATAAAACAAATATAAATGTTTTGTTAAATTCCCAAACGAGAATCATAATTTGTAATCCGAAACACACTCCCGATTGATTATGTTAACGAGACGTTTACCAATTCTAGCATCAAAAAGTCCTCATGTATTTCCTTTGTCCCGACAAAAGCGCGCGAAAATTATGCACCAATGTACAATGTCACGTCATACCCATGCGTGCGTGTATTGAATTTTAGATAAAAACTTTTTTAGCACAGAGAACATGTAGAGCAGTTGATTTCGGTTAAAAGTTGCGTTGTTTGTTTTAACTTTTAATAAGCCAATAATTGTCATAAATGTGTTCTTGAAATAGTATGATTCAACAGCTACAAATAATCAATATAAATTAAGAATCTCTTTTCCAATACTAATAGATGATATTCGCATGTGCGAAACAAAAGATCAAACGGTCGCATATGGCTTTTACCCGATCACCCGATAATTGCCGCTATTTAATTGCAATTTGCAACTGGCTGTCAAAACTTCAGTCTGCAAAACGCTTCAGTACTGCAGAGCCTTAAACCGCGGACTGGAAGTAAGTATCGATTTTTTCGCCGTTGCGTCGGTTGTAATTTTGCCAGTGTACATGACTTGACTTACTCCGCGCGTGACCACTCATATGGGGGGAATTTAACATTTGGGATGCAAAATTGCTGCCGCTGGCCAGAAGAAACGGGGGGGCATTATATAGTGTTTATCGACTGTCGCGGCACAGACCGGCCGCCTACATGGGGCGACCGGCGATGAGGGGTGACCGGAGTAGGGGTCGGACTGTACACATTTACTTTCATAAAGAACCATTTAGTTTTAAATTCCTTACAAATTTAAACATTTTCAATGTGTATTCCACATATGATAATGCAAGTAAGGTACAATAATTTATCGTTCTATACTTATAGGCAGGGACCATATTTTTTTCGGTTTTGTCGGTCCTAGACCGACTGGGGCCATGAAAGACCGATTGAAAATCCCAAACAGTCGGTCTGATTCTGTTCAATATTAAAATTCCATGTCATGAAATCGATTACACAGTGTACATGCTAACACACCCTAATGGCATTCTTATCTCGATAAGGTGTGATAAACCATCCGCTGCAGTCTCTAAACCGGTCAGGACCAGTTTATTGCACGTCAGACCAAGAATAAAAAACTTGTGAACAGCAGATTAAAGACGCATCCGAAAAGACGCGTTTGAATGCACGCGCTGTAACTAAACAAAACATGCCGATACATTTTCCACCAGCGTAATAATCCGGTAAATATAATTATGAATGAAAGTCGCGGATCTGATCGACAGAACAGCCGAAAGTTATTTTTATGGGCGGAACTTCACATAAAAATAGTACACAAGAAAAACAATATACATTGAATAAATCTTTAGGTAAAACCGTGTTAGAAACGAAATAATTCGTGTACTTTATACTTTGTGTTGAATAAATCACGACCGGAAATTATATGCGTGGTTTCAAATGCTTCGCTCTCGTGATTAAATCCCTACGCATCTAACTATCGGCCGTGGCGTGGGTTATTTGACAAAAAAATATTTCTTAATTATTTGGTTTGTTGTTGTCAGTAGCCAACCTACGCACAGACATTTGTTTGGTTCAGTGGCACGTTGCAAGCTATTATCGAGTCGACAACAATTTAAAACATCGGTATAGACTTACAAGAATTAATAATATTGACAACAATGAAAAAGTCTGATAGTGATAAAACAGCACACGAAACAACAATAAAATACCAAATGATAAAACCAGTTGAGAAAACTCGTTCCGATTAAAAAAAATGCCTAAGGAAATTTTACTTGTACATGATTATACCCCTTTATGAATGGCAAAATCAATGGTATATATTTTAACGTAATTTGTCATGATTTCGGATATACATTTTCGGATACTTTTCCCCCATTTTTATCCGGACCGATTGATGTTGCGGGAAAATATGATCCCTGCTTATAGGAAATAAACTTACAGGACAAACAGCTGACAGCTGACAATTGCATTTTATATGTTCAATGAGGCTGAAGTTTTAGGGTAAATCTCGTGTTTGATTACGATGTTGGATATATCCATTTTAAAAATCTACTTCCCTTGTCAAAGATGACCTTGCAACCTGCGAATGATCCATACAATATTTTAATTTAAAATCTCCCTTTAAAGCTTATATAAAGTATATCTTGGTTATATAATTGTTTGTTAATGACTTATACCTTCAAAGTACACACAATATCAAATGTTACAATACAAAGGAAAAACACAACAATTTATTCCTATCTGATAAACAAGACTGAATTACTTCGAACAAAATCAACAAATACGAAACAAATGTGATTTATGCATACAATCAAGGCTGTTCTTGGGTACATCATTGTAGAAACTCATTTCATTTCAAGACAAGTTCCCTGGCAATGGTTCACTGACTTGTTTGCATAATTTTTCCTGGAAAAGTCAGTTATTTGCATATAGCCAGGACTGATGAATATGGAGAATGTAGGTCAGTCTGATTGGAATGTAGAGTAGCCATAGGCTGTGGACACTAAATTGGAGAGTTTAAAATGACATTATATGTAATAAGGTTAGGTCTACAGACTGGGGAGGAAACTTTTTGCTTGTCACAATTTAATTGGATGGTCGACTTGAAATATCTTTGTACCATGCATAAGTAATGACCTTGTTGCAGGAGGTCTCATAGCAAAAAAAAATTGAAATAGGAAACAAATTGCCCAAATTCTACTACAATTTCATCAATCATTTATTGTTAGGTGGGAATAAAGTATGTTACAGAGTGATATCATATCCAATTGAAACTGTACTTTATGCAGGGTAAAAATACTTTTGGGCCTGGGAAAAAAGTGTTAAGGACATCAAAAGGGTTTCTGCTTACATTATTTACTATTCTAGTTGAATACTCTGCTTACATTATTTACTATTTTATTTTGAATAATATTTTAGCTTTTGTGTTATTATCATATAAATATCATATTTTTGATGGTTTTATTTTTTCCTTGCCCTTCATGTAGGTGGATGACTAAAATGCATGTATGATGATCATAAACACTATGGGATATCATTATCTTTAATAACAATTTAAATATAAAAATAATATAATGATTTTTTAAATATACACCAGTTCAATCCAGTTGCAGCAGCAGGAGATCATTCGAAGTATCACTTAAGGGTCCTTTTCTTTTTGGCATGAGGCATTGGCCATAAATTTAGACACAGGGCAAAACCAAACACCAATTCTGAAAACTGGAGTTAATGCATTGGAAATATAAAAACAAAGCATAAAATAGGGCATTTTAACCACTTTGTTTGGAATGGAACAACATGCTTTTGCAAAGAGCTATTTGCTTCAATGGCACAGTTACACAAGGCTTCAATGGCACAGTAACACAAGTAACACCAGAAAAAAGCACAAAACAGGTAACACTTCAAATGGAAAAAATCTCGAGTCAACGTCTTGAAAGATCAGTGCAAAAACAGATTGGTGGATTAAAACTAGTTTGAGAACTGTGGTTCCAACTTACGTTGACACAAAAGTGCCCACTTGAAATTCAACAGAAAGAATGCCACTGCAGCTGAAAGAATTTCTGAGAAAGAATTGGCCAATGGAAATCAAAATAGTCAACTTGCTTTAATTCAACGATATGACATCCATTTGCTGACAAAATGTCTGAAATGCAATAGAACAATGACCACTTAAGTCTCGTGAGCTTTATATTGAATGTCGAAACTTCCAAATATCAAAACGAATTTCATCGTAGATTTCAAACCCAGATCCTGTTTCAGATGTATACCGTCTGTTGTATAAAAATGTAAAATAGGACCAAATGCATTTGTGTTTTATAGATTTGCTCTCAACACCAGCGTCTGCGAAAATCAATATGCAATGCTTTCCTGTCAATTTGGTGCATTAAACATTTAAATGCAAATGATATTCAAATCAATTATTTGTACAATAATATCATGTGTGCCTTTTTTCACAACATAATGTACAGTGATCTCAGCAAATGATATTTACACAAATGTCAGATTTATGATAAAAGCTTGTTTTATTCTTGTTATTAAAAATTCAATATTGCATTGGTTGGTGTTTATGTTGCTTTAACCACATTGTTAAAAAAACAAAAACTAGGTTTAACAAGACCATTGCAAAGCAATATATGTCCCTTACCGGCTCCACCATTGTCAGAAATTCAACCATTGTCAGAATATTTTTTTTTATATATTTGTTGCCATAGCAAACAGAATTTTTGACATAGGAACAAAATGAAATGACTTGCATAATGTCCATATTGCCATCTATCCATGTTTCAAGTTTCATGAAAAAATATGAAGAACTTTTAAAGTTATCGCAGGGTCCAGAAAAAACACCATTTTCAGCAGTATTTCTAGTCTATTTGTTGCCAAAGCAACCATAATTTTTGATGTAGTATCAAAATGAAATACGTGCATAATGTCCATATTGCCATCTATCCATGTTTCAAGTCTAATTAAAAATATGAAGAACTTTAAAGTTATCGCAGGATCCAGAAAAAAACACCATTTTCAGCAGTATTTCTAGTCTATTTGTTGCCATTGCAACCATAATTTTGACGTAGGAACAAAATGAAGTTACGTGCATAATGTCCATATTGCCATCTATCCATGTTTCAAGTTTAATGAAAAAAATATTAAGAACTTTTAAAGTTATCACAGGATCCAGAAAAGTGTGACAGACTGATGGACACACAGAGTGAAAACCATAAGTCCCCTCCGATGAAACCGGTAGGGGACAAAAATAACACTCTGAAATGAGGTAAATATACATTTTCAGCATAAACACAAAATGAAGTATACATATAACTAAACACCAAACAAAACAATACAAGAACATTAAATCAAGGTAATTTTAAAACAATCACCGTCTACCCGTCCCTGCTTTCACTGCATCCCGGTTGAAGTTTGTGTTGGCCAATGAGAAATCTTCAGCATTCCCGCACAGGAGTTTGGGGAACACGGACTGGCGCTCATAGCGCTCCATGTCATCGTATGTGTTCCCGTACATGAAACCATTCATCAGGGTCGAATGAGCATGCAGGTCTATGAAAAAGTCTACTATCAGTTTCTGAAAGAGAAATATTGTTGTAAATTTCAATATCACTTTATCAATTCAATGCATTATACCCTTATGCTGTAAATATATGTAGTAATGTATACACATGCCTGCTATTATACAATGTTCTTT
This sequence comes from Dreissena polymorpha, assembly GCF_020536995.1. Lineage (NCBI taxonomy): Eukaryota > Metazoa > Mollusca > Bivalvia > Myida > Dreissenidae > Dreissena > Dreissena polymorpha. Next base: position 18,744,138 of record NC_068370.1, on the reverse strand, counting down.
TGCACAATAAAGCGTGGGCATTCTATATAGCTTATACAATTGTTGCTGGTTGTATGGGGTAGTGGGAAGGGGCTGATATTCATTTCATTTTAAAAATGCATTTTTAAACTTGTCCAAGATTTTATTGGGATGAATCTTCTTACCAAGTTTCATGAAGATCGGACAATAAATGTGGCCTCTAGAGTGTTAACAAGATTTCACTATAGCCATTTATAGCCATATAAGGAAAAATGACTCGCCCCTTGGCAGCCATGTTTTTCAAGCAAACGTAACCATTTTCAAACTCATCCAAGATATCATTGAGACCAATCTTCTGACCAAATTTCATGAAGATTGGAAATAATGTGGCCTCTAGAGTGTAACAAGGTTTTACTAAAGCCATATATAGCCATATAAGGAAAAATGTCCCGCCCGCCCCTGTTGGCCATGTTTTTAAAGCAACCAAAACCATTATCAAACTCATCCAAGATATCATTGGGACAAATCTTCTGACCAAGTTTTATGAAGATCGGAAAATTGATGTGGCCTCTAGAGTGTTAACAAGGTTTTACTATAGTCATATAAGGAAAAATGCCCCGCCTCCTGACAGCCATGTTTTTCACCCAACCAGCATCATTTTTAAACTTGTCTAAGATTTTATTGGGATGAATCTTCTGACAAAGTTTCATAAGATCAGACATAAATGTGGGCTCTAGAGTGTTAACAAGATTTTACTATAGCCATATATAGCCAAATAAGGAAAAATGACTCGCCCCTTGGCCGCCATGTTTTTCAAGCAAACGTTACCCATTTCAAACTCATCCAAGATATCATTGAGACCAATCTTCTGACCAAATTTCATGAAGATTGGACAATAAATGTGGCCTCTAGAGTGTTAACAAAGTTTTACTAAAGCCAAACATAGCCATATAAGGAAAAATGCCCCGCCCCCTGGTGGCCATGTTTTCAAGCAACCAAAACCATTTTCAAACTCGTCCAAGATATTATTGGGATAAATCTTTTGACCAAGTTTCATGAAGATCGGACAATAAATGTGGCCTCTAGAGTGTTAACAAAATTTTACTATGACAATATATATCCATATGAGGAAAAATGCCCCGCCCCTTGGCAGCCATGTTTTTCAAGCAAACGTAGCCATTTCGAATTCATCCAAGATATTATTGAGACCAATCTCCTGACCAAAATTCATGAAGATTGGACATTAAATGTGGCCTCTAGAGTGTTAACAAGACAAATGTTGACGCTGCACGACACACCAGCACGACAGACGACAGACGAAAGGTGATCGCAAAAGCTCACCATGAGCACATTGTGCTCAGATGAGCTAAAAAAATTATAGAAGAAAATAAAATATCTAATATCAGGCAAGTTTCACATTTTGAACAATTTTCCACTGGTAACATCAACTGGGAAAGAAAAATAATGGCAAGCCATTGGCCCAATATGGTTGCATTCCCTCCCATCTGTGAAAACCTCTTATTAAGTAGGCAATTATCTTGAAACCATGCATTTATACAAATGTAAATGCCCAGCAGTTATCTCATCTCATGAAATTGATAGAAAACATACCAATGATTGGCTTCAAAGAAAGCCTGCTGTAAATTGTGCTTTTATTTTTCCAGTGATACTGGTATTGAGTAAACACAAGTTCTGGAAAAGTAACAACAAAGCCTTATGAGACAAGAGGCCCAAGGCAGACCAAGGTCATAACGGTATGAAGAGGGTCAGACAACAAACGTTTCTGTAAAATCTTTTTAAAATCAAGTCAGAAAAAATAAAATAAAAATATCAAAGTTGGTCATTTTTTGTAAAAAAACAAGAATTTTCCAAATTATTCTGTACAAAAAATTAAGGAAAATCTGCCCTGCCCTTTAGTGGCCACTTTTTTTAATGCGACACATCCTCTGCTCTGGTAATGGAGGATAACAATCTGGCCAAACCCACTTAGAAATTACAAGGTTGCAGAGCGAAATCAAAAAAGTGAAACCTTAAAACCTGACTTGTGTACTTTCACCAAGGATCAATAGGAATTGTAAGCACATATTGCCCGTTCATAGGCATTAAATTAGTAAGGTGATTTTTAATGGACTCTTATCCTAGCAGAACATGTGCCTGGAAACGTTAAGGTCCCGAGTTTGATATTCTGGAGGCTGGAGATATTCTACCTGGATTACATTCAAGGCTGAAGTACTATTCAAATCTTCTGACACATAAATCCTATTTTTATGTTCTTCCTGTTTATGAGACTTATAACAAGACTATTGCCAAGCAATATATGTCCCCTACCGGCTCCACCATTGTTAGAAATTCCACCATTGTCAGATTTTTTATACATATTTGTTGCCATAGCAACCAGAATTTTTGACGTGGAACAAAATGAAATGATGTGCATATTTTCCATATTGCCATCTATCAATGTTTCAAGTTCCATGAAAAAATATGAAGAACTTTTAAAGTTATTGCAGGATCCAGAAAAGTGTGACGGAAGACTGACAGACGGAGCACAAACCATAAGTCCCCTCCAGTGAAACCGGTAGGGGACAATAAACGAATATGTGGCAAAAACTGTACCGGGCATCTTTCTGTTGTGTTTCCAAAGTTTTTCAGAGTTTGGAATTAAGGGAGTACACTGCAATTTTTTTGTAATCCCTTATGGTTTTATGGTTCGGACAAAAGTGTTCCACATAATTTAAAACTCTAGAATCTTTTTAAAATATTGACATACCACTTCCAATAACCAATAACAAATTAATATCATTACTATTTGTGAATGAAACAATTGTCTCAACCAGTTTTGGATGCTAAGTACTATATATATATCATTATGCACTGATATACTTCATATTATGATGACCATTGTCCAGTCAGGAAATATATGTTGACCATACTAAGAACATGAATGCTTTAAAAAATGAATGGTATTTTAATTTCAAACTAAATTCCTGCTGCTCCATGATGCTTCATGCAAAATTTAAACAGTAATCTCAGAGATCACCAGGATAATGTAAAATTCAATGTGTACAAACAAATTAAAAACCCTCCGCTATTGTTTATTGCCACAAATCACGAGACTCTATCCCAATAAAGCGTCTCTCTAACCAAGAACAACATGCAATAAAATTTGACAGCCTCTCTATTGATTTCTTGTCAAACATGGTCGCAATAAATTAGGTGATGAACAAGGACGCAAGATTTAATTAAATGCAACGAAAGATAGGTTTAGTTTTGGCATTACAACAAACAAAGGAAAGAAAATAATTTATTTTGTTCTTTGCTTTCAAGTTTACTGGCAAGATCTATAGATTTACCAGAAACTCAATACTGAATTTACTGGACTATTGACCAAAAAAAGCTGGGCATGTATTCATAAAGTTACAAACGGAAATCTTTATTTAAGTTGAACGGATTTTCAGATATCATTTTGAATTTAACATTCAATAATTTATAGACAATTATCATGTTTGCTTATTTGTTTGCTTCTTTTCCATGTTCAACAGTTCTTCAGTCATATCATGGTATTAAACAAAAATCAAGGAATTATTAAAACTGATAGTTTTTTATACTGAGCAGTTACAATAGCTTCCCACTCAGACATCAAAATCATAATGCTGACATTGCAGTCATGAACAGTATTTGTAACAATAGTGACAAACAATAAGCTCGGCGCCCATCCTCCTAATACAAAGCATGATGTTATAAAATGTCTTCATTAAAAGGGACGTTTGCAATTTAAATGAAGGATGATAAAAATCACACATGCCCAAACTCATATCATAATGAACAATACCAACAAGTTTAAATGCTTTACCCTTAAAAGTGAATACGGACAGAAAGAAAGAAAAACAGGCAGGCGGGCGGGTGGGCGGGTGGGGCGGGCGGTCGGTCGGGTGGGCTGGCGGGCAGACAGACAGACAGACAGACAGACAGACAGACAGACAGACAGACAGACAGACAGACAGACAGACAGACAGACAGACAGACAGACAGACAGACAGACAGACACCCACCCATGGTGATTCCAGTACACCCCTCTTTTCTTGGTATATAACTACACAAAGTCTGTTAAGGCTCAATACATATTTCAGCGCCATATCTACAAACACTGGTTCTTTTCCCCACAAATTTGATTTAATATCTGGATTGCAAGTCCCCTTTTCCAAATAAGTAGCTGTAATTCCCCCCTCCACAAGCAACAAAAAAGGACCTTGGCCAATCAGTCTCAATCTCCATGCAAGAAAATGCAAAATGAATTAAGCAAACATTTTAACGGCTGAAAAACATATAATCACTTTGAATAGCTTTAGGCAAAAGACATTTTAATATTTCATGCAACATAAAAGTGTAATACTTAACCATTAAAACTGTAGAACTTTTGCTTTCAAGACAATAGTTGAATTATACAAAATTTGTTCACATACTTGCAAGAACTAAATCAAATTACAAGCTCAATACTGAAAATAAAATACCAGAATTTTTTATCATTGAACCATTTCTAGTCTTCTTAATCATACTAGCGTAAGAGAAAATTATTCTTGTCAATATTAATTTGTATTCAATGCAACTGGAATGCTTAATTACCCTCTCAAAATCAATAACAGGAACAATCAGAAATGTCTCCACAAGACCAAAACACACTTCAGATACAGAGACCACTATGATTTGATACAGAGACCACTATGATTTGATACAGAGATCAATGTGATTTGATACCCAGATAAATGTGATTTGACACCCAGATCATTGTAATATGGTATTGAGATCATTGTGATTTGATATGGAGATCATTGTGATTTACTATGGACATCATTGTGATTTGATGCAGAGATAAATGTGATTTGATACTGAGATCATTGTGATTTGGAACGGAGATTATTGTGATTTGATACGGAGATCAATGAGACTTGATGTGTAGATCAATATGATATGATACTGAGATCATTGTGATTTGATACGGAGATCATAGTGATTTGATATGGATATCATTGTGATTTGAGATATAGATCAATGTGATTTGATATGGCGATCATTGTAATTTGATACAGCAATTATTGTGATTTCATATGGAGATCATTGTGATTTGAGATTGAGATCAATGTGATTTGATACTGAGACCATTGTGATTTGATACTGAAATCATTGTGATCTGAAACTGAGATGATCGTGATTTGATACGGAGATCTTTGTTATTCGATACGAAGATCATTATGATTTGAGATTGAGACCCTTGTGATCAGATACAGAGATCATTGTGATTTGATATGGGGATCAATGTGATTTGGTATAGAGATCAATAGGATTTGATACTGAGATCATTGTGATTTGATATGGAGATCAATTTGATTTGAGATAGAGATCAATGTGATTTGATATGGAGATCAATGTAATTTGATATGGAGATCAATGTGATTTGATATGACGATCAATGCAATTTGATACAGAGATCAATGTGATTTGATATGAAGATAATTGTGATTTAAGATTGAGATCAATGTGATTTTATATGGAGATTAATGTGATTTGATATGGAAACTAATGTGATTTGATACGGAGATCAAAGTCATTTGATACAGAGATAATTGTGATTTAAGATTTTATCAATGTTATTTGATATGACGCTTAATGTAGAGATCAATGTGATTTAAAGTTGAGATCAATGTGATTTGATGTGTTGTGATTTGCAACTTAATGACACACAAATGACACACACATTGAACCAAAGTTATAAGTTAATCAGATACTTTATAACTTACTGCTTTACACATTTATAAGAGACCGCTACTTACTGAGAGGTTAATCAAACCTTACCATTGTCATTTACCTTAACTCTTGTCTGAACAAATAAAACCCTAATAATGTGTCATACACACAATGAAACACAGATCCATGATCTTCTTTTGCTATGATCCTTGTTCTTAGAAAACTGGGCTTAATGCATGCTCGTAATGTGCTGTCTCATATTGGCTGGTGCAGTCCGCACAGGCTAATCACGGACCACACTTTCCACCATATCTGTATCATCTTTGAGATGGGACTTCCTTTAAGCAAAAAATACCTTAAAAAACGGAAAGTGTTGTGCTTCATTAGCCTGCACAGGCTAAACTGGCATGACACTTTACGCACATGCATTGAGTCCCGTTTTCGTGTTACCCTCGTCTCTGTCATATTCCATGAGGAGATTCTTCGTGGCATACAGGGTGGGGTGGGCCCAGGGCGAGGGCTCCTGCCAGTGGCGATTTAGGTCAAAACCCATCAGCGAACACCTGAACATTAAAAAACATCAGTAAACACCTGTATATTAAAACCCATTAGTGAACACCTGTACATTAAAACCCATCAGTAAACACCTGTGCATTAACACCCATCAGTGAACACATGTACATTAAAACCCATTAGTGAACACCTGTACATTAAAACCCCTCAGTGAACACCTGTACATTAAAACCCCTCAGTGAACACCTGTACATTACAACCCATCAGTGAACACCTGTACATTACAACCCATCAGTGAACACCTGTACATTAAAACCCATCAGTGAACACCTGTACATTAAAACCCATCAGTGAACACCTGTACATTTAAGTACAAATATACATGCTTATATTAAAGAATTACATGAAACAATATGCCTATGAGCTGTGTCATGCATAAATGGGCCTTATGCCATAAGCCACTATTGTAGCTAGAGACCAGAATGCATAGTGCACAGCATAGCTCCAGATCGGACTTTGCAACTCAGAAAATCCAAGTTATTTCCATCTTCATATATCATAATGATGGGATTTTTAAGAAATTCATTTTATTCTCTATGCTTTTTGTTTTTATGAACTAGGCAATTACATATGTATATATTTATCTAAATATGTAGATATCTTTGTTATTCCTCAAAAATACTGTTAACCAAATGTCTAACAAGTAGCTATGGCTACTCATCTGAGTTTATTGATATGGAATTAGCATTATTTATAGTGGATAATAAGTTTAAATTGATACAACCAGCTTTTATTTAGATTTGCCAATAAGTATTACCTCTAGAGTGATAACAAGTGCTTTCTTCTATTTGATGTATTGATCTTGTTGATGACCCAAAATGACTAACTTTTTATGCTCAGTCGAGATATCACTGAGACAAAAGGTTAAATCTAGTTTTTTATTTAACGTTTACCTTGTTTTGAACTTACACACTCAAGGTTTGATTAATACTGACATATAATTAAGGAAAAAAGTTCTGACCAAGTTTTCATAAGATTGGTCATTCTTTTAGAATGAATATCCTACCTGTAGTTGCCCAAGAATACGCCATCAGGATTCAACATAGGGACTACTTTAAACACTATATGCTCTCGCAAGGTCTTTGCTACTGGGTGATTGCCAATCAAAAAGTCTATGAATCCTAAAAACATAAAACATAAACAATATTATTTTTTAAATAAAATGCAGCACATTACTTGATTGGTGGTTAATCATTTGAAATAAATAATGCATGTACAACCATAAATAGAGATTTTTTAAAGTAATTCTTGTTGAGATAAAAGTGATTTGATTGAATTATGACCATGTACCTTTTGTAATCTTAAAAGCATCCTTATCCTCCGCACATAGGGTAAGACGCCATCAAGCAATATGTTAACGCATGTCTTGAAGATGTGGCATACTGGGACACCTGATTAAAAAACCAACATAACACGCCGAACATAACCCATTTGAACACCTGTACATTAAACCCCTCAGTGAACACCTGTACATTAAAACACAAACAACTACTTTTATACATGCTTATATTAAAGAATTACATGAAACAATATGCCTATGAGCTGTGTCATGCATAAATGGGCCTTATGCCATAAGCCACTATTGTAGCTAGAGACCAGAATGCATAGTGCACAGCATAGCTCCAGATCGGACTTTGCAACTCAGAAAATCCAAGTTATTTCCATCTTCATATATCATAATGATGGGATTTTTTAAGAAATTCATTTTATTCTCTATGCTTTTTGTTTTTATGAACTAGGCATTACATTATGTATATTTATCTAAATATGTAGATATCTTTGTTATTCTCAAAATACTGTCACCAAATGTCTAACAAGTAGCTATGGCTACTCATCTGAGTTTATTGATATGGAATTAGCATTATTATAGTGGATAATAAGTTTTAAATTGATACAACCAGCTTTTATTTAGATTTGCCAATAAGTATTACCTCTCGAGTGATAACAAGTGCTTTCTTCTATTTGATGTATTGATCTTGTGATGACCCAAAATGACTAACTTTTTATGCTCAGTCGAGATATCACTGAGACAAAAGGTTAAATCTAGTTTTTTGATTAAACGTTTTACCTTGTTTTGAACTTACACACTCAAGGTTTGATTAATACTGAATAAATTAAGAAAAACGTTCTGACCAAGGTTTCATAAAGATTGGTCAGTCTTTTCGAATGATATCCTACCTGTAGTGCCCCAAGAATACGCCATCAAAAGTATAAAAAACATCATGTTATAAGAAGAAATATATTTATAAAAGATATTCTGCATTTATTCTGACTTTGAAAAAAAGGTAGAAAATGTACTTTTCTAAGTTATTAAATTAACATGGTTTAAGTACTGTTGTGTTCTTTTTTCACTTAAAAGTTGCATATCCGCCGCATGAAGTGTTTTGTCATTAACACATATATATTCACCACATAATACTAAACTAGAGCTTTGTCACAGACATGACGTATACCCCCACATGCTGCATTGACACAGACTATTTTGCATTCTGTCTTCTAAAAACAAGAGATGCTAATTTATGGCGATTTTTAAGCATTATTATGCCATTATCATTTATGGCCATTTGTGAACCTTTGAACTCTTGAATTCTTTCGCATGACACGCCATCCAATGACTGTGAACAAAATAAATGTACAGAGTCATTTTAAAATCTCACAATGAATGACATAGTTATGGCCCGGACAAGATTTTTTATGGCCATTTTTTACCTTTGAACTCAATGTGTGACCTTGACCTTGGAGATATCGACATAATTCTTTTGTAAGAATCGGTGGTTCGTGGTGAAATACAGGTAAATGTGAATGAACATGTATATAACGATATAGCAGATCGAATATTTTTGCAGAGTTATAGAATGTTTTGTTACAATTGTATGTACATTTGTATGTATTGTAACTTGATTGTTAACAATCGTCATTATTTTCTATTGTTTACCCTCGTTCCTGAATCATTTGACATGTCATACGTCGAGCGTGATGTACATGTACTTTATGTTTTGTTTCTACAGTTTCTGCGTGAAGATTTACTTGTTGTTTATTTAAAGAATTGTTTGTTTTTGTTAACATTTCGGAAATGCTTTCTTGTTTGTACACATATAGCTTGACTGACTCCGGACAAACGGCACCCGGACAATCGGCACCCTTTTAAAGTACCCGGTCATAGCTAAATATATGGACAGAATTGTTGCGATAAAAAGTACCATCTCTGTGTATTGTGGTGTTTTCACATTATGTATCGTATACATGTACATATATTTTGTTTGGGTAATGGTGGGGTTGATTGGCCGCGCTTGAAGTAATACATCGGATGCACTGGTTTTAATTTTAAATCGATTCACGCTTGTAATTGATTAAAACAAGCGACGACAGTTAAACGTTTCTTTAACAAAATTTGCAAATTCGGAACAATTAAAAATCGGTGAAATGAAACGTATTTGTAAATTGTGACGACACATAGCGGTAATTACGGGAATAATTAGTTGATAGCGATTACATAATTATTTCATCAAGCAATGTTCAACGTAATCTAATTGCAGAAAACAAACAGCGTGAAAAACAAAACCAGCCGACAATATTCACGGCGATTTTCAATAATGACGATTAAATAATAATTTGCGAAAAATAATGAAGATCTAACAGTTACCGATAATTGTTAAAGCACGGGGAGATAAAATAAATTTTTAATGGATCACTTCTGTCGGACACTGATTGAGAAAAACGCTCTAGGCCACGATGTTGCACAAGTTAATTGACGCGTGTTTTACAATACACAGGGTCGAGTGTGTACACAGTAATCTCGAACCGATTTTTCCTGCTTGAAGGCCCGATTTGCACGTGTTTTGCACTCTCCGGAAAACTTGTAGAGGCAAACTTTTGTTTATATCGTCTGATAAAATAATCGCCATTTTTTCTTGTGAATTTTAAGAAATGTTAATGCAGCAACAACATACTAACACAATATCGCGTAAAGAGAAAAATAATGCATTTAATGTCAACCGTACTTTCCTTTGACAACGGATCATTTTAATTTCCTGCAACGATATCTATTCATAGGACACACAAACACTAAATCCGATCTTAATGAAAAAGACAGTTCCGCTCGGTAAAATATCGTGTATATTTTGTTATAAACAACTTGTAACAAGATGACCTGTTATTTCTGTTCAGCTCAATTGTCTTTGATATTTGTAAATTGTTTAGAGGTATTATTAAACCAATTAGCAGATAACGTTAATCAATCCACACTTATATTATGTCACTATTATTTATTGTGCTGTAACATTGTATTATGTTTATGCAATAAAATTTTGGACTTGGACTTGATTTGATAACACAGTTTGTTGACGGGATTTATTAATCATCTCTTTCACCAAAGCAATTAGCGGATTAGACGAATTAGTTCAACAAGGTGCTGACGGGCTTTATCGATCGCATTTAATCGGGTGCCGTTTGTACGGGTATACAATTAAATTGGGTGCCGTTTTTCCGGGTATACAATTTAATCGGGTGCCGATTGTCCGGGTCGACAAATTTACAGGGTGAACAAACGAGAAAGATTTTCGGAAATTTTAACAAAAACAAACAATTTTTAAATAAACAACAAATAAATCTTAACGCAGAAACTGTAGAAACAAAATATAAAGTACATCACGCTCGATGTACGACATGTCAAATGATTCTGGAACGAGGGTAAACAATAGAAAATAATGACTATTGTCAACAATCAAGTTACAATGTATACAAATGTACATACAATGTAACAAAACATTCTAGAACTTTGCAAAACTTATACCGTCTGCCATATCGAAATATACATATTCATTCACATTTACCTGCATTTCACAGCGAACCACCGAGGCCGCGGTGGTCCACCGCCATCATGGTGGTCCACCGTGAGATCAATTTCCCGATAATGCAGAGACTGACACCGCAATTAGCCACGGCGAAATCACAGTGTTCAACGGTGTATCGTGGTGAGATAGTAATTGTCCACTCTGGGCTGAATCACGGTGATGCGATGCGGATGGCAGAAATCGCGCAAGACGTAGTGTATCAAAGTAATTCTTCCGCGCGACACACCGTCCAATGATGGTGAACAAATGTGCCACGTGATTTTAAAATCTCACAATGAACGACATAGTTATGGCCCGGACAAGCTCATTTATGGCCATAATTGACCTTTGAACTCAAAGTGTGACCTTTATCTTGGAGATATCGACGTTATTCTTTCGCGCTACACGTCCAATGATGGTGAACAAATGTGCCAAATGATTTTAAAATCTCACAATGAACGACATAGTTATGGCCCGGACAAACTCATTTATGGCCATTTTTTACCTTTGAACTCAAAGTGTGACCTTGACCTTGGAGATATTGACATAATTCTTTTGCACAACACACAGTCCAATGATGGTGAACAAATGTGCCAAATGATTTTAAAATCTCACAATGAACAACATAGTTATAACCCGGATAAGCGTTTTACCTTTGAACTCAAAGTGTGACCTTGACCTTTGAGATATTGACGTACTTCTTTCACATGACACACCGTCCCATGATGGTGAACAAATGTACCATTTTAAAATCTAACGATAAATGACATAGTTATGGTCCGGACAAACTTTCTGTTTAAAACGCACTAAGTGACCCCGTAACCTAGTTTTTGACACAGCATGACCCATATTAAAACTTGACCTAGACATCATCTAGATACATCTTCTGACCAAGATTGGTGACGATTGGATGAACTTTTCGGGACAGACAGACATACACATTCAGACCGACAAAGTGACTCCTATATAGCCCCCATTACCAGTAATGGGGGTATAATAATGTTTGCAGATACAAATTTTACTCGTGTGATCACATCATAAAAGTGTCCTCATGTGGCTTATAATGAATTTATTTCTTTGTCATCGAAACATTTGATATTTGATTAAGACACAGTTTTCTTTCTACACATTCAAAAAACACTGTTACATCTGCATCATGAAAAAATAGTTCTTATGGCACATTAGGCCAGTGAAGCTCAAGCCCAGCCTGCGCAAGTCTCGTCAGGGTCTACATTTTCCTCCATAAAAGCAAGTGCGCAAGGTTTCGTGGTACCTCCTGAGTAATGTCCTCAATATATATCCTGACAAGACTGGTTGATGCGCAGGCTGGACTGGAGCTACGTTGGAAGCATATTGCATAAGTCCTATTTTTACATGACCTAGGTCTTTTAAAACCTCATTGCATCTGTAAAGGGAACATCAAACAAAGATACTATGCAACAGAAAATTAACGTAACATTGTGTTATTTATAGCAAACTGGAAAATGCCGGTTGCCTATTCTGGCTTGCAGGAAAGATTTGCAGACAGACTGACCGCGTACGTCATATTTCTGGCTATATAATTAAACTATTTCCATTCTTTCATGGACACTACTTTTTTGGTAGTTTTGTCCCACAATGCAAGACAAATGGCATTTACCTGTAGGTTTTCATTTATTTCCTTCCCTAAAATTCATGTTATTTGATATCTTGAATGTAATACTGTGTTATCAACATAAGGTGTTTATAAAATGTACACTCCATCTTCCCCTGACAATTTACTGACCCACCACTGGTTATGTGCCAATGTTACTGGGCAAAAATGAGCATGTAGAGAGTAGTGCGCATTTCCCTGCACTGATAAGTGTTATATCCTATACTACAAACACTCAGTGATATTTTCAATGCTCCACATTTCCCTGCACTGATAAGTGTTACATCCTATACTACAAAGACTCAGTGATATTTTCAATGTTCCACATTTCCCTGCACTGATAAGTGTTACATCCTATACTACAAAGACTCAGTGATATTTTCAATGTTCCACATTTCCCTGCACTGATAAGTGTTACATCCTATACTACAAAGACTCAGTGATATTTTCAATGTTCCACATTTCCCTGCACTGATAAGTGTTACATCCTATACTACAAAGACTCAGTGATATTTTCAATGTTCCGCATTTCCCTGCACTGATAAGTGTTACATCCTATACTACAAAGACTCAGTGGTATTTTCAATGTTCCACATTTCCCTGCACTGATAAGTGTTACATCCTATACTACAAAGACTCAACGATATTTTCAATGTTCCACATTTCCCTGCACTGATAAGTGTTACATCGTATACTACAAAGACTCACTGATATTTTCAATGTTCCACATTTCCCTGCACTGATAAGTGTTACATCCTATACTACAAAGACTCAGTGCTATTTTCAATGTTCCGCATTTCCCTGCACTGATAAGTGTTACATCCTATACTACTAACACTCAGTGATATTTTCAATGTTCCACATTTCCCTGCACTGATAAGTGTTACATCCTATACTACAAACACTCAGTGATATTTTCAATGTTCCACATTTCCCTGCACTGATAAGTGTTACATCCTATACTACAAACACTCAGTGATATTTTCAATGTTCCACATTTCCCTGCACTGATAAGTAATACATCCTATACTACAAACACTTAGTGATATTTTCAATGTTCCACATTTCCCTGCACTGATAAGTGTTACATCCTATACTACAAAGACTCAGTGATATTTTCAATGTTCCGCATTTCCCTGCACTGATAAGTGTTACATCCTATATTACAAAGACTCAGTGATAGTTTCAATGTTCCACATTTCCCTGCACTGATAAGTGTTACATCCTATACTACAAAGACTCAGTGATATTTTCAATGTTCCACATTTCCCTGCACTGATAAGTGTTACATCCTATACTACAAAGACTCAGTGATATTTTCAATGTTCCGCATTTCCCTGCACTGATAAGTGTTACATCCTATACTACAAAGACTCAGTGATATTTTCAATGTTCCACATTTCCCTGCACTGATAAGTGTTACATCCTATACTACAAAGACTCAGTGATATTTTTTAATGTTCTACATTTCCCTGCACTGATAAGTGTTACATCCTTTACTACAAAGACTCAGTGATATTTTCAATGTTCCACATTTCCCTGCACTGATAAGTGTTACATCCTATACTACAAAGACTCAGTGATATTTTCAATGTTCCGCATTTTCCTGCACTGATAAGTGTTACATCCTATACTACAAAGACTCAGTGATATTTTCAATGTTCCGCATTTCCCTGCACTGATAAGTGTTACATCCTATACTACAAAGACTCAGTGGTATTTTCAATGTTCCACATTTCCCTGCACTGATAAGTTTTACATCCTATACTACAAAGACTCAGTGATATTTTCAATGTTCCACATTTCCATGCACTGATAAGTGTTACATCGTATACTACAAAGACTCAGTGATATTTTCAAATGTTCCACATTTCCCTGCACTGATAAGTGTTACATCCTATACTACAAAGACTCAGTGATATTTTCAATGTTCCGCATTTCCCTGCACTGATAAGTGTTACATCCTATACTACAAACACTCAGTGATATTTTCAATGTTCCACATTTCCCTGCACTGATAAGTGTTACATCCTATACTACAAACACTCAGTGATATTTTCAATGTTCCACATTTCCCTGCACTGATAAGTGTTACATCCTATACTACAAACACTCAGTGATATTTTCAATGTTCCACATTTCCCTGCACTGATAAGTAATACATCCTATACTACAAACACTTAGTGATATTTTCAATGTTCCACATTTCCCTGCACTGATAAGTGTTACATCCTATACTACAAAGACTCAGTGATATTTTCAATGTTCCGCATTTCCCTGCACTGATAAGTGTTACATCCTATACTACAAAGACTCAGTGATAGTTTCAATATTCCACATTTCCCTGCACTGATAAGTGTTACATCCTATACTACAATGACTCAGTGATATTTTCAATGTTCCACATTTCCCTGCACTGATAAGTGTTACATCCTATACTACAAAGACTCAGTGATATTTTCAATGTTCCGCATTTCCCTGCACTGATAAGTGTTACATCCTATACTACAAAGACTCAGTGATATTTTCAATGTTCCGCATTTCCCTGCACTGATAAGTGTTACATCCTATACTACAAAGACTCAGTGATATTTTCAATGTTCCACATTTCCCTGCACTGATAAGTGTTACATCCTATACTACAAAGACTCAGTGATATTTTCAATGTTCCACATTTCCCTGCACTGATACGTGTTACATCCTATACTACAAAGACTCAGTGATATTTTCAATGTTCCGCATTTCCCTGCACTGATAAGTGTTACATCCTATACTACAAAGACTCAGTGGTATTTTCAATGTTCCACATTTCCCTGCACTGATAAGTGTTACATCCTATACTACAAAGACTCAGTGATATTTTCAATGTTCCACATTTCCCTGCACTGATAAGTGTTACATCCTATACTACAAAGACTCACTGATATTTTCAATGTTCCACATTTCCCTGCACTGATAAGTGTTACATCCTATACTACAAAGACTCAGTGATATTTTCAATGTTCCGCATTTCCCTGCACTGATAAGTGTTACATCCTATACTACAAACACTCAGTGATATTTTCAATGTTCCACATTTCCCTGCACTGATAAGTGTTACATCCTATACTACAAACACTCAGTGATATTTTCAATGTTCCACATTTCCCTGCACTGATAAGTGTTACATCCTATACTACAAACACTCAGTGATATTTTCAATGTTCCACATTTCCCTGCACTGATAAGTAATACATCCTATACTACAAACACTCAGTGATATTTTCAATGTTCCACATTTCCCTGCACTGATAAGTGTTACATCCTATACTACAAAGACCCGGTGATATTTTCAATGTTCCGCATTTCCCTGCACTGATAAGTGTTACATCCTATACTACAAAGACTCAGTGATAGTTTCAATGTTCCACATTTCCCTGCACTGATAAGTAATACATCCTATACTACAAACACTCAGTGATATTTTCAATGTTCCACATTTCCCTGCACTGATAAGTGTTACATCCTATACTACAAAGACTCAGTGATATTTTCAATGTTCCGCATTTCCCTGCACTGATAAGTGTTACATCCTATACTACAAAGTCTCAGTGATAGTTTCAATGTTCCACATTTCCCTGCACTGATAAGTGTTACATCCTATACTACAAAGACTCAGTGATATTTTCAATGTTCCACATTTCCCTGCACTGATAAGTGTTACATCCTATACTACAAAGACTCAGTGATATTTTCAATGTTCTGCATTTCCCTGCACTGATAAGTGTTACATCCTATACTACAAAGACTCAGTGATATTTTCAATGTTCCACATTTCACTGCACTGATAAGTGTTACATCCTATACTACAAAGACTAAGTGATATTTTCAATGTTCCACATTTTCCTGCACTGATAAGTGTTACATCCTATACTACAAAGACTCAGTGATATTTTCAATGTTCCACATTTCCCTGCACTGATAAGTGTTACATCCTATACTACAAAGACTCAGTGATATTTTCAATGTTCCGCATTTCCCTGCACTGATAAGTGTTACATCCTATACTACAAAGACTCAGTGATATTTTCAATGTTCCACATTTCCCTGCACTGATAAGTGTTACATCCTATACTACAAAGACTCAGTGATATTTTCAATGTTTTGCATTTCCCTGCACTGATAAGTGTTACATCCTATACTACAAAGACTCAGTGATATTTTCAATGTTCCGCATTTCCCTGCACTGATAAGTGTTACATCCTATACTACAAAGACTCAGTGATATTTTCAATGTTCCGCATTTCCCTGCACTGATAAGTGTTACATCCTATACTACAAAGACTCAGTGATATTTTCAATGTTCCACATTTCCCTGCACTGATAAGTGTTACATCCTATACTACAAAGACTCAGTGATATTTTCAATGTTCCACATTTCCCTGCACTGATAAGTGTTACATCCTATACTACAAAGACTCAGTGATATTTTCAATGTTCCACATTTCCCTGCACTGATAAGTGTTACATCCTATACTACAAAGACTCAGTGATATTTTCAATGTTCCGCACTTCCTTGCACTGATAAGTGTTACATCCTATACTACAAACACTCAGTGATATTTTCAATGTTCCACATTTCCCTGCACTGATAAGTGTTACATCCTATACTACAAACACTCAGTGATATTTTCAATGTTCCGCATTTCCCTGCACTGATAAGTGTTACATCCTATACTACAAAGACTCAGTGATATTTTCAATGTTCCACATTTCCCTGCAATGATAAGTGTTACATCCTATACTACAAAGACTCAGTGATATTTTCAATGTTCCACATTTCCCTGCACTGATAAGTGTTACATCCTATACTACAAAGACTCAGTGATATTTTCAATGTTCCGCATTTCCCTGCACTGATAAGTGTTACATCCTATACTACAAACACTCAGTGATATTTTCAATGTTCCGCATTTCCCTGCACTGATAAGTGTTACATCCTATACTACAAACACTCAGTGATATTTTCAATGTTCCACATTTCCCTGCACTGATAAGTGTTACATCCTATACTACAAACACTCAGTGATATTTTCAATGTTCCACATTTCCCTGCACTGAGAAGTGTTACATCCTATACTACAAAGACTCAGTGATATTTTTAATGTTCTGCATTTCCCTGCACTGAGAAGTGTTACATCCTATACTACAAAGACTCACTGATATTTTCAATGTTCCACATTTCCCTGCACTGATAAGTGGTACATCCTATACTACAAAGACTCAGTGATATTTTCAATGTTCTGCATTTCCCTGCACTGATAAGTGTTAAATCCTATACTACAAAGACTCAGTGATATTTTCAATGTTCCGCATTTCCCTGCACTGATAAGTGTTACATCCTATACTACAAAGACTCAGTGATATTTTCAATGTTCCGCATTTCCCTGCACTGATAAGTGTTACATCCTATACTACAAAGACTCAGTAATATTTTCAATGTTCCGCATTTCCCTGCACTGATAAGTGTTACATCCTACACTACAAAGAGTCAGTGATATTTTCAATGTTCCGCATTTCCCTGCACTGATAAGTGTTACATCCTATACTACAAAGACTCAGTGATATTTTCAATGTTCCGCATTTCCCTGCACTGATAAGTGTTACATCCTATACTACAAAGACTCAGTGATATTTTCAATGTTCCGCATTTCCCTGCACTGATAAGTGTTACATCCTATACTACAAAGATTCAGTGATATTTTCAATGTTCCGCATTTCCCTGCACTGATAAGTGTTACATCCTATACAACAAAGACTCAGTGATATTTTCAATGTTCCGGGGATTATGCACAAACCAGCCAATGGAATTAATGGAGTGTTTTAATTCGGGTCTGCTGGCGTTATGCAAAGGTCATTTGAAGTGAAAAGCTTGGTTAAAGAGCTAGCCGCAAAAGTATCAGAAGCAAAGTATATTCCACATCAACTTATGCATGTACCTTTCTCTTCTCAGAGATTTTCAAACACTAATACTTTTTGCATATAATGTTAAATGACTATTATAACCAATCAACCAGAGCACCACATAACGGGTGCCAACGCTCTGCTGCAGGTTCAGTTTTGAATCAATGAAAGCTTTATTTTATTTTTTTATTTTTTTAGAGGTCACAGTGACCTTGACCTTTGACCTAGTGACCCAAAAATAGGTGTGGTGTGTAGAACTCATCAAGGTGCATCTATGTATGAAGTTTCAAAGTTGCACTTTGATTTTAGAGCAAAATGTCACGGTTTTAACACGGCGTACGTCGGACGGCAAGCTAGCTATGACAATACCTCGAGTTTTCTCCGAAAACAGCTAAAAAGTCACTACTTCTGTCAATAAATTTTAAAATAAAAGTTAATTCTTTATGTTAATGAACTTTTTTTAAAGCGTCTAAATAAAGCAAGTTTGTGCCACAAGCAAGTAAACAAGCCAAAGGACTGTTCTATTCCTCAATGACCTTACACAATGTTTCCCAGGTACAGTGTTAACAAATGGCGTTTAAACCAAAATCTTAAACCTACATAATTTTTCATTTTAATTAAGCCTTTTTCTGATCATTTACTGCTAATAGCTAGCTACCTCTGTTTAAACTATTTAATTTACTTTCATAGGCCTATGGCTTTTTGAGACATTCAAGTCTATGTCCAGGTTAGAACCAGTACATTGTCTTTGAGGGGAAATCTTGAGAAAACTCATATGGCTTGAGCCCAGGACTTTCTGATCAATGAGTGGACAACATAGCTATACCCCACCAGGACCTTAAGACATACCTTGACATACAAAAGACGAGGGAGTTTCCCCAGGATGTACCCTGGCTGTTACAAACACTATCCTTTTTGTCTCTTCTGGGTAGAGATTGTCTGGGTGTGTGATTGTAATCAGGTCAAGACGACGTTGTTGCTGAAAGTTAATTTGTCCTTTTTAGTTTATTGCTGTTCAAGTTTGCAAAATTCAATAATTTGAAAATTTAACTGAAAATTCAAAATATGTGTTATTCTGATACTTTAACAGATAAAGTTAATAAGCTTAAATTGATCAAACAATATTTGCATAATAAAGAAAACAATAAATAAACATTAAATTTCCTAAACATTTTTTTTATATTTATTGAGACTTTGTTGAGATGAGATGAGAGATGAAGACATACCCCCATTTTCAGTAACTGTGACCTTAAACCCCAACTACCTTAAATGAATCCCAAACAAGAGAAGTGTTTGTCAGAAACACAATGCCCCCTATTGCGCTGCTTTGAAATAATATTTCAATATATCATTTGGCAGGTTTAGAAATTATCTCCCTTTTAAAGCTTACTACTTCCCTAGGATTGTATTTTTTGACTTTTGACCTTGAAGGATGACCTTGACCTTTCACCACTCAAAATGTGCAGCTTCATGGGATACACATGCATGCTAAATATCAAGTTGCTATCTTCAATATTGCAAAAGTTATCGCAAAACTTTAAGCAAGGTTAAAGTTTTGGGACAGAATGACAGACAGGCCAAAAACAATATGCCCCTGATCATTCGATCCGGGGGCATAAAAAGGTCTTAACATAAGGTATCTTGAATGTTGTATTATTACACAAATAATATTATTGGGAAAAAATTTTTTTACTCTGCCGTCACTTAATATAACCACATCAGTATTAAAAGCGGAGGAATTATTGACACAAAAACTAAGACAGTGGTGTTAAAGTTTACCCACTCAATAATGAATGATTCAACACATCAATAACAAAATGAGTCAAGCAAATATTGACACAAGCAAACACAGCAAATAATGATATTGCAATAGCTACAAGTCACATCAAATACATCATACCACAGTTAAACAAAGTAGTTCCCGCGTAAAGTAGTCCATGTTTCGTTTCTCCAGATTGTCCAGGTAGTTTTGTAGCCGGGTGTAGGAATACGGATAACAGTATGCAAACTGGTATACGTCGTCCTCCTTGTCAAAGATGAAGGCAAACGACATGACATAGTTCTTCCGATGGTCCGGACATCTGTAGTAGTAGACATGCTTTGCTGGCACACGCACCCTGAAATGAGATCAATTCTTATCAACATTGAAAACAATTTGTCTGACAGGACTTTTTTTGGCTGATTGTAAAGATGTTATTTGGTCATAAAAAGTATCATTTATGGTCATAAAAAGTATCATTTTTTCCAAAACCCAATCCCAAAATTCCCAATTGATAGTTTGACTATCAGATGTTCAAAAATAAAGCTGTTCAGTGTAGAAAATAAAGGGTCTTAAAGTTGTGAAATCAATTAAACTGATATGATTCTGTTAAAGATTTTCTGTCTTAGGTCAGTTCTTTCAATATTTTTCCTATTTCAACAGGTATAAGTAATTTTTACGTTGTTTAATATACTAGAGTGATCTTAGCAAGAAAACTTTTTGGGTTTTCACTGTGTTAAAAACACAAACAAGTTATCCCGCACCCCACCCCTAGAGTAGGGCCCATGTTGTCAACAAAATCAAAATTAAATCCCCCATCCCCAACAAAATTCATCAAGAACACTTCATGTTCAGGTCAGCAAGAAATGTTTGTATTTTTGATTGGCCGCCAGCAAATGCAAAATATTTACATTCTGGTTTCACATGGAGAAACTTCTAAATGATGTAAGGAGTTCTCACTAATCATTACAAAAGGATCAGGATAAATTTGCACAAACCTGGAACAAGCTATGCACTTAAGATGATTTTAACCAAGAATATAAACAAATAGCAATCAAATTTCAATGTGGTCCTATTCCTACCATTTTGGTCTGCTGGTAGACTTTACAAATGGTGACATTCCTTCCCTGTATAAAGACTTGGTCTTGCTGAAGTTGACGATGTTGAAGATAACTCTCTGAAAGTTAACAGTCAATATTGTGCCAATGCTGTTCTTGCTAATACAATCAGGACTGGTATTTCTAAAGTCAATCAGGGAAAACTTAAGACAACATCTTAATTCCTAATTAAGTTTCTAGATTTCTTTACTTGTTTTTATCTTTTAACAGTAAACTTTCTTAATGCTTTCATGAGTGTTCAAAGGGTTAATATGGTATCATCTTGTAAAAAGAAAACATTATCCTTGAAAGTTTTTTTGTGAATACCTGTCTTGGACAAAATATTTACAATATGAACATTAGAGTTATCACCATACTATCATAATATTATATTTGTATTGTATCTTGATTGCAAATTGTGTTATGCTTTTATAATTGGTATTTCTTCACATACATTTGCATACAGATTGATGTTATTATACAATGCAGCAAAGTGATGAACTGTTTCTACCGGAATTTCTTGATTTCTATTAAGGGTAAAATTGAAGTGTACCTTGCAAAAACAATATTATAATGGAAACAAGATGTGTTTGTGAAACACAATGTCCCCCTATATGATGTTTGACCTTGAAGGATGGCCTTGACCTTGACCCTTCACCACTCAAAATGTGCAGCTCCTTGAGATACACACGCATTTCAAATATAAAATTGCTAGCTTCAATATTGCAGAAGTAACATAACATGAGCAATTTTGACCCATATATTTGACCTTGAAGGATGACCTTGACCTTTACCTTTCACCACTCAAAATGTGCAGTTCCATGAGATACACATGCTTGCCAAATATCAAGTTGCTATCTTCAATATTGCAAAAGTATTCATAAAATAAGCGATTTGGGCCACATATATTTGACCTCTGACCTTAAAGGATGACCTTGACCTTGACCTTTCACCACTCAAAATGTGCAGCTCCATGAGATACACATGTATGCCAAATATCAAGTTGCTATCTTCAATATTGCAAAAGTATTCATAAAATAAGCGATTTGGGCCACATATATTTGACCTCTGACCTTGAAGGATGACCTTGACCTTGACCTTTCACCACTCAAAATGTGAAGCTCCATGAGATACACATGCATGCCAGATATGAAGTTGCTATCTTCAATATTGCAAAAGAATTAATAAAATGAGCGATTTTGGCCACATATATTTGACCTCTGACCTTGACGGATGACCTTGACCTTGACCTTTCACCACTCAAAATGTGCAGCTTCATGAGATACACATGCATGCCAAATATGAAGTTGCTATCTTCAATATAGCAAAAGTTATTGCAAAATGTTAAAGTTGGTGCAAACCAACAGACCAACCAACCAACAGACAGGGCAAAAACAATATGTTCCAACAAGAGATTTGTTTGTCAGAAACACAATGCCCCCTATTGCGCCGCTTTGAATTATTTTTTTTACCTTTGACCTTGAAGGATGACCATGACCTTGAACTTCCACCACTCAAAATGTGCAGCTTCATCAGAATGCCACTTTGAAATTTAAAAAAATAAATAAATAACCTTTTACCTTTAAGGATGACCTTGACCTTGAACTTCCACCACTCAAAATGTGCAGCTTCATGAGATACACATGCATGCCAAATATAAAGTTGCTATCTTTAATATTGAAAAAGTTATGGCCAATGTTTAAGTTTTCGGACGGACAGACGCCATATATTTGACATTTAACCTTGAAGGATGACCTTCACCTTCATCTTTCACCACTCAAAATGTGCATTCCGTGAGATGCACATGCATGCCAAATATCAAGTTGCTATCTTCAATATTGAAAAAGTTATGGCCAGTGTTAAAGTTTTCGGACGGACAGACGCCATATATTTGACATTTGACCTTGAAGGATGACCTTCACCTTCACTTTTCACCACTCAAAATGTTCAGCTCCATGAGATACACATGCATGCCAAATATCAAGCTGCTATCTTCAATAGTGCAAAAGTAATGGCCAATGTTAAAGTTTTTGGATGGACGGACAGATGCCATATATTAGGCATTTGACCTTGAAGGATGAACTTGACCTTCACCTTTCACCACTCAAAATATGCAGCTCCGTGAGATGCACATGCATGCCAAATATCAAGTTGCTATCTTCAATATTGAAAAAGTTATGGCCATTAAAGTTTTCGGACGGTCGGACAGACTGACATACACACATACTGACATACTGACACACTGACGGACAGTTCAACTGCTATATGCCACCCTCCCGGGGGCATAATAAAAAATTTATCAACCCAAATTTAATCTACCTGATCCGTCCTGACATTTTCCACAGTGAAGTTGAACCATACACGAAATCTAGGATTGCATGTGTCAGGACGTATAAAAAGGTCATATTCATACTCTGTGATGTAGTCCACTCTACCCAAGTTACCTGAAATTGATAATGTTAATTTCAGCATGAACCTTTGACATGTGAATATGAAAAAATCTGACTCGTTAAAGCCATTGGTCTTGCTGTTATATGACACTTTCCGATTCTGAAACCGGTTCACAAAAAAATAATTTATATACTCACATACAATTTCTATTTACTCCCTCAAATCATATTTTAGTCCAGCCATTTTTGAAATGTTTTCACTCCAAAAATCTGATAAACCTTTAAGCAATTGTTATGTCTTAGTTTTGACATTCATAAATGATATGTTGTGCAGGTCTTTCATTCCATCATCTGGTTTGCTTTGTAAAAATAAATTTTTCACTTGTATTCAGGAGACAGTTTCTTTTAAATGTAATCTGATATGATGCAATTGTTTATTTTCAGTGATATTGTTGGTCTGATAGGCGTGTTGGGGTTTTCCCAATTAAATAACATGCATGTGATATACAGTAAAACCCAGATAGCCCACTATATACAAACGGATTAAATTGTAATTATGACTACGTAAATTGACTTACATGCAGTAACTGTTTTAACATTTTGCAACAGTTAAATAATTTTCAAACTGTTTAGACATCAAATCAACAACAATGCAGATTTGCAATAATGTGAACAGCAATTTATGGATTTGTTAATTGGCGCATTTCATAACTAAACCCTGTTTGATTATACATGTATATCAATACATTTTGAAACAAGACTATTGCCAAGCAATATATGTCCCCTACCGGCTCCACTATTGTCACATTAAAAAAAAAATTGTTGCCATAGCAACCAGAATTTTTGGCGTAGGAACAAAATGAAATGACGTGCATAATGTTCATATTGCCATCTATCCATGTTTGAAGTTTCATGAAAAAATATGAAGAACTTTTAAAGTAATCACAGGATCCAGAAAAGTGTGACAGACAGACTCACAGACAGACAGACGCACAGATCGCAAACCATAAGTCCCCTTCGATGAACAACCAACAAATACAACTTAAAGATTACCTGTTTACCTGTTTAATCATTACCATATACACTACAGTAACTGTTTCAATAATGACTTGTATAAGAGATCTAACAATAAAGATACTGCATGTTTCATTTGAAATTTATTTATAGAAAATGTCTAATCCAAATCATTTGCGCTATAATTTTGTTACAAATAACAGCAAAATTTAAAACTGAAATGAAAAAATTTCAATGTTCTTGACGTCACAAAGTTTTCATACAAAAATCAATACACGCACGCGCTCCACACGAATGACAGACGTTGTTCATGCTGAATAATATTCATGTGCTTCTTATCGCGACAAACGCGAAATACATCTGCAACACAAAATATATGTGCACTGTGTATTTGAAGCTGACTTGAAAAGGTTGGGTTTACATTAAAATTCGTTAGTGTGTTTTAGATTTAAAATTTATTTATGGTCAGTTGAGAGCGCACCATTTATATTTGTGTACAATTAATGCAATAATAATTTGTTGAAGTGCTTTAAATGTCAAAATAAATGTTTTGACAATATAAAGCATGAATTCCCACAAGGATTCCACCAAGTTGCCATAATCAGTTTCCTAAGTGACAGACAATTTTAACGTGGATGAGTACAATGTAAAGACCGATAAAGAGTATAACAAAGCCAATAAACGGCCATAAAAAGCACTGAAATTATTGATAGTGACACTAATAACTGATTCACAATCGTTCGCATCTTCAGTGCCTTGGACTCATATTCTAATACTACTTGTTAAGTAGTATGTAACCATACTGTAGAATCAGATTTTTGCAGGAAATCACTCACCATGTTGATGTTTATAAGCAACTTTTTTTTTGTGCATGTACATGTTTTGTACAGTATAAGCATAATTAATAAATTTCCCAAATTGCACGAAAACAACAGGTACCAAGTCCCAAAATGGTGAGGAAAAACGCTGGTTAATCTTTTTTTTGCCACTTGCTCAAGCTAATTTTCTAAATACAAAAAAAACAAGAGAGCCATGGTCTTAAGTGCTCACCTGAGTTAAAGGTATCCCAAGGATGGAAATTAGTGCTCACCTGAGTTAAAGGTATCCCAAGGATGGAAATTAGTGGTTGCCCGTGAGCCTCGAGCCAGTACATTTTGGCCTCGGCAACTCAAATACAAAAATTAGTAGTCTGGCTGGGCAACTTGCTTTTTAAGCTTGAAACAATTCAGTGCAATTAAACATTTAATGAAATTGGTGACTGTGAGTTAATAATTAGCTTAATAAAATTCATTTATGAAAGCCAATGAAATGATTTAACTCAGACTTATATTAGGACATAATCACGGTGCCAATACCACGTGACTTATTCGCATTTGTGTTGGGAGAATAAAGTGCGACCCAGTTAACATTTTTAAGGATCTCTTTTTAAATATTTCATCATTTTAATGGGATGAAATGGAGAGCCTGCTCATTTGTAAGAATTTTCTATAGGTATCATGATCTATTAAAACAAATTATTTTTTCAGTAAAGTGCAACCGCCTGTTTGAACAGTTAGAAAAATGTCAGATCAATGTGGGGACTTCATATTACAAAAACGCGGTTGCACTTTGCTAAACAAGAGGCCCATGAGGGCCTGAATCGCTCTACTGCTATAAACACTGTGCAAGTTTGGAAAGAATAAGATGGAAACTGAGTACTTAATCGCGCAAACAAGGAGAATTTTCTCAAATTCAAGGGGAGATTATTGTGTACTTATTTCTCCGATACTGCTCATATTCAATAGGGTTCAAGTCCTCATTGATATAAAGATACTGTGCAAATTTGGAAATAATTGGATTAAAACTGTTGAATTAATTGCGTAAACAAGCGGGATTTCAAAATTTCTCATATTCAAGGGGAAGTCATTTTGGACTTATTGCTTCGATATTGCTCTTTTTAAACAAAGGCTGTTTGTAAAACATGCCCCATATGGGCTGTCAGTTGTAGTGGCAGCATTGTGTGAATACGTTTTTTGTCACTGTGACCTTGACCTTTGACCTAGTGACCTGAAAATCAATAGGGGTCATCTACCAGTCATGATCAATGTACCAATAAAGTTTCATGATCCTAGGCCTTATTATTCTTGAGTTATCATCCGGAAACCATTTTACTGTTTTGAGTCGCTGTGACCTTGACCTTCGACCTGAAAATGAATTGGGGTCATATGCCAGTCATGATCAATGTACCTATGAAGTTTCATGATCCTAGGCGTAAGCATTCTAGAGTTATCATCCGGAAACCATTTTACTGTTTCGAGTCACTGTGACCTTTACCTTTGACCTAGTGACCTGAAAATCAATAGGGGTCATCTGCCAGTCTTGATCAATGTAACTATGAAGTTTCATGATCCTAGGCCTAAGCATTCTTGAGTTATCATCCGGAAACCAATTTACTATATCGCGTCACTGTGACCTTGACCTTTGACCTGAAAATCAATAGGGTTCGAGTCCTCATTAAAATGAAGACACTGAACAAGTTTGAAAAGAATCGGATGAAAACTGTGGACTTTATCGGACAAACAAGAAAAAGTTATCATTATACTATTTCGAGTTACTGTGACCTTGACCTTTGACCTAGTGACCTGAAAATCAATAGGGGTCATCAGCCAGTCATGATCAATGTACCTATGAAGTTTCATGATCCTAGGCAACTAAGCATTCTTGAGTTAACATCTGGAAACCATTTTACTAATCCGAGTCACTGTGACCTTGACCTTTGACCCAGTGACCAGAAAATCAATAGGGTTTGAGTCCTCATTAATATAAAGACACTGAACAAGTTTGAAAAGAATCGGATGGAAACTGTGGACTTTATCGGATAAACAAGAAAAAGTAACCATTTTACTATTTCGAGTCACTGTGACCTTGACCTTTGACCTAGTGACCTGAAAATGAAAAGGGTTAATCAGCCAGTCATGATCAATGTACCTATAAAGTTTCATGATCCTAGGCCTAAGCAGTCTTGAGTTAACATCTGGAAACCATTTTATTATTTAGAGTCACTGTGACCTTGACCTTTGACCCAGTGACCTGAAAATAAATAGTGTTTGAGTCCTCATAAATATAAAGACACTGAACAAGTTTTAACAGAATCGGATGAAAACTGTGGACTTTATCGGATAAACAAGAAAAAGTAAGCATTTTACTATTTCGAGTCACTGTGACCTTGACCTTTGACCTAGTGACCTGAAAATGAAAAGGGTTCATCAGCCAGTCATGATCAATGTAACTATGAAGTTTCATGATCCTAGGCCTAAGCATTCTTGAGTTAACATCTGGAAACCATTGTACTATTTCGAGTCACTGTGACCTTGACCTTTGACCCAGTGACCTGAAAATCAATAGGGTTCGAGTCCTCATTAATATAAAGACACTGAACAAGTTTGAAAAGAATCGGATGAAAACTGTGGACTTAATCGGATAAACAAGAAAAAGTAACCATTTTACTATTTCGAGTCACTGTGACCTTGACCTTTGACCCAGTGACCTGAAAATCAATAGGGTTTGAGTCCCCATTAATATAAAGACACTGAACAAGTTTGAAAAGAATCGGATGAAAACTGTGGACTTTATCGGATAAACAAGAAAAAGTAACGATTTTACTATTTTGAGTCACTGTGACCTTGACCTTTGACCTAGTGACCTGAAAATGAAAAGGGGTCATCAGTCAGTCATGATCAATGTACCTATGAAGTATCATGACCCTAGGCCTAAGCATTCTTGAGTTATCATCCGGAAACCATTTTACTATTTCGAGTCACTGTGACCTTGACCTTTGACCCAGTGACCTGAAAATCAATAGAGTTTGAGTCCTCATTAATATAAAGACACTGAACAAGTTTGAAAAGAATCGGATGAAAACTGTAGACTTTATCGGATAAACAAGAAAAGTCTAACGCACGCACACACACACACACAGACAGACAGACAGACAGACACCATGCCATCCCATAAGCTCTTCTGCCTTTGGCAGTAAAGCTAAAAACTACTAATTTGTTTAAAACGATCATGATACCTATAGAAAACTCTCACGAATGATCGGGCTCTCCACTTCATCCCATTAAAAATGGTGAAAAAGACTCCAAAGGATGACATATGCCCCTGATAAACGCTTTGATAGAAATTATGAGCATTTTTCGAATGTACACATTTAACTATATATTGACGACATATTAAACATGTATGTTTTCCAATATTTTCAATTAAAGTATTAAGATGTTTTCATTAAGAGGGCAGATACAACGGATGCACATGCTGCACAAAAATGTACTCCAAGACTTATCTAAGTGACCTATCTTTTTTTAGTAAGGGCCTTTGGTTAAGGTTTTCTAAAACTCATTAAATACTGGTATATACTATGTCTGCATTTTACACTTTCCAAGTACTGTCTGTACAAGGCTTTTTTGCGATGCATTAAAAATGAGCCAATTCTACTTCAGAGGTGTTTCAAATTTCAAGGATAATTCTTCAGAGTGATTAAATTTTATATGTGTTTTACAACCTTTTTGGCATTATTTTAAAAATCGGGCAATGTAGTGCGATTTGGCAAAAAATTATTCATCCACAAATACAGAAACATGCAATCACAACCCATTTGAAAACGTGGGGACGAAAAAAAGGTGGCACCAGTGATTTACAGCCGTGCTGTATGTCCTAGTCGTTCCAGAGTATGAACAGATAATTGGTTCATAATTGACATATATTAAAATCCCCTTAAATATAGCTCCAACTTACCACATTCAAAACAAGCATCAAAGATGAGATGGCCTTTTTTGGGCCGTCCTGTGAAGCCTGGTGGAACCACAGCAAACTTGTTTACATTCCCAACAACCGGTTCCTCTGTGCTGTCTGATTCACTGCCTGTTAAAATTGGATTAAAACAGGTGTGCAATAAAAAAAATCATAAATTTCGGTTAAAGATTTCAATAGATATTGAAACCATGAAGTCAAATGACCCTGTGCTCGAGATTTTCAGAGGTCAAAGGCAATGTTCAAGGGTAAAATTACACACTTTGTTTCAGCATGTTAATGAATGATCTGTATTTAATTTACATAAAATGTCAACAAAAACATTATCTTCATGAAATAAAATGTTTTTTGAAGTTAACTTCTTGGTTACATAATTGCATAAAAATGGCACATAGCGATGATATTCAAGACTAAAAAGTGAGAAAGTTGAAAAATGCTCGTATCAAAACCAATAATTACGCTTCCATTAAAATCAATAATATTTTCATGATAAAAATTACTATTTTGTTAAAAAAGTTAAAACACACATGAATATTGACTTTTCATTGTACATAATACAGGGATCATGCAACTGGGCGACATGGGCGATTATATCGCCCTGGCTAAATCGCCCTGGCTTTCCTTCAATCGCCCGGATCAAAAGCACCGGCGATTATCACTTCGCCCTAAAATCTGGCATTTATCATATCCGCATCGCTATCTAAGTGGCTTCTGTTTATTACCAAATACACGCCAAAGTCAATAAACTGACCAAATCGACGAAACTCCGCCCCCTGGTGTAATAAATTACCTATTGAAAATTGATAAGCAACCATTCAGCATTCTATACAAAGATGGTGACGTCACTCCGTTATTGTCTGAAAGATCGTTTGTTGACACATCGACCATTCACAGCGCTCGTCATTCGGGTATTTGGCAGGAACCTCTGACCAAGCAGAGTGAAATCACGGAAGCGTGTAAGTGTTACAAACGGTGTTTTTACTGCTATTGTCAAGTTTTATGCGGGTTATTATCGGATTAACAACTCCTTTATGATAGTGAGCAATAAATAAAGTAACACTGGGACAAACTGTTGCCAGGATACAAAATTACAACAATTATTAGGGCCGCTATTTCTTTACCATTTAATCAATACCATGGGCCTGGCAAAAGCATTTAATTTCTCCACAAAAACACATGAAATCTTGTTTCAACAGGAATTTGTGAGCATTTCTGTTTAATAGTTTCATTATTATAATGTTTTGGGAAGGATAAAATTTGATTAAGAAACAAACAATTTCGGAAATAAAAAGCATAACATTCACTCGATATACTATATTTCGGATATGTTAAAATTCGGACATTTAAAGATCGGGACATTAATGTGTTGGTTTGTTGTTGATAGTTTGTAAAACTATGTTTTATGTTATTTCAGGCAACTAGAATGGATGGTGGCAATTATCTGGGCCTTTCTGTCAGGAAATATGCGTGAAAAACATTCATTTATTTGAGCCTAGAAATCATCCACCACTAACAGAAAACGTTTTAGCATCAGAAGCTATCTAAGCTTATGTATATCATTTCCAAATGACCAAATATAATTGTTTAACAATTTTAAGTGAGATGCTTTATTGTTCATTGGTGTGATTCTATGTTTAAATAGTTTATTTTGAAACATTAAAAATTCTATGCAGCATACTGTTACATTGATGTTAACATTATTATATTATTTTGGTTATCTGACTTATGAAGATATGACTTATGAAGGTACTTAATGTTTTGTTAGTTTTAACATACTTTTACATACATGTATAAATGTAGCGATATTTATAGACATATGCATTTTTGGTACGTTTTTTTTTGTTTCGCATCTTTAATTGCAAAAGTTTGAAAGCCTATCCGAAATACACTTGATCTGTGAACGTCAAATTAAACATTACTACCGTTATTACTCTATGTTTTCGGACACTCTAAGTTTTCGGACACTCTAAGTTTTCGGACACCCCCTTTTTTAGCAAAAATAATTATTTTTCATGACTCTTAATTTTCGGACACACGATTTTTCGTCCATTATTTATGTCTCTAAGTTTTCGGACAGAATATTTTACAGCGCTATTTTACCAAATTTCGGTCTGTTTTCGATATCTAATGACACTTCGATCATGGGGTTTTACAACCAGATTAACATCATAAAACATGGAAGGTGCATGCCTGAGGGCAACGGACCATTACATTGCATTATTGGGTAAATAACCTTGTAAACCGGTATTAAACAATGGTTTCGCCCGATAGCATAAGCGTTATGACACTTACCAGGGGCAGTACCAATTAACGGTTCAATTATCTACCGCAATGGTCCTACCCCTTCTAAGTAAAATAACTGTGACAAATACTAAACGCTTCAAAGTGTGATGCACCCTATTGCAAGTTTTACGAACAATGGAAGGTGTTAGAAAACAACTATCTGAAATGAACAAACAAAGAATTCATAGTTTGTTTTTTTTGCGTTAATTACAGGTTCATACTAGCGAGTATCGGTACGTCACATTCTCATCTTTGAACTCGTTGGTCAAAGTACAACCTTGTAGTAACTTTCTGTCAAATAAATTAAGCATTTAAAATTATTTGAACTGCAGTGCAAATATATATAACTGTAATTTATACTATACGGCATGGTATTTTAGAAGCGCATGCTATTACCGGTAGTCGTTGATACAATTTACGCTATTTTCGGACACTTCAATTTTCGACTCTAAGTTTTCGGACACCTGCATTTTGTGAATATTTTTCGTATCTATGTTTTCGGACACTAAAAAAAATTATTATTTTTAAGTGTCCGAAAACATAGAGTAATAACGGTACTTCCGTTACTAGATACAAGCCACGTGTTTTCAGTGTAAGCGCTCTAAACATAGATGGTGAAGTCACTGCGTTATTGTTATTAAGACCGGTGTGTAACGCGTAGTTGTTCAAATTCACGTATTATTTTTAACGTTTTGTTTACTGGGGGTTTAGAACAAGACAATAATGAACCTAGTGAGGATGACGTTTTTATATGCTTCACTTTTTTTCTCAACTTCTTTGTCGGATAAACGTGCGAACATAAACTGCTTTTAATTTTTTACTCAGCGATGTTGGACTTCAGATGTGTGAACAACTATCCTTTGCCCTTACGCAGCGGGAAATAATGACGTAGTAGATTTAAGTCAATTAACAACCACATTTAACAATGCCGCCTTTTCGGTTTGACCGCAAACGTGAGACAATCCATATTATAACAGGACCCCTGTTAATTGATCGATTTTGACACGTAGCGTAGTCTGCCTATTCGGGTAGGCATTGTCATGGAGATGCTGCAGATATACACAGATTCAAGGTGCAATTAAGCTTAAGATAAGGTACATGTATATATGGATTTTGTAAATTCCGGGACATTTGACAGATTTCCGGGACAGCGGGGCAAGTTCTTCATTTCCGGGACTGTCCCGGACAATCCGGGACGTATGGCATGTATGATACAGTTCAGATGGTTCTCATTTACAAACACACAATGTGCTGAAACAAGAGGGTCAAGATGGCCCTAGTTCGCTCACCTTTTTTTACAAGGCCTTGTTTACTGCTTAGTTGAAAATTCAGTACTCTTGAGCACATTAGATTGGTTCTCTTCTGTTTACTTTTGCAGTGTGAACATATGATTAATTCTGATTGAGTACTGTCCATTTGCATGGGTTTCTTTCATGCAAGCATTTGCAAGTAATGCTAATTCTACATGCATTTACAAGGTTTTTGTAAGATTTGGACCTCATGATCAAGATTTTGACCCCAGGGCCCTCGATTTGCACTTTTCACCGCCGAATATCGGCGGCTTCCCCCATAAACAGAGTATACTTTTTTCCCCTAGTTTTTGGTAAAAATTCCCCGTAGAAAAAAAAGAAAAAAACAAACGGAAAACCTGTAACGCTGAACAGATATTGTTAGTGTTTTCTTGCCTCATCTATACGGCTGCAGACGGGAAATATTACATTTCGCGTACCTGCATGATTTATATATCTACACCGTTTCCGGATAATAAAATATCACACAATGCTAAGGCATACCGAAAAAAGCTTACGAAAAAAACGATTTCTTCCTGCAAAAAAATAGATTATCTTTTTAAACAAACTGCATTAGATAGTATTAATAACAAGAGCACCGCCTTGCGGGTGCAGACCGCTCATCTATTTTCTTTTTAAAAGTGAAGGGACTCTCATTTTCAATCACAAAGGAGGGAGGGGTGGAGTGAAGAGGGGTGTATAGTGTGGGGGCGTGGACATTTATTACATTATCTTCCAAAGATGCGGAAAAAAAATGCAAAAAAAAAAAAAAAATCAGGGAGGGGGGGGGGAGTGATTCTTGGGTGCGATGGTCGGACGGTATTTCAAACATAAAATAATAATAATAAATGTTTTTTAACCGTTTCAAAAAAAAAAATTGGGGGGGTGGGGTGGGGGGGGGGTATAGTGCGAGGGTGTGGTGGTCATTTGTGAGATGATCTTAAAAAAAAAAAAAAATAAAATAAATAATAAATTAGGGGGGGGGAATTCTGGGGGGGGGAAGGGGGGGTGGGGGGGTATTCTTGGGTGCTATTGTTGGACGGTATTTCAAACATAAAATAATAAAAATAAATATTTGTGTTTTTTAACCGTTTCAAAAAAAAAATGGGGGGGTTGGGGGGGGTACAGTAAAGTGTGAGGGTGTGGTGGTCATTTGTAAGATGATCTTAAAAAAAAATATAAAAAAATAGGGGGGGATTGGGTGATTAGGGGGGGGAGGGGGCACGGGGGGATGGTTTGGGTGGAGTCTTTTGTGGTATGTCAGGTAAGAGTAGTTTTGTCAAAGTATCAATCAAATCTAATCATAAATAAAGAAGTTATGGCATTTTTAGCAAAATTTAATAATTTGACCTTGAAAGTCAAGGTCATTCAAAGGTCAAGGTAAAATTCAACTTGCCAGGTACAGTAACCTCATGATAGCATGAAAGTATTTGAAGTTTGAAAGCAATAGCTTGATACTTTAGAAGTAAAGTGGATCGAAACACAAAATTTAACCATATATTAAGTCAAAAAAGGATCATAATTCCGTAAAAATTACAACCAGAGTTATGCAACTTGTCCTTTTACTGTACCCTTATGATAGTTTGCGAGTGTTCCAAGTATGAAAGCAATATCTATGATAGTTTAGGGGTAAAGTGGACAAAAACACAAAACTTAACAAAATTTTCAATTTTCTAAGTATAAAGGGCCCATAATTCCGTCCAAATGCCAGTCAGAGTTACATAACTTTGCCTGCACAGTCCCCTTATGATAGTTAATAAGTGTTGCAAGTATGAAAGCAATAGCTTTGATACTGTAAGAATAAAGTGGACCTAAACACAAAACTTAACCAAATTTTCAATTTTCTAAGTATAAAAAGGGCACATAATTCTGGCAAAATGCCAGTCAGAGTAACATTACTTTGCCTGCACAGTCCCCTAATGATAGTTAGTAAGTGTTGCAAGTATGAAAGCAATAGCTTTGATACTTAAGGAATAAAATGGACCTAAACACAAAACTTAACCAAAATTTTCAATTTTCTAAGTATAAACAGGGCACATAATTCTGTCAAAATGCACGCCAGAGTTATCTTACTTTGCCTGCCCAGTCCCCTCATGATAGTAAGTAAGTGTACCAAGTTTGAATGCAATAGCATTTATACTTTCTGAGAAAAGTGGACCTAAACGCAAAACTTAACCGGACGCCGACGCCGACGCCAAGGTGATGACAATAGCTCATAATTTTTTTTCAAAAAATAGATGAGCTAAAAACCAAACAGACAGTCACACACAGGCATCGGCAACCCGTATTCACCAGTATTTTATTTTATTCACACTACTCGATACAGTCATGTTCTTATCCAACAGTTCTTTTTTTTTAAACATATTCGCTGACTAGTTAAGAGATGAGAGAGGAAAATGTTTCTTTTCAATTATTTGAGCACTGATAATGGTAACTTGCCATGAATAAAAGACCATTTATGTGTGTAAAATAGGAGAGAAATACTGCTGAAACAACAGAAGTTTCACCTCTTTATAATATTGACATTCACTTTATAAAACATCATTACAGTATAGTCTAATATGAGTGTCAAATATACTAAATTATAAAAAAAAAATTAATATAGTGCAAACATGTAAATAAAAAGAAATTAGAGACCAAGTAAACAACATGTGTTTGTGAAACACTGTCCCCGTATATGACGTTTGACCTTGACCCTTCACCACTCAAAATGTGCAGCTCCATGAGATACACATGCATGTCAAATATAAAATTGCTAGCTTCAATATTGCAGAACTGACATTACAGTAGCAATTTTGATCCATATATTTGACCTTGAAGGATGACCTTGACCTTGACCTTTCATCACTCAAAATGTGCAGCTCCATGAGATACACATGCATGCCAAATATCAAGTTGCTATCTTCAAT